>NW_006408807.1:2803759-2805807 GCF_000296735.1 Chrysochloris asiatica | reverse complement strand
TTTGCTGAGAAATCAGAGTATTACTGGTTTTCCTTTGTAGGTAACTTTTCATCCTTCCTCAGGAGTCTTTCCGTGTGTTTTGCTTTGAAAATTTGATAATCTTTGTTGTGTTCTTTTGGAATCTATACTGTCTGATGTTCATGCAGCTTCTTTAATGCTTATCTTCTTATCTTTCATGTTGTTAGGGAAGTTTTCTTTCAAAAACTTGACAGTTTTCTGTGTTTCTTTTTGTTTCTCTCTGTTCTGGAATTCCAGTTACCTGTAAGTTATTCCTCTTGATGGTGTCTAACATAAACCATAAACTTTTTTTTTAGATGTTTTGCTCTTTTTTTCTGATTTTTCTTCTAGCTTGCCAGTATTGAGAGATTTATCTCCTCTGAGCTGACTAATGCCACCTTCCATCCATGTCTATTTGCAAGTTTTCTATTCTTTCTAAATTTTCATTTACTTTGTCGATTTAGTTTGTCAACTTATTCTTGTAGTGTTTGCCTGGAATTTTGTAGTTTATTTTCTGTGTTCATCTTGCTTTCCTCTATAGCATTCTCAATTATTCTCTTAATCTGTTGCAGGTATCTATATATTATTTTTGTATCAGGTAATTTCAATAACATTTTCTTCCTCAGAAACATTTTCTGGATCTGCTTCTTGGTCACTGTCTGAGCCTCTCTGTCTTGTTACTTCATGTGAACTGAAAATGTGCGTTGTCTCTGAATTATTGTGGTATAATTGTATTTGTATTTGATTGACGAATGTATGTTGTTATGGTCTTAAGCACTCATCACCTGGTAGGTGTGATTAGAGAATCGAAATGTGTACACAGTTCTGTTAGCTATTCATACAGCTGAGTTTTAGGGTGGATTTGGCTGGTGTTGGATGGTGTTGATCAGATGGTATAGGAGTTGGTATTGGATGTTGCCCAGTTTTGGAAATTCTGAAAAGGACACACTTGTGGCTGGGCATACTGGTCACATTTGCTATCTCTTGTCTGGTGGGATAAGAAGAGAACACACAACATGAAACAAACAAACAAGCAAACAACAGTGATAAGAAAAAATTATAAATGATAAAAAAGGAAGCAGCATGAAAAAAGAATGTAAAAATAAAAAGAGAGGTAAAAATGGAAAGGAAATAAAACCATGGAAGAGAAAAAATGTGGGGAGATATACAAAGAAAGAACAAGCACTAAATAAAAATAGACAGAATGAAGAAGAAAATAGAGATCAGAGAATAGTAAAGAAAAATTAAGGGGGAAAAAAAGATCTAAAGAAGAAGGCGGGGCAGGGGGAGACACAGAAGAAGAAGAAAAAGGAAAGTAGATTTAAAAAACTTTAAATAAAAACCAGGACAAGGGCTGGACCTAGAGAGCAGAAACCTCTTGGGAGTTCCTGCCAGGCAAGGAATTGAAGAAGTGGGGAGAGGAAGGATGATACAGTGGTGTTCCTGGCCCTAGATGGAGTTTCTATGGTGAGGGCACTCAATCCAGAAGTAGTTCCTGCAGGACCTAAGAGTAGCTGGGATCAGGATCTTTCAGGCCCAGAGAATACCTGGGGGCTGGGTGACTGGTTATTAGAGTTCCTGTTAGTCAAGGACCAGCCAGGAAGGCTCTGTATATTCTGTAGGTCAAAGGAAGTAGCATTCACCTAAATCCAGGTGTTGGAATTGTGAAGCTGGCCTCCCAATGGTTGGTTCATAATTTTGTGATTCTGACCTCCGTGAGAGCAGGGACTGTGCTGGCTGGATGGGTGGAGATTGGAGGTGCCACTGGTTACCAAGGGAGTGTACAGAACAAGAAAGAATTGAACCTCACTTATCTTCAGTTACCGGTTTACATCTGTGCCATCAGTGTTTCCAAAGCTGCTTGCAGATATCCAAAATGGCTGCATCCAGTCAAACCAGATCTTTGTTAGTTCTGTCTCTGTTTTACAGTCTCTCTTTTTTTTTCACCATCCCTCTTCTGCCTTTTTTTTTTTTGATTTAAGGTTTTTATTGTGGATTGAGTGAAAGTTTACAGGGCGCATCATCAGTTTCACATTCAACAATTCATATAG
>NW_006408807.1:2773423-2800135 GCF_000296735.1 Chrysochloris asiatica | reverse complement strand
ATTTAAACAATATTTGCTTCTATTCCCTCTGGGTTTTTTGTTTGTTTGTTTGTTTGTTTGTTTGTTTGTTTGTTTGTTTGTTTTTTGAATGTGCATGTTTGATGTACACAAAAACACATAGAAATATATAATCATTTAAACAACCAAAGGGCGCATTCAGCACGCCAGCCTCCTGGCCACTATGTCAACACACAGCCTTTCTCTTTCCATGAGTCTTGGGTCCTCAGCTGCTTTATCTCTCCATGCCATCACTCTGCCTCTATTTTTGCTTGTCTTTTGCTCACACTCTTCTCTCTTGATGACCCCAGGGTCCTCTGTCATGGAGTGTAAAATTGACTAATCCCTACTTTACGTTACACAACTTCTACGTTTACAATCACAATTAATCATGGTAATAATTACTCCTATTGAATCATAAGAATCTTATCCCCATATCCTTTCACCAGACCCATCTAGACAAGAAGAAAACTATTCAGTGGGGATTCTACTTTCCCCTTTACACTGAAACTAAACTCCCTCTTGAAAACTTGTAAGCTAGTTACTTCGTACCTTTGCTGTTGCTATTGTTGTGTGCCGTGGAGTCAGTTCTGACTCATAGTGACCCTCTACAGGGTTTCCAAGGCTGTAAGTCTTTACGGGAGCAGAAATCCTCATCTTTCTCCTGTAGAACAGCTGGTAGTTTCGAACTGCTGACTCTAAGATTAGCAGCCTGATTTGTAACCACTATGCTACCATACCTTTATAGACACCCCCATTTTATGTAGCCAATGTCTAATTTGCCAGTCCCTATTAACACTGTATACTGAGGAGACAGGCTTGATCCTTGATGTGAAGACTCCTTCCCTCTTGGTTGGTATTTTGAGCTACTACACTTAATGCATTTTGGCCCTTTATAGAAGATCAGCTGACCATGTTGTTGCTGTTGTTAAATGCTGTCAAGTAAATTTCAACTACTAGCTACCATGTATACAGTTTCCAAGGAGCAACAGGTGGGTTTGAACTGGCAACCTTGTGCTTAGCAGTCCAGTGCTTATCATACAGCACCAACCCAGGTGGATGAATTTACTTCTGGGTTCTTAATTCTCTTCCATTTATCTATATGTCTTTTAAAGTACCAGTCCAAGACTGTTTTGACTAGTATGAATTGCCAGGTTTTTCTTCAAGGTACCTCTGGATGGACACAAACTTCCAACCCTTTGGTTAGCAGCCAAACACGTTAATTATTTGCACCACTCAGGGACTCCATTTTATCTATAATATATTATCTATGTAATATTTAGCCCAATATTAACAAAAATATTGCAATTTACATGAAAATAAATTTTTTGTTTGTGCTAAGGCTTGGAGTTCCGTTGTGGTTCTAACCCACCAGCTGTTCCCTGATAACACTAAACAACAACAAGGCTTTAAAATCCAATATGTACTTTATATTCATAGTGCTTATCAGTTCAGATCAGTCACATTCCAAGTGCTTCACTAGATACCACCACATCTTGGACAATGTAGCTTTAGCTTTACTCACACCCTGGGCAGGTGATAATGAATCCCAAGGGCTAGAAAATTGAAACTTTTAATGTAATTTCACAAGCAGAAAAATGACATTCAGGGTGTTTTTATGTTTTTACATTTTCAGGGGCGACTGTTAAGAATCTTCAGGCCTTCCAAGTCCTCCAGAATGTCTTTCATAAAGCTAGTAACCCTCTCCTCTGCTCGCAAGTCTTGTCAGCCATCAGAACAATGTGGATCTGGAACACACGCAACTTCTTCCTGCTCGAGTGGACCCTGCAGCCCATCTCACAATTTGTGGAATTCTTGCATCTTAAGCCAGTCCCAGTACAGATGCAGTTCTTCCATCTTCTAGAGATGATAGTGTTTGAATTGTACTATGTGCCCCATGAAATCCTACAGAAGGTTCAGTGCCTGATCAAGGAGAGCCCTGAGCCACCCTGTACCCTTGTGGCCCTTCAGAGCATCCACAGGATTGCAGGCAGTGACCCATTCTTCACTGACATCTTCCGGGACTCGGGGCTTCTGGGTCTGTTGCTGGCCCAGCTTCGGAAGCGAGCCAAAATAATGAGGAAGTCAGGTATGGCTGAGTAGCAGCAGAAAGGTGGTGAATGGTGTAGGGTCAGTGTTAGTCAGGTCTGGGTATATCCCCTCCACATCTCAACATAACAACAACAAAGATGGTGCCCATGTCACTGAAGACTGTGAAGGCTAAAAGGGCTACCCTGTTTGGCTATCTTTCCCGTGCTACTCTTCAGAGTTACAGAAAAGGTGCCTCCTCATGTTCTGTAATTGGCCTAATGTTCTTTGTGTAGAGGGGAAATGTGGTGAGTGGACTCTAAGCAGGTCTCTTGAGCTCAGACATTTCTTACCTTAGTATTTCCTGGGTAAATAGATGGATCATAGTAGGGAGCTAGAAAGGTCCTCAGTGATGCAAAGGGGAAGGGAGCAAAAACAGGTCTGGAATGATCTAGGGCTTGGCTGAGGTCAGTTGGGGTATGGTCGTCTTATTCACCCAGTGCAGTTAGGGTTTGGTGGTTTTCTATTTAGATCCTGGATGACCAGGGTCTTGTTACTTGTTGAATTTTGGCTAGACCCTGTGTTCCTGCTGAGGAGTACACTGTAGCTCCTTGGCAAATTCCATTACCCTTACCTTTGCTTTACTCCCATGCCTCTCACCCTCAATGACTTCTGCTCCTCCTGCAAGACATTCAGAGTCCTTTCCACCCCTGCAGCAATGGAATGATGCAGGACCCTGACCTTGACTTGCTTACTGACTATGTGCTGTACACTCTGCTAGGACCACCAGTAAGCAGTTGCCCTCAAGTTCACTCTGACTCATAGTGACACCATGTGTGTCAGAGTATCACTGTGCTCCATAGGGTTTTCAGTGGTTGATTTTTTTTTCATAAATGGATCGCAAGACCTTTCTTTTGTAGTGACATCTGGGTGGACACAAACCTCCAACGTTTCAGCTAACAGCTAGGCATGTTAACTACCTCCCAGGGATTCCATATTGTCTTCTGAAAGCTCCATCTGTGTATACCTGCCTCTGGGGTACCATTTTAATAGTGTAGCATGCGACACATATGTCTGACCACTGGCCCTCCCTGGTTTCTGCCTCTTCTCCTCCCTCTGCATTTGCTGGAAGGGCCTGGGAGCTCTTTAGCCACTGTGTGCAATTGGAATTCTGTTTAAGACACAGGCAAAGTCATTCATCGGTCTGCCTGTTGGAACTCTGTGGAGGAAGACGGTGAAGGAGATAGTTTGGAAGCCAGAATATCTGTTTATTAAAGGTAGCATTTATAGTATTTCTGCTACTAGAGAGCTAAGACAGGCTGCTAGTTGGAAATGAATAGTGGTGGCGGCTGCACAACATAATAGAAGCAATTAATGTCACTGAATTGTACATGTTAAAAGGTTGAAATGACAAGTTTTTTTGTTTTATACATATATTCACCAAAATCATTTTTCTTTTTATTCAGAAATTGACAGGGGTTTAAGGGATTGATCGGGTGGAGGTATAAAGAGGTGGAATACAGAGCATTTTTAGGGACATGAAGCTATGCTGTATATCCTCTGGAAGCTGGTTAGAAATGTACATTCATGAGAATCTGCCAGACCAACTGAGTCAGCACTCCAGAGCTGGGGCTTCATGGGATTCTAATATGCTCATGTTACAGAACAACTGTGGTAGAGGATGATAGAGTTACATATTGTGAATTGGAATGCACACTTCCTAATATTGAAAGCATTACATTCACGTTTCCTTAAGATGATTGAAAAATAATGAAGGCAGAGATGTTGAGTCAAACTATGCATGATAGCTTCATAGCACTGTTGTAACAAAATGCCACAAACTGGACTTTGAAGAAGCATTTGTTTCATGTTGCTCTCTTAGCTTCCGGTAGCTCTAGGAGCTCCTTGTCTTGCAGCTGAGCATCACGTGGTATTCATCCTTTATTTCCTTGTCTTTGTGTAGCTTCTCTTCCTTTATAAGGACAAATGTCATAGAGGATTGGGACCCACCCTATTCCATATGGAGTCCTGGTGTGGTGCTGTGGGTTAATGTGCTGGACTACAAAGTTGGTTTGAACTCCAAGGTCGGTGGTTCAAGCTCACCAACTGCTCCTCAGAAACTCTACACATGGTTGCTATGACTGGCACTGACTCCATAGCACTTAACAACAACAAAACAATTCTAGTGTGATCTCTTGTTAACATAACTGATAATATCATCAAAAGTACTATTTCCAAGCCAGGTTACACTCACAGGTGGAAAGGTTAGGACTTCAGTATACCTTTGGGGGACACAATTCAATCCTTGTCACCACATGCATTAAAAACAAAACACAACAAAAACTTTTTATTGTACTTTGGGTAAATGTTTACAGAAAACATCAGTTTTCCATTCAATAATTAATACACACTTTATTTCATACCATTGGTTGCATCCACATGTGCACTTAAAATGCTTTCTTAATCATTTTTTTAACTATGGCAGGAAACACTGAGTCTAACCCTGGAGTTCAGGATCCAGAAAGAGAACTCACATGCTTGATGCTGAAGACCGTGGCCACACTTCTTGAAGGCTCAGTTCGGAATGCAGGTAAGGATAGCACCAAATTTGCCTTCTCACTACTTGATAAAACATGAGGTATTTGGTGGTTATTTATGCCAGTGTTCAGAGACTTTATCTGTGAAATAGCCAATGCTAGTGTTGTGGCCAACATCTGTCTATTTTCTGGTTGATATTTAGTAAAAATCAACAAGCTGGTAGACCCCTAGGTTGACACTTGCTACTTCTAAGGTTTCTAAATAATGCATGTGAATGTTGGAAAATGAATAATGAAGACCATAGAAGAATTGATACATTTGAGTTATGGTGCTGGAGAAGGATATTTAAAGTACAATGGACTACCAGAAGTACAAACAAATTTGTGTCGGAAGAAGTACAGCCAACATGCTCCTTAGAACCTGTGATGGCAAGACTTTGCCTCTCATACTTCAGCAAGTTATTATCCATAGGGTTCACTTTGGATGTTATGCTTGATGAATTGGAGGGCCAGAGAACAATAGGAAGACCTTCAACAAGGTGGATTGGCATAGCAGCAGTAGCAGCATTGGGCTCAAGCATAGAAATGATTATGAGGGTGGTGCAGTGTTTCCTCCTGTTGTTGAGCAGGCAGTGTTTCCTCCTGTTGTTCATTGTTCTGAGTCAGAGTCAATTCACAGGCACTTAATAATAGATACATACGTTGTTGCTGTTAAGTGCTGAGGATATGATTTTGACTAATAGTGGCCCTGTATAGGGTTTTCAAGGAGAAGTTGGTGAGTTTGAGCCACCTACCTTGTTGTTGGCAGTCCAGTGTTTATCCTATAGTGCCACGCCAGCACTTCAAGGAATTCAATGAAAAATGGAGTGTAAAGATAATGAAATTTCCCAAGACTTTTAGAAGTCCCCTCATATATTGTTGTTGTTAAGTGTTGTTAGGGTTTCTGAGGAGCAGCTGGTGGGTTTGAACTGCTGACCTGTGATTCAAAGTCCAGTGTTGATCCTATTGCATTGCCATCCCGGAAATCCCCCTCACATATGTATGTTGTTGTTGTTGTTAGGTGTCATTGAGCTGATTCTGACCCATAGCGACCCTGTATAGGGTTTCCAAGGAGCAGCTGGTGAGCTAGAACCACTGACCTTGCAATTCAAATGACTTTGCAGTCTGATGCATTAACCCACAGTGTCACACCTGGACTCCTCACACACACACACACACACACACACATATCTATATATAATCTGTAAATATATACATATGCACAGATACACACAAAATATTATAGCATATATGCATATATAGCATACATATGTAACCCTGGTGTGTCGTTATAGAAGAAGCACTGAACTGCTGATTGCAAGCTTGGTGGTTCAAATCCACTATCTGCTCCTTGTAAACCCTATACAGCATTACTATGAGGTGGAACCTACTTGACAGCATTTAATAACAGTAACACCATACATATATGATATATATACATGTATAGTGTAATCTTTCTTCTTGGATCAACTATCAACACTCATGGAAGCAGCAGTCTAGAGATCAGATGACATATTGCATTAGGCAAATCTGCTGCACAAGAACTTAAAGGGTTGAAGAGCAAAGATGTCAGCTTGAGGACTAAGGTGCGCCTGACCCAAGCCATAGTAGTTTCAATAACCTCATATGCATGCAAAAGCTGGACAGTGAATAAGGAACACCGCAGAAGAATTGATGCTTTTGAGTTATGGTGTTGGACGTGAATATTGAAAGTGCCATGGGCTGCCAAAAGAACCAATAGATCCATTTTGGAAAATGTGCAGCCAGAATGCTCCTTGGAGGCCAGGGTGGCCAGGCTTCATCTCTTATACTTCGGACATATTGTCAGGAGGGACCAGTTGCTGGAGAAGGATATCATGTTTAATAAGGTGGGGGATCAGAGAAGAAGAGGAAGACCCCACCAGTGAGATGGATTGGCAAAGTGGCAGCATGAATGGGCTCAAGCGTGACAATAATTATGAGGTTGACCGGGGATCGGGCAATGTTTCATTCTATTGTGCGTAGGGTCACTATGTGTCGGTACCAACTCAATGGAACCTACCAACAACAACATAGTGAGATTACACTATGTTGTAAACAGATACATCAACAAAATTCCCTCTGTGGGCTAGGAAATTTTGAGCATCCTTATCTACAAATGTGAAAATTATTATTTCATTATAGTTGTTGTTGTTATGAGCCGTGGAGTCGGTTCTAACTCATAGCGACCCTGTTCAGGGTTTCTGAGGCTGTATGTCTTTACGGGAGCAGAAAGCCTCATCTTTCTCCTGTGGAACAGCTGGTAGTTTCAAACTGCTGACCTTAAGGTTTGCAGCCTTATTCATAACCACTACACTACCAGAGCTCCTGATATTATATTGGTGGTGGTGGTTATGTGCCATGGAGTCAATTCCGACTCTTATAACCCTGTACAGGGTACATTTTTATGGGAGCAGCAAGCCTCATCTGTCTCCCATGGAACAGCTGGTAGTTTTGAACTGCTGACCTTGAGTTCGCAGCTCTATTTGTAACCACTATGCTACCAGATCTCCTTATTCATTATAGTAGAGGGTCTACAAAAGATTCCTGGAGATGTTGGTTAAAATGCATATTTCTAGGGCTATCTTTTAGAGACTTAAGCAGTAATTGGGTAGAGTTTAGGACTCTACTTTTAAAAATGTTCCCCAGTGATTTCCATGTAGTTGCTACTTACCCCAGATTTGGAGGAATTCTGCTTTATGAAGTTGTCTGCTTAAATCCACATCATTCCTTTAAAAGGGTCAAATTACTTCCTATATCCTATTTCACCTTTTTTTCCAGGTATCAATCCTGGGAAGGAAATATTTGGGATAACCTTTATACAGAAATACATCACCCGCCAAATGTGCATCTGCAAATACATCCAAGAGTTAAATATGTTCTTAAATCTGGGTTTGCTTTGCATAGCAATTTTAGAAAACAGAGGATTTTCATGGCCCAGCATTAGGGAATTATGGTTTTGGAGTTGTAGGTTAAGCATTAGATTGCAATGTCTGCAGTTCAAACTCATCAGCTGCTCCTTGGAAACTCTATACAGGGTCACTGTGCATTGGAAGCAACTCAACAGCACTTAACAATAATAACAAATAGGTTACAAAACAGTTTTTAATTGGAAGAAGAGAAGTATAAAAATACAGCAACACAAACTTGGAAATTGTTTCTTGTGATTGAAACTAAGGTGCTAGGTCACCATGGCTCTAGCCTGTCCTGTTTGTCTGGCCCCCAGTTGTCCTGAGAGACCACAGTATGGTCCCTTTTATCAAGATCTTCTTGGATGATGAGTGCTACCGTGGAGCATCGCTCAGCATCCTAGAGCAACTAGCAGTCATCAACACAGAGGAGTACATGAGCATCATCGTGGGTGCCTTGTGTTCATCCACGCAAGGGGAGCTGCAGCTGAAAAGAGACCTTCTCAAGGTAATTATAGATGTACTTTGTGTTGGTTTTCCTTTTGTTTTATAGCAGATAAGCTACAGTCATTCATTCCATTAACTGTACTTGTGTAGAGTAGAGAAATGCTAACTGATACAGTAAATAATTTCCCAAATCCTCAGTACGATCTTTTGGTTAGAAGCTGACTGCTTTAGCCCGTTATGCCTCCCAAATTCAACCAAACCCATCCTGGCAACGCTGTGTGTTATAGAGTAAAGCTGCTCCATATGGTTTTCTTTGGCTGTAACCTTTGTGGAAGCTGTGTTCCCTGCCATCACATGGGCTAGGCCTGCAGTGCCCAGGTGAGCATCCTGAGAGGCCCTTCTCAAAGTACCACACATGACCATAATTATCATGATGTTTTACAGGTACAAAACCTACACTGAAATGTGATTACAAAACAAAACAAAAAACTCTTGCTGTTCAGTCGATTCCATGTCCTGATGACCCCATGTGCTTCACAGGGTTTTCTTTTGTTCTCATCTTTATGGAAGCAGATTTCTAGGCCTTTTCACCCCAGGCATCACTGGAATGAATCAAACCATCAACCTTTTGGCTAGTAGTTGAGAGCAGACTATTAGGTTCATCCAGGACTTTTTAGTTTGATTATGGTGGTGGCCGGTGGTTGTATGCCTGGAGTCAGTTCAGACTCATAATGATTCTGTATAAAGTTTCTGAGGCTATAAATATTTATGGGAGCAACAAGCTTCATTTTTCTCTCATGGAGCAGCTGGTAGACTCAAACTATTGATCTGACCTTGCAGTTAGCAGCCTATCTTGTAATCCACTATGCTACCAGTACTCCTTTAGAGCCAAAAAATGAATGAAGGCTATTAATATAAAAGTGTGGTGGCTCTGTAGGATAAGCCCTGGACTGTGAACCCCAGTGTTAGTGGTTTGAGCCTTCGAGTCACTCTTCAGGGGAAAGATGAGGCTGTCTGCTCCCACAAAGATTTACAGCCTAAGAAACCCTATACAGGGTTGCTATGAATCAGAACCGACTCAATAGACTTAACAACAACAATGAATATAAACCAAAAGAAAAGTTAAATGTTTTGAATGGCACTTGAGTTCCATGGCCATGTGAGGTTAAGGGGTTGAGACGGATATGGAAAGCAGATAATAAGGGAGAGATGCATTCAGAATGAATAAAACTTTAGAACTGGAAAGGACCTTAGATTCATGTGGTCCAACCTCCTTATTTTATAGGCAGAGACAGACATCCACAGAGCTTGTGGATTAATATCATACAACTGCTCTGTGGTGAAGCTGAATTTGAATTTAAGTCTAGAGACTTAATATCTAGTGATGTTTCTACTTTATACTGGTTGCTGCATTTTCCCTCATAAGTCAATATTCAATTTGATTCATCTAAACCTCATCCTGACAGGAAGTGGTAAGGCATGACCAAGGTAATCAGATGAACAACTGGAATCCTCATCTGTGTCTGATATTTTCATGTTTAAAATCAAATTGGTCCACAGAGAGAAAAGTTTTGTTTTATCTAGTCTTACTATGTAAAAGTAATTTTGTGTCCAATATAGGAATGCTTTGCTTCCCTCCTGGAAATTCATCTTGTTTACTCTGTAGCCCGGAGGCACCTTATTAGAGTGTCAACCCTTGGGCAATAGGACTGAATTTCTAGAATTAGCTATGTGTAGCCATTATGGTGTTTTACAGTTTCAATATAATTTCAGAAGCATACTATCAAGAGAGTACATAAGTGAGAAATACTGAATAAGCTTATTTAACAAAACAGTACTCTGTGCACAATGTACTGACTTCTCCCTATGCACCAAGTCTCTGTGGGCCAGTTGCAAGGGTGCCCGAAGTCACACGTTCTCCAAGGATTAGGATTGATAACACATTGCTGCTCCAGTGGATGGTGGTGAAGAGTTATGGAGCCAGAGAGTCTTATCAGATACACCCAAACCGAGTCATATGAGCAACCAGTGAACATGTGCTAGAATCGGATGTGAGATCTATATTTGATACTAAGTCATCTTGGAAACTCCTTAGAATTTTAAAAGCAAAGATGTAAAATGAAGTCTTGGGCCGGATCTAACTTTTTAGAAGTTGAGAACCGAGTCTGCCTGAGGATGGGAATGGCTGGCGTAGTGCTGAAGGCAAGGATACAGACGATATCCCCCATCACCCAGTAAAGGTTTGCTCTGTAAGACAGGCATTCACTTCATGGCATCTTTCTTTTGTTTCCCTTCACTAAATCAGAGATAAGAACAGTTGACATAGAGTTCACTCTGACTCATTGTGACCTGGTGTGTGTCACTGTAGAACTGTGCTCATAGGGTTTTCATGAACTAAGTTTCTTAAGTAGACTGCCAAGGTGCCTCTGGGTGAACTCAACCTCTAGTCTTTCCATTTGTAGTGAATGCATTAACTGTTTGTGTCACCCTGATACTCCAAATCCCTCCATTAACACCCAATTTAGGAGATTTGTTTCTGAAATTCAGTGGTACTTTCATACAAATATATGTAACTTCACCACCTAATTCTGGCAAATGAGAACTGAGTTGAAGCATAATGTAAGCAACTGAATTTTCTCTCCCCAGCCAGTGGGACCATGATTGGTTTATGCACAAATGCAGATTGATTTACTAATATACACTTAACTGTTCAATTGTGAGCATAATGGAATTACCTCACCAATCTTCCAGCATGACACATGGAAAATTATGAGGAATAACAAATAATAGAATGTGAAATAAATCCTGTTAGTCCTAACCTAATTAGCACTTTGCAGCAGACATCCATTTTATAGATTCCAGCAGGAGGAACACTAATTCAGAGACGATGACATGGTAACTAAGTTAAGGATGAGAAAAAGTGCTTAACACTGACCTTTCTTGAAACGTGTCAACCTGAGCCTGATTACTTTGACTCAGGCTGATTAAATTTACTCCTTTTCACATACTTGCCAGGTCTCCTGATACATGATAGTGCAAAGTTGACAGACAGTAATGGAGACCCGCCTCCTAGGCTCACAGTCCCTGATAGGTCGTTTCCTGAAGTAGCACAGTATTTATTTTCCTTTATGATAGAAATGTTTCTCTGTAGTTGCTATGAAATTAAGCCTTTGTAATTGAATTTTTGGCTCTTTACTTTATGATTCTGCAAATATGAAATTAACCCCATCCCAAGAAATAATAGAGCAGTCTGAGTCCTAATGACATTACCCCTATTTTAGATAATGACACCAAATTAAATAAATCAAAGAAAGCAACAATTAAAGATAGTCATTTTGTCCTCCTCCCTTCCTTCCCAACAGGAGGAGAAGAAAATAGGAATTACAGGAGGCCAGCCCCTCTCAGAGACACATACTAAAATGAAGACTCTTGTTTGGTTGCTTGTCTTTATAAAATATCTGCTCTCAATACTCTAAGAATGGTGGCATTCTTTTGAACAGTATCTGGGTTCTTGAAAATTCTAAGGTGTCTTCTTGAAGTTTAAAGAGAGACATTAGGGGTCATCCCGTACTCAGATGATTGTTTATAATTTTATAATCTGTTTAAATTTAGTTTTTGAATCAATCTCCCATTTTGGTTTGTGTGTGTGATATTTCAAATGACAAAGAGAATTTTATTCGTTTCATTTGCCTTAGGGATTCTCTTAGTGGTCTTTGAAGTTCTTGAATGGTACAAAAAGTTAATACACTCAGCTGCTAACACAAAAGTTGGAGGATCAGGTCTACCCAGAGATGTCCTGGATGAAAGGCCTGACTACCTACTTCTGAAAAATTAGTTATTGCACACCTTGTAAAGCACAGTTCTACTCTGACACACATGGGGCCACGGGAATTGCAGCCAACCCAATGGCAAGTGTTTAAAAAATTGTTTTTTAGTTGTCTTAGGAGCCATTGAAAGTATTCATAAACTTATATGGTTTAACAACTTCTTCCAAAGAAGTCATACCTTAAGATTTCCCACCTCCGTGATTTATTTTTTTGTGTCAGAGCACTGCAATAAAATGTTTGTTTCACATTAGCCCCTCCTCGGAAACCCTATACAGCGTCTCTATAGTTAAGTGCCAATTCCATGGCACTTAACAGCAACAACAGACATCACTTAATAGGTACAGCTTTGCCTTTGGATTGTTTCTTGATAGGAAAACACCACTGCCACCACAAACACTCCAAACAGTTAGAGTAGGTTTTCAACTCAATCATTGAAATACTGTTTTGTTGAGGGTGAGTGGCTCACACAAGTTAGGCACAGGTGCAACACATCTGTTTATAGCCTCTCCTGCCTCCGACTTGCTGGAGGCAAGGGGTCGAGCAACTTCTGGTGATGTTATGTAGACAAAGGAATGATTTCTCAACCTAGAGAAAGCTTGTTGCTCCACTAACTTTCACATTTACTGAACATCACCAGTCTGGAAGGATCTACTGTAACAAGCTCCATGCTTCTCTCTAAGGACATATTTTTATATATGAATGTTTCTTAGCTCTTGTGCTAATTAAGAATGAGTTAGACAATGTCCTCACCCAGAGACGAAAGCAGTGCCATGACCTAGGCTCCCTTAGTATCTTATTTTTGCCTCCTTCTTTCTGGCATTCTGGAATTCCATGAAGTATACCACATTACTGGCTGAAGACATTTTTCAGGGCAGCTCTGATGTGGACTTTGTTTCAGAGAGAAAAATGACAATTCAGTTTAAGTCATCCCTAATCTGTGATAGTCTAACCACCACTGTCCTAGATCTCGTTTTTCTACAACTGAGATAAGATCAATTCATTCATGTTAATAATGATGAAGTTTCTATGTCACTTTGTATTATTTGTACACATTGTAGTCTTTGGCTTTTAAAAGATTCTCCTAGCTACTGTAATCTTTATTTTGTATCTTGACTTCTTGAAATGTAATCAGTGGAGTAGTGGGAGCCTTTAAACTTCCTTCATCACCAGTTATCTATATCTATGAAAGAATCCTTGCTTATTTGTATCACAACAGTCTCATCTCCTGACAAATATGGCATTGTCTACCCAAAATGCACTCTGATTTTCTTATAGTGGTGCATGGTATTGTTGTTGGTGGTGGTTGCTGTAGATTCAGTTCTGACTCATGGTGATTCTGTGCACAGCAGAATGAAACTGTTTCCAACCCTGCTTGAGTCAATTGTTGCAGCTATTATGTATTTTAAGTGACTTTTTAACCCAGGGGACTAATTTCTCTAGCACTATATCAAACAATATTCTTTTATGATGCATAGGGTTTTTCAGTGGCTAATTTTATTTATTTTTTTCTCCTTCGAGACAAGATTTATTAAGATATTTAATCACGGTCTTACCCCATGTCCTTTTTTTTTTTTAATGTTTTATTGTGAATTATATGATAGTTTACATGAGAGAACTTTAGTTTTACATTCATTCCATCGTATATCATTTCATTGCCATGGTTCCAGTCCCCTCCATGCATCATCAACCAATCAAAGGGTATATCCTAGAAACCCGCCCCCTACACTTCCCCCAACCCCCCACCCCCACCCCAGTTTTCGGCCCACAGTCCCTTTCCCTCTCTGGGTCCAAAGTCCCCAGCCGCTTCATCACTCCATGTCATCGTCTCTGTCTCTATCTCAGGCATCTCTGTTTCTCTGGGTAGGGTCCCGCCTCGGCTCTTCTCTGTTGATGGCCCCAGAGACCTCCACTCCTAGCCTGGAGAATTAATCACTCCCTTCCTTGTTACAAAATGTCTATCTTTGCATTTCCAACCCTCATAATCCGTCCTGATAAGCATTATTCACTACAGTATCACGAGTTACCCATCTGTATTTCCTTTCACCAGCTCCGCCCAGACAGATTGAATAGTACCCACTGGAGATTCTGCCTTCCTCCATGCTCCCTAGCACTAGGTTCCCTCTTGAAAGCTTGTAAGCCAGTCACTTCTTGTCTTTGTAGTCCTCCCCCCCTCCCCATTTGAGTGTCCAATGTCCAAGTTGCCCATCTCCATCCACTCTGTGTGTGGAGGGGGTGGGAATGTTTCTTGCTGTAAGGATTTGTTCCTTCTTTTGAGTTGCTGTTCCATAGGTATAGGTCAAGTTCATCAGATTGTATTAGCTCACTTCCCCCCCCCCCCTTCTTCTTTCTTCTCCTGGTTGAGCTCTGATCATCCAGTCATCCGGTCCAGGTCACGTGGGGTATCATCTGCAAGTGTGGGCACTCCTGTGCACATGCCCTCTCTTCTTGTCAGCCGGTAGCTCCACTCTCCTCTTGAGTCCTCTGTGGCCATGCCACTGACTCTGGGCCCAAGAGTCCCCAGGTCTCCTCCCACTGCTTTCCAACCACGTCCCCAGCTGGGTTCACAGAAGTTCAGTGGCTAATTTTTTGAAGTATATCACCATACCCTTCTTTCTAGTCTCTTAGTCTGAAAGCTCTGCTGAAGCCTGCCCATCAGTGGCCACTCTGCTAGTAAGTGCAAAATACTGGTGTCACGGCTTCTAGCATCATAGCAGCATGAAAGCCACAATAATATGACAAGTTGACAAATAGATGGTAGGAGGCTAGTGGTTGAATACAGGGTTCGGGTAGGAAGCACACACGTTATATAGTTTCAGATGAATAACACGTTATATAGTTTCAGATGAATACTAGTGATAGATTGACATATAAGAACTTTGAGGATTGATGATGTTGTTAAGTTTCATTCAGTCCGTTAAGATTCATAGCAACCTTGTAGAGTGTTTCCAAGGAATGGCTGGTGAGGCTCAATTGCTGACCTTCGGTTAGCAGTCCTCGGTTAGCAGTTCATTGTTTATCCTATAGTGCCACACCAGGCCTCTACTTTTGAGATAAAGTTAAAACTATTACCTTCCCCACAAAAATGCATGCTTTCATATTAAATAGTTACTTATAACTGCATTAAATTTCTATATAACTTTATATGCGAACTTTTTGGTTTAATCTCCCATACTATTTTTTGTCCTGAGCTGCCAACTTTCTCTTGATCCATGGCTTCATGTACTATAGATTGTCATCCTAAACTCTAATAGGAAGTTTCTCTTCTAAACTTCTCTCAAGCATCTTGGAACTGATTCAAATTGTGCTTGCCCAGACAATACCCTTCCCTGTATCACTAGAACATGAAATATCTGAAAGGAAAAACAATTCAAACTTCCCTCCAAGAGCCCAAGAATGAAACTGTAAGGACCAGGTACTGTATTAAACACACATTGATGTATGTGTATCTTCAATGGAGTCCCATGCAATTTATGTGATTAATAAATGAAGAAGTACAGAAAAATACAGTTGATCTGCAATTGATTTTAAATTGTGCAGAGATATCCTGGTAATTGGATTCTTCACTTTTATGTGAAAAGCTTGAGAGTAGAATAAGAAGTTCCTTAAATTTTTTTTAAATAAAGATTTCCATCTCATTAGTCGTAGATTAATGTAACATTTTAAGGTGGTCAGAAAGTATGAGCAAATTGGTATAAAATTATTTGTTGTTATTGCTGTTGTTAAGTGTCATCAGTCAGTTCTGACTCATAGCGACCCTGTATAGGGTTTCCGAGGAATGGCTGGTGAGCTTGAATTGCTGACCTTGCAGTTCAAACCAACTTTGCAGTCCAGCGCATTAACCCACAGCACCACATGAGGTCTTAAAGTTATTAGGCACTATTTACCCTTAGACTTCCAGGACAACATGGTAGAGTAGGCAGATGCACTGAGTAGATCCTCTGCGATACAAAGACATGGGAGACTGAGTGAAACAGATAACAGATGTTGATCCTGGAACCCTGAGCATCAGAGTATAGGCCAGAGATGTGGACAGAGTGACAACTGAGAGAGGAAGGACAAGAGCAGTGAGAGAGAAGAAAAACAAGCAGACTACAGGTTGGCGTGGAAGTGTGTGGCCCTCTTAAGCTTTTGTGAGTGGTGGTTGGTACAGTGGACATGATACAGCTGGAGGTTGGCAGAAAGTGGGGTTGTTTCTTGTTCCCAGACCCTCCTGGTAGCTGGGGGCATGGGCAGTCCCCATCCTCACCAATCAAGCCACCCCTCCTGCTCAGTGTCTGCTCTGTGTGGAGTCTGGTGCTCCTGCTTCTGAAGTTGTGTGAACCCACCCTAAACTACACTACACAAACAGTGAACAGAACACAATGTTCACACTTTCAGTGTGTACCACATTCCACCAGGGGATAGGTGGTGAGTGCCTGATAACACACCAATATGCAATTGTCAATTAAATATAAGTACAGAAACAATGTCCCTGAGAAATCAGACAATTTCAGTGTACACAACTTGTCTGTCAGTTTATGATGGCTTGTGCATTGCTGTGAGGGTGGAAGCTATGCCACCAGTATTTTAAATATACAGGATCACTCGTGGTGGAAAAGTTTCAATGGAACTCCCAGACAAAAACACAGTAGGAAATTGGAGAGGCAGACCATTTATGAACGTTGAGCCACTGAAAACATTATGAATAGCATGAGACATTGTTGGATACTATGCCAGAAAATAAGCCCCTCAGGTTGGAAGGCACTCAAAATACCATTGGGGAAAAGCTCCCTCATCAAAGTAGAATTGACCTTAGTGACCTGTATGGAGTTCAACTTTAGGGACCTTCATTTGCAGATGTGGCAAAACTCAAAACAAGAGGAAACAGCTACAGATATCCATTAGCAATCAGAACCTTAATGTATGAGGTTTGAATCTTGGAAGTTGTAAAAAATGAAATGAAATGCATAAAGATCAGTATCATAAGCATTAGTGAGTTGAAATGGACTGGTATTAGACATTTTGAGTCTGGCAATCATTTGGTTTACTATGCTGGAAGCAACAAATTAAATACAAATGGAGTCACACTGTCAAAGAGAACATTTCAAGATCTATCTTGAAGTACAATGTTGTCTGTGATAGGATATTATGCATACAACTACAAGGAAGACCAGTTAATACTACTATTATTCAGATTTACTCACAAACCACCAAAGCCACTATGATGAAATTAAAGAATTCTACAACTTCTGGTAGCGTAGTGGCTACAAATCAGGCTGCTAACCTCAAGGTTGGCAGTTTGAAACTACCAGCTGTTCCACGGGAGAAAGATGAGGCTTTCTGCTCTTGTAAAGATTTACAGCCTTGGAAACCCTGTACAGCGTCACTATGAGTCAGAACCGACTCCATGGCACATAACAGCAACAACAGTGCTTTATTGAGTATGCAAAGGATTTTGACTATGTGGATCATAACAAAATATGTATAACATTGCAAAGGATGGGTGTTCCAGAATACTTATTTGTGCTAGTCGGGAACCTACATATAGACCATGAACAACCATTAGAGTAGAATTAGGTTTAAAGTCAGGACAGGTGTGTGTCAGGGTTGTATTCTTTCACCATACTTATTCAATCTATATGCTAAGCAAATAATCTGAGAAACTGAATGTATGAAGAACATGGTGTCAGGATTGGAGGAAGACTCATTAATAATTTCTGATACACAAATTGTACAACCTTACTTGCTGAAAGATAAAAGGACTTGAAATACTTACTGATGGAAATCAAAGCAAACAACCTTCAGTATGGATTGCACCTCAATGTAAAGAAAATTATAATCTTCACCAATGGATCAATAAATGACATCATGATAAATGGAGAAAATATTGACGTTGTCAGATTTCAGTTTGCTTGGATCCACAATAAATGTTCATGGAAGCAAATGTCAAAAACAAAAATGATGTATTGCATCAGGCAAATCTGCTGCAGAAGATGTCGTTAAAGGGTTAAAGAGAAGAGATGTCACTTTGAGGACTAAAGTGAGACTGACATAATCCATGGTATTTTCTGTTGCCTTGTGTGAAAACTGGACAATGAATAAGGGACACTGTAGAAGAATCGATGCATTTGAATTATGGTATTGGCAAAGAATACTGCAAGTTCCATGGAAGAAGTACAGCCAGAATGCTCTTTAGAATCAAAGATGGTGAGACTTTTTCTCTATTACTTTCGACATATTAACAGGAGGAACCAATCCCTGGAGAAGGACATCATGCTTAGAAAAGTGGAGGACCAGTGTAAAAGAGGAAGACCCTCAACAAGATGACACAGTGACAGTAACAATGGACTCAAACATAACAACAAATATAAGGCTGGTGCAGGACGCAGGGGTATGTTTTCTTCTGTTGTGCATAGGGTTGCTATGAGTCAGTACCGACTTGATGGCATCTACCAACAACATGTTGTAATCAATGCTTTGGTTTTATATTAACTTTCTACCACAATTGAGAGGCCCCTGAGTCAGAATTGACTCAATTGCAGTGGGTACCAATTGAAAGTTGATGGTTTGCACCCACCCAACAGCACTGTGGGAGGAAAGCCTGATGTTCTGCTTCCATAAAAAGTACAACTTAGAAAACCCCAAGGAGCTCAATTCTCTTCTAGGACACACCTGTATCTCCATGAGCTGGAATCTACTCTACTGCTGTGGGTTGGGTTGGGTTTATCTGCCACACTCAGGCCATACTACCATCACTTTTTTTTTTTTCCTATGAGGAAAAATCCCTGATTTTCTAGGTGAGAAGATTAGGAAGCTTTGGCCTCTTGCAGAGAGAGCTCAGTAGGGTTTCCATGAAACTATCACACCTCACCTTTTATATGGTATTTCTTTATTACACAAAGACACATTTTTTTCCTTAAATTCAACAACTTTACTCATTCTAACTCACCAGTTGTTTACCTAATTTTGCTATCTTTTTCTTTTCCTGTACAAGATCTCACCCGTGCTTAACTCCAATACTTTTAGAATATTCTTTCAACCTTCATATCATCTCCTAAATAAAGGTAGTGGGTATGGGGATTCAGAGCTTCTTAGTTGAGAAAGCTAAAGCAGTAGAAGAGGGGGAAAAGAAACAAGAGAGTCCTTGCCAGGAAAAATAGCCTTGAACATGCTTCCAGTTTATCCCTTTGTCTCAGTAAGTTCCAGTAAGGTTTTCCTCTAATCAGAACCATACCTGGCACACATTTAGGAACAGCCAAGGAATTACTTTCCAGGCCCAATCAGTTTTGAATTAGGGCATAATGAATACATTCTATTGTTGAGAATAATTCAGTTCTACAACATTTGTCTTCCTTTACCTTCCCATAAATGCTTTCAAAATTCACCCACGTAGTTCCCTTTCTGACAGTAATGGCAGGTATTTATTGTCAGCTATCGATTGCTGTAGGCATTGTGAGCTAATGTGTCAGACTGCAAAGTCATTTGAACTGCAAGGTTGGTGGTTCAAGCTCACCAGCTGCTCCTTGGAAACCCAATACAGGGTCGCTATGGGTTGGAATCGACTTGACGGCACTTAACAACAACAACAACATAGATTGGTGTAGAGAGACTATGTAAGGATGGTCACACACATAACAAAGTTTGTCAACCAAAAAATGGAATTGCGATGAAGGTGGTTGCTATAAGAGCAGAATTAGAATTTGTGTTATATCACACTGTCTTTTGATATGTGATTCTTACATCATCATTTGGAATGAATTTGTACTAATAGTATATGTAGTTTTTAAAATAAATATCAGGGTTTCCTTCTTCTTAAATGAAACTCAGAATCAGGACATTTACATTCCCACTATTCTGGAAATCCTTTTTCTTGAATGACATTTATCAAAATGTCAAAAAATACAAATTCTCTTTTAAGCACTATTAAAATCTACAGATTTTTTTGTAATGTATTTACTGAATTTCTCTTTTATCATTAGCAATGATAATAACAGAATAAATATCTTTTTAATCAGTTTGCTTGGGCTACTTCTACAGATAAAGAATACCAAGAGGAAGCAATTTAAGGTTTTCCCAGCTCATTTTGGAATGCTGTGGGCTGGTGGATCTTAGGGCCTCTCAGTAGGTTCCCTTGGAGTAGAAACATCCCCCCTCTCCATCAGCCCTGGGCTTGAGGGAAACATTACCAGCTGCTGAGGGGATCCTGAGAATATGGATCCATATCATGTGTTCTGGGTCTGGAGGTGTGAATAAAATGGTAGAAGAGAGGACCCCATGTCCTTCAAAGGGAATTAACAGTCTTACGTTTCCTTTTGTGTGTCTTGAGTTTTCTTTGGACCTGATGACCAAGCTATGGTCTCTCTTTGCTCAGGGTCCAGATAATTAAGCTATTTATTTATCTTCACTCTATTTAGGCTGCCCCTTACGGGGAAAGTAAAGAACATACGTAGACCATGTTCAATTGACATAGTGCCTGTTAAATTTTCCAATAATAACATCTCCTCCAACAATCGGGTGCAAAAGTCCTAATGATAGATATCTGGTTGAGTAGGGAGGGCTGGGGAAATGAAGAGAAGTAATATGCCTTCAGAGAGTGTTGGTATAGTATTTATGCCTCCTCCGCCCACCTCTCTGCTAAAAGAGGGTAAGATGGGAAACAGAAATTGAGTACCCAGAATGCACAAATTTTTGCTTAATGGGTAGGTTCAGTTGTTTATTCCTTCCATCCTTCCTCTTCCTCTCTCTCACTCCCTTCATTTATTCCTTTATTTCAAAAACATGCTTTCAATTGCATACCACCTCTTGGCTCAATGAATGGCATATTTGATAAGTGTTTTATTTCAGAAGGAAGTTAAAGTGTGGCTGACCAATAGAAATCTCAGTGGTTTTTGGAGTACTAGATTGTACTGTGTATACTATAAATAGACTGCACTCTTTCTCCAAATATGGTCTATATTATTTGCTATACCAATATATTTTCTGTCAATAAATGTTTTTCTTCTCTACCCTGATGCATACTCTCATCTTTTCACACTAGGTTTTTAGTAGGTTTATTTTATTATTTCTCCTTACACAAATGCTTGCACAAAAGGAATTTTAAATAATAAGATGCTTCTATATAGATTCCACTGGGAAAATCCTTCTTTGCAAAATAAGAGATGGTTCATTTCCACTAATTTAGTGAATATTTACTAATTTCTTACTATATTCCAAAACAGAGTCCCTGGGTGGTACAAATGGTTAGTGACCTCAGCTGGTAACTAAAAGGTTGGCCCTTTTAACCCACTCACAGGCCCCTGGTAAGAAAGGCTTGGTAATATACTTCCAAAATACCAGCCAATGGAAACTCTATGGAGCACAGTTCTACTCTGAGATCTGTGGAGTATTTTGGTTTTGTTTTTTTTTTTTAATGTTCCTCAGCAGTGAAAACATTTACCAGATATGATTTCTGGACTCATGGAACTTTGGTGTAATAGAGAGTTGGGATCATTTTCAAGTAATTGCAATAGAGTGTGATAAGAGTTTTGATAGAGAAATTAAAGGAGTTGAGTGAAAAAGAGGAAGACCCTCTATGAGATGGATTGACATAGTGCCTGCCACAATGGGCACAAACATAGGAATGATTGTGAAGATGGCATAGGACTGGCAATGTTTCATTCTGTTTTATACACAGGGACACCAAGAGTCGGAGCAAACTCAATGATACCTAACAACAACAGGCCCCCTTCTAATTGCACCAAGTTTGGAGGAGACTAATTCCTGTGAGGTGGAGGTCAAACATACCTCCTTTCTCTAACCTTTTTACTGACTATCTCCCATAGCTCTCCCTCCCACAGCACTCTTAACTCTATCTTGGGTTGAATAATTTGTTGCCAATGATCACAAAGAACTCAGAGACCCTGATGACAGTATGAGATTTACTAAGAGAGTGGTGGTGCTGGTGGTTGTATGCCGTCAAGTTTGTTTCCACTTACAGTGACACTATAGAGTGTTTCTGAGGCTGCAGATCTGTATTGGAACAGAAAACCTCATCTTTTTTCTATGGTTGTTGTTGTTAGGTGCCATTGAGTTGGTACCGACTCATAGCAACCCTATGCACAACAGAATGAAACACTGCCTGCTCATGGGCCAACCTTGCAATTGTTGCCACTCTTGAGCCCATTGATGCTGCCACTTTGCCAATCCATCTTGCTGGGGGTCTCCCTCTTTTTTCTGACCCTCCACCTTACCAAACATGATATCCTTCTCCAGCAATTGATTCCTCCTGACAATATGCCCGAAGTATGAGTGACAAAGTTTGGCCATCCTGGACTCCAAGGAGCACTTTGGCTGCACTTCCTCCAACACAGATCTGTTGGCTCTTTTGGCAGCCCATGACACTTTTGATATTCTCCTCCAACACCATAATTCAAATGCATCAATTCTTCTATGGTCTTCCTTATTTACTGTCCAGCATTCACATGCATATAAGGTTATTGAAAATACCAAAACTTGGGTCAGGTGCACCGTAGTCTTCAAGCTGACATCTTTGCTCTTCTACATATTAAAAGGTCTTGTGCAGCAGATTTGCTTAATGTAATACCATTTGATTTCTTGGCTGTGGTTTCCATGAGCATTGATGATTGATCCAAGAAGAATGAAGTCCTTGACAACTTCAATCTTTTCTCCATTGATGAGAATGTTTTTTATTGGTCCAGTGGTGAGGATTTTTGTTTTCTTTACATTGAGATGCAATCCATACTGAAGGCTATGGTCTTTGATCTTCATCAGTAAGAATTTTAAGTCCTCTTCACTTTTAGCAAGCAAAGTTGTATCATGTGCATATTTCAGGTTGTTAATGAGTCTTCCTCCAATCTTGATGCCACATTTTTCTTCATATAAACCAACTTCTCAGATTATTTGCTCAGCATATAGGTTGAATAAGTATGGTGAAAGAATACAATCCAGTTGCACACTTTTCTTAATTTTACATCATTTAGTGTTTCCATGTTCTGTTTGAACAATTACATCTTGGTCCATGTATAGATTCCTCATGAGCATAATTAAGTGTTCAGGAATACTCATACTTCGAAATATTGTCCATAGATTGTCATGATCCACAAAAACAAAAGCCTTTGCATAGTCAATAAAGTACACAGGTAAATATCTTTCTGGTATTCTCTGCTTTCAGCCAAGATCCATTGGACATCAGCAATAATATCTCTTTTTCCACGTCCTCTTCTGAATCTGGCTTGAACTTCTAGAAGTTCTTTGTCAATGTATCCTTGCAGCCATTTCTGTATTACCTTTACTAAAATTTTACTTGCATGGAATATTAAAGATATTGTCCGATGATTTCCTCATTCTGTTGGGCCACCTCTCTTTGGAATGGGCATAAATATGGATCTTTTCAAATCAGTTGGCCAGATAGTTGTCTTCCAAATTTCTTGGCAGAGATGAGTGAGTGCCTCCAGTGCCTCCTCATTTTCTTGAAAGGTTTCAATATGTATTCCATCAATTCCTGGTGCCTTGTTCTTTGTCAATTCTTTCAATGCACCTTGGACCTCCTCCTTCAATATCATTGGCTCTTAATCATATGCTACCTCTTGAAATGATTGAATATCGACCATTTCCTTTTGGTACAGTGACACTGTGTATTCCTTCCATCTTCTTTTGATGCTTTCTACATCATTCAATAATTTGCCCAGAGAATCCCTCAATAATGAATTTTTTTCTTCAGTTTCCCCAGATTGAATTTTTTCTTCAATTTTCCCAGATTTGGAAATGCTGAGTGTGTTCTTTCCTTTTGGTTCTGATTCCAGATCTTTGCACATTTTGTTGTAAATATTTGACTTTGTCTTCTCAAGCTGATCTTTGAAATTTTCTGTTCAGCTCTTATACCTCCTCATTTCTTTCATTTGCTTTAGCATCTCTATGCTGGAGAGCAAGTTTAAGTGTCTCTTCTGACATCCATTTTGATATTTTCCTTCTTTCTTACCTTCTTAATGACTTTTTGCTTTCTTCCTATATGATGTTCTTGATGTCATCCCACAACTCTTCTGGTGTTCGGTCTTTGGTGTCTAATGTATCAAACCTGTTCTTCAGATCTCTAAATCCACGTGGGATATATGCAAGGTCATATTTTGGGTCTCATCGACTGGTTCATTTTCTTCAGCTTAATTTTGAAGTTGCATATGAGCAATTGATGGTCTGTTAAACAATCTGCCCCTGACCTTGTTTTGGCTGATGATATGGAGCTTTTCCACCATCTATTTCCACGCATGTAGTCAATTTGACTTCTGTGTATTCCATCTGATGAGGTCCATGTGTATAGTCATCTCTTATGCTGTCTAAAGAAGGTATTTGAAATGTACAAATCATTGGTTTTGCAGAATTCTTTCATGCATTCTCCAGCATTTCTATCACCAAGGCCATATTTTCCAACCACTGATCCTTCCTCTTTTTTTTTTCCAGCCTTTGCATTCCAATCACCACTAATGACCAATACATCTTGATTGCATGTTTGATGAATTTCAGATTGAAGAAGTTTGTAGAATTCTTCTATTCTTCTATTTCTTCTTCACTGGCTTTAGTAATTCAAAATGACCTTGCAGCCCAGTGCTTATCTTATAGCGCCACACTAGTTACTATAAATTCTAAGTTGATCCTGAACTTGAATTATATAGTCCAATACTTTCTTAATAAATGACTTCTAGTTATGAGTCGGGCTGCTAATCTTAAGGTCAGCAGTTCAAAACTCCCAGCCATTCCATAAGAGAAAGATGAAACATACTGCTTCTATAAAAATGACAACCTTGGAAACCCTATACAGTGTTGCTTCAAGTCAGAACCAACTCCACAGCATATAACCTACCACAGCACATAAACTACCAACCACTTCCTTAATAAAGGAATCCTGGTAGCATTAAGGTAAGCCAGTTGAATATACTAATCACTCCACGGAAGAGCCGCCACTAGTCTGTCAGTTTGTTGCACTGTGGTGGCTTGTGAGTTGCTGTGATTCTGGGAGCTATGCCACAGGAGTACCAGCAGAGTCACCCATGGTGGACAGGTTTCACCCATGGTGGACAGTATGAGTGTGGGTTTGAACTGCCTTGTGGCTTGCTCCATATATTTTATGCATGGTCATACCTCCACAAGTGTTCCACAAACCTTATTTGCAATATTAGCAGTGTGTCCAATCCCATTGGTGTATCACAAATACCTTATTTGCATAATCTTTCCCAGTCATTTTGTGGGAATCACAAGACTAGAAGGGCTATATCAAGTAATTCACTATACCACAGAAGAGTTGTGTGAACACTCACTCTAGAATTCTAATACAAATTTAGGGTTAGAGAAAGTTTCCTGGAGGGGGTTGGGTTGTATTTAAATCAAGATAAGTCAGCGACAGTCAAGTTGATTCTGAATCATAATCAACCATATACGTTTAGCTTAATCTTTAAGGGTGGCATTCAAAATAAGATATTTATTTGCTACCTAAAATTAGAATTAAGAGGAAAGTTATTGACATGGACAATGTTTCTGCATTGTCCCTTATATAGACTGGTTGCTCCTGTGGCGCTGAGCAGCAGGGAGTGGTGTAATGGTAAGCTTTGTCAGGGCAGTGCATGAGCTCAGAATGAAAGGTCTACCTCCTGGATTTTTCTCACGTTTATCTCTTTGGTGTTTCAGTCTCTAATTCGGATCCTGGATACCCCCAAGGGCCATGCTGCTTTCAGAGTCTCCAGTGGGTTCAATGGACTGCTGTCATTGCTGTCTGATCTGGAGGGGTCTCTCCAAGAACCCCCACTGCAGATGCAGGGTCCAGTATCTCCAAGTCAGAGTTTGGACCTAGTCTTCCACACCCTCTGTGCCATTTGTGCGGCGCTCCACCTGGACCCTGTCAACAGTGATTTCTTCCAGAGGAATGGACTGTTTGAGAAGCTGGCTGAGGATATCTGCCTGTTGGGCTGTTTCCGAGTCCTGGAGGAAGAGGCAGCACCACTACAATCCTGGGCCGACACAAAGGCCAGACCATTTGCTGATTTACAGGGTGCTTCCTTTTCTTCCACCAGTCTATTCCCATCCAGGATACAAAACTGCCTCCAGATCCTCAGCTTTCTGGACAGCATGACAAGAAGCACCCTCCACCTAAGGAGGGACTTGACCGAATCTCTCAGGAAAGGTCCAGAAGCTGTTGTGGATGCCCAGAAAGGAGATGTCAGCAGTAATCCTGAAAGTAGCTTCCAGCTGTGGCCAGACCTGGAGGAAAGGTAAAACTTTGATTCCTTCTTCTGAAATTAATGGTTGTCAGTGTGTGTTCTGTCTCTCATTTCTTACCCTAACATCCAGGACATGTAAAGGGCATATGAAGCCTGATCCACAAACTTGGGTATGCAGACATAGCACAAGACTTTATTTTATTTAACTCAAGTTAAATCTGACTCTGAACTCCCTCACCATCAGAGCTGGAGGAAAATTCAGTCTGAATCAATATAGGGTTGGGAGGATGATGTTGGGTCAAGTAAGAACCAAGGAGGCTTACATGGTGCACATAACCCCAGGCAGGATCTCTACTGAGATGCTAAGTTATCTGTGTTGGGATGTTGGTTGTCTTTGATGTATGGATTCAGCCTCTCTGGGTGTGTGCCTGGTAGCTTTCTCTTTCAACCCAGTTATACCAGAGAATAGAGTCATGCCGTGTGACTTGCAGGTCATACATTTCAGTAAACTTCCCAATCATAGGGACTCTTCCTGTGCTTGACAATTTCAATCTTTTCTCTGTTGATAAAAATGTTGCTTATTGGTCCAGTGGTGAGGATTTTTGTTTTCTTTACATGGAGATGTAATCCATTTATTGGCAAAGCAGCATTGCCATTAAACATTTACTCCATTGGAATTAATGTTTCCAGATTCCTTTTATATACCCTGCAAGCTTGCCCCCCAGTC
>NW_006408807.1:2770213-2772647 GCF_000296735.1 Chrysochloris asiatica | reverse complement strand
CCGGGTTCACAGGAGTCTATTGAGTGTTGTAAGGCTTAGCTCACAGCTTCATTGCTGCTTTTCCCTCACTTTCCCTTACTGGTGATGAAAATGGTCACCAATCAGAGCATGTTTTCCCATTGAGTCTTAGTCTTAGAAGGAGGTTTGCCCTGAGGGGGACCCAACCACTTGTCTTGATGTCTCCTGGGTGAGCCACTTGTTTGTTCTTTTAGTAATCAGTTGGTCTGCCTATATTGTTTTGTATTTTTCCTGTCAGTCTTTCTTTCAAGAAGTATCTTCTGTTCTACTGGCCGCTCCAGGCTGGTCTGCTCATCCTTTCAAGTGGAAACTTCCCCTCAGAAGATTCTGGATGCTGTCCAGGACTCCACCTATTGTCCTGAGTAATGCAGAGGCTCCATAGAAAGCCTCCTTCACTGACACATCGTAGCCCCATTTTAGGTACTCCAATCAGTTATAGGCAGAAGATGGACTTACAAGCTTTCTATGGTGATATTTCTGGCTCTTCCTTTCTCTCCCCATCCAGCATCCATTTTATAGTGGTACGCAAGGGAAACCAAGATTCAAAAGACAGCCAAGCATCTTAACATTATTTCCCCCTCTTCCCCATTCCAACCGTGTCTCAATCGCTGTATCCTAGAGCCCTGTTTTTCCAAGGTTGTGCGTACATTGTTATTTGCCTCTGTCCCACTTCAGTTTCACAGTTATCCTATCGTATTTCATTTCATTGCAATGATTAAAATTCCATCCATCCATCATCAAATAACCAAAGGATACACTTCACAGGCCCCCCCACCCCCGGCTGTCAGCAAACACCTCCTTTCCCTCCCTGAGTCCCATGTCCCCAGCTGCTCCATCTGTCCACTCCATCATCTCTGTCTCCATGCCTGACCTCATAGCCTCATGGGTAGGGTCACACTTTGCACTCTTCTTGCTTGATGGTCCCAGGGATCTCTGCTCCTGGGCACTCTCTTCCTTTTGACACACAAAAAAATCTACCTCTACATTACTGACTCTCACAGTCAGTCCTGGTGGCAGGTATTCACTGTTGTACCATAAGAGTCTTTTCCCCATTTTCTTTTGTCAACCCCAGTCCCAACAGATTGGAAATCATTCAGTGAAGGTTCTGAATACCCCTGCCCTCTTGAAAGCTTGTAAGCCAGTCACTTCTTGCCTTTATAGGCCCCGTCCTCCCATTTTGGGTCTGAGCAGTTTCCAGTCCCCGTCAAAGTATTCCAGTCCATTATAGGCTGAAGATGGGCTTATATATTTTCTGTTGTGATGTTTCTGACTATTCCCACCCCCAAGTGTCTATTTCACAATGGTAGTCAAGGAAAACCAAGATTCAAAAGACAACCATGCCCTCTTTTCCCCTTTCAAGCCATGCATCAATCCCTGTATCCTGAAGCCTTGTTATCCCAAAGTTGAACATACATCATCATTTACCTTTGTCTCACCTAGTCCATGCAAACCTGCCCAACCATTCTCCCATCTGCCTTGTTCTTCTTTCCCCCCGCCCCTTTCTTTTGTATTGCCAGGACCCCCCCTCCCCCAGCACCCAGGTTCTCCTGTGTCTATTCCCTACCCTGTGCTCTTTCTTCCCCTCCCTCCCTCCCCTCCTCTCATCATACATACTGGTAATCAGCAATTATATATATAGATTTTTTTTTCCCCTTTTGGGTGGGTTCTTTTTCTCGGTCTTTTACAATAATGGTCTTCTGCAGTATGTCTCCTTTTGTGACTGACTAATTTCACTCAGCATAATGTTCTTAAGGTTCATCCATGTTATGCAATGGCTTGAAGCTTCCTTGTTCTTCAAGATAGCATAGTATTCCAATGTGTGCAGGTACCACAGTTTGTTTATCCATTCTTCAATTGATGGGCATTTTGGTTGTCTCCATTTTTTTGCTCTTGTAAATAGTGCTGCTATGAACATTGGTGTGCATATATCTACTCATGTTATGGCTCATATTTCTTGTGGGTAAATACCGAGTAGAGGAATTCCTGGGTCATAAGGTATTTCTATTTCCAATCTTCTGAGGAAACGCAATATTGCTTTCCAGAGTGGTTGGATGATTTTGCAGTCCCACCAACAATGTAGGAGGGTCTTTCCACATCCTTGCCAGCATTTGTTGTCCTTTGTTTTTTTGAGCTTTGCTGTTACTGTTGGTGTGAGATGATATCTCATTGTTATTTTGATTTGCATTTCTCTGATGGCTAGTGATCGTGAACATTTCTTCAAATGTTTGTTGGCTGCCAGGATCTCCTCCTTGGTGAAGTATCTGTTGATGTCCTGTTCCCATTTTTTAATTGGGTTATTTATCTTTTTCTTGTAGAGATGTTGTAGTTTCCTATATATTTTAGAAATGAGTCCCTTATCTGATGTGTTGTTGCAAAAGATTTTTTCCCACTCTGTGGGCTCCCATTTCACTCTTTG
>NW_006408807.1:2766298-2767587 GCF_000296735.1 Chrysochloris asiatica | reverse complement strand
TAATTATTGACAGGTATGAATGAATTTCTGCCGTTATGTTACTTTTTTTTTTTTTTCTTTTCTTTATGTTACTTTTTTGGTAGTGCTGTTTGTTCTGCATGCCTGCCTTCTTGTGTTGGGTGCGTGTTTTTTGTTATATTTCTTGTCGGTTTCTTCTTAGTTTTCATGTCTGCTTGTTTTGTTTGGAAGTTTAACTTTCTTTGGGGTTACCTTATAGTTTACTATCTTCTCTCTCAATTTAAGAAACCCATTGTATCCTGGAATTTACCTTACATCCTCACCACCTGGTTCCTACTTTTGTCCCTTCTTTGACATTGATATAATTTTGATCTTCTGTTGACCTCCCAACTCCTTTGAGTTCGTTGTTGTAGTTTTGTTCTGTTTTGGATTCTACTGTCTGTTAACTGAGTTCCAGAGGGCGTTGCCACGCCTGTCAATCTCTGGTTGTTTTCTGTTCTTGTTAGTTTTCAGTTCACAGAATTCGCTTTAGCATGTTTTGAAATGCTGGGTTGGTTTTGATAAAACCTCTCAGATTCTGTTTATTGTGAACTGTCTTGATTGCATCATCATATTTAATTGATAGTTTTGCTGGATAGATGATTCTTGGTTGGCAGTTTTTTTTCTTGTAGGGTTTTGTATATGTCTCCCCATTGCCTTCTTGCCTGCATAGTTTCTTTTGAATAGTCAGAGCTTAATCTGATGTGCTTTCCTTTATAAGTGACATTTCTCTTTTCCCTGGCCGCTTTTAGTAATCTCTCCTTGTCTTTGATTTTGGAGAGCTTGGTTATTATATGTCTTGGTGACTTTCTTTTGAGGTCTATCCTTCCTAAGGATGTGTTCAGCTTCTTGAATGTTTTCTTCTCATCTTTCAAGATATTAGGGAAATTTTCTTTCAGAAGCTCTTCAACTATTTCCTCTGTGGACTTCTCTGACTCTTCCTGTTCTGTTCTGGAATGCCAATAATTCGTAAGTTGTTCCTCTTCATGTTATGCAGCATGAATCTTAGACTCTCTTCAGATTTTTTTTATCCTTTTTTTCAGCTTGTTCTTCTATCTTAGCAGTATTGAGAGATTTGTCTTCCAACTCATTAGTTCTGCCTTCCATCTCTTCTATTTTGCTCTTTTACCCTTTCAGTGTATTGTCCATTCCTGATAACTTATTATTAATTATCTGATCCTCTTTTTGCAGGTTTTAAATAGTTTCCAATGCTGTATCAATCTTATTTGATTGCTCTTGCAGTACTTTCCTGACTTCTTCCTTGTTTTTATCCTCCCCTTTTCAGAACATTT
>NW_006408807.1:2763747-2765343 GCF_000296735.1 Chrysochloris asiatica | reverse complement strand
TTGGTGTTTTACAGCTTGTTTTATAAGGGTCCTGCACAGGGAGTTCAGGTAGTGCAGTGGCCATGAATGGGGCCACAAACCACAAGGTCAGCAGCTCGAAACCACCAGCCACACCACAGGAGAAAGGCGAGGCATTCCACTCCCACAAAGACCCGCAGCCTTGGAAACCCCACACAGGGTTACTTGGAGTCAGAATGGACTCCACGTCGTCCAGCCACCAAGGGTCGCGCACGAGTAATTTTAGGCCTGTGTCTTCACAGCTGATGTCATAAGCAGCTGCCAAGCTCCTTCTCTCTGTACCGTGGGAAAACTGTCCTGCCTGATGGCTTCTGGGCTGAGCACAGAAGGCAGGGAAAAGGAGGGAGAAATGTGTTGAGTCTCCTGTGCCTCTTTTTCTTTTGCAAATGTCTCTGCATCACTTTTAGCACAGGTTTTCTGAGCTGGTCTGGCTGTAGCCCCACCCTCTAAACTCTGCCCAGGCAGGGTGGCCGCAGAGGGAGTGCCATCTCCAACAGATTCCTAACTCACAGTATTTTCCTTAATGTAGTGATTTTTTCACTTGCTAGTGTGGAAACTGACATCCTGGACCTTATGGTAGATCTGGAGCACTGTAGTGGTTCTGTGAGTGCTTCCTTGGTGAGTTCCCAGCCCCTTCCACCACAGAGACTTCCCTTCCTCGCTTTCTCTACTGTTGCCCACACCGGAAGTCTCACAAACTATCTTTTGAAATTTTCTATTCAACTCTTGTACCTCTTCATTTCTTCCATTTACTTTGGTATCGCTAACTCTAAAAAGCAAGTTTCAGAGTCTCTTCTGACATCCATTTTGGTCTTTTCCATCTTTCTTGTATTCTTAATGACGTTTTGCTTTCTTCCTGCATGATATTCTTTTTTAGTTTGTTTGTTTACGTTTTTATTGTGAATTATGTGTTAGTTTACATGGGTGAACATTATCTTTACATGCATCCTATTGCACTTTGTTTCATTTCAATGATCACAATCCCCTGCATGCATCATCAAACACCCAAGGGGTACACCCTACACTCCTGCCCCCTGGCTGCCTGCACAGAACCCCTCTCCCTCCCTGAGTCCAGAGTTCCTTCTCTCCACGTCATTGCCTCTGCCTCCATCACTTGTGACACTGCCTCTCCAGACACAGTCTCACACTTGGTGGTTCCAGGGATCTCAGCTCCTGGACTGCAACTCCCCTCCTTTTGTTACCAAACATTTACATTTACCTTTCCAACACTCACTGTCAGACCTGATGATCCACAGGACCAATCAGTCCCTATTGATCCACAGGAGTCCTTTCCCCCTCACCTTTTATTAACCCCATACAGACAGGTTGGAAACAATTCAGTGGGGATTCTACCTTTCCCTTTATCCTCTGGAGCTAGATTGCCTTAGTAGTGCCCCCATTTTGGGTAGCCAATGTCTAAGTTCCCCATCCCTGTCGACCCTGTCTACCAAGGGGGTGAGAATGATTCTCACTGTAGAGATTTGTCCGCTCCTTTGTCATACTGCATCCACAAGCACATCCACTTATAGTGGGTTACTCTTTTTCTTTATTTTCCCTTCCCTCTTCTTTCTTCCTCTA
>NW_006408807.1:2758626-2761707 GCF_000296735.1 Chrysochloris asiatica | reverse complement strand
AAAGATTTTTTCCCATTCTGTAGGTTCCCTTTTTACTCTTTTGATGAAGTCTTTTGATGCACATAAGTTTTTAATTTTTGGTATATTACATTGATCTATTTTTGTTTATGTAAGTTTCAAAATATTTGGTAGTCTGTGTATGCCCTGTATTAGAGCTCTCATATTTTCCACTATTTTTTCATTGATGACCTTTGTAATTCTAGGATTCACATTTAGATCTTTAATCCATGCTGAGTTGGATTTTGTTTAAGGCTTGAAGTGAAGGTCTTGTTTCAATCGTTTGCACATTTTCCAATTCTGCCAGCACCATCTGTTGATGAGACCATCTCCTCTCCATGCAACATACTTAAGTACTTTGTCAAAAATCAGTTGGATGTATGTGGATGGGTTAATTTCTGGATTTTCATTTCTGTTCCATTGATCAATGTATCTTTCATTATACCAATACCAGGCTGCTTTGACTGCTGTAGCCATGTAGTAAAATTTGAAATCAAGGAGTGAGAGTTTTCCCACCTTGTTCTTCTTCTTAAGCAGGGCTTTGCTTATGCTTGGTCTCCTTCCTTTCTATATACAGTTTGTAACTGTTTTTTCCATCTCTTTGAAGAATGTTGTTGGAATCTGGATTGGGATTGTGTAAATTGCTTTGGGCAGTATTGACATGTTAAATCTTCTTATCCAGGAGAATGGTATATTCTTCCATTTTGTGGGTCTCTTTTGGTTTCATGTAGAAGTGTTTTGTAGTTTTCTTTGTATAGGTCCTTTGTTTCTATGGTTACATTTATTCCCAGATATGTCATCCTTTGGGTGGCTATTGTAAATGGTATTTTTTTCCTAATGTCCTTTTCAGTACTGTTGTTATTGGTATAGAGGATTTTTGGATGTTGATCTTATATCCTGCCACCTTGCTGAATCCTCCAATGAGATCTAGTAGCTTTTTTACTGAGTCTTTGGGGTTTTCTATGAATAGGATCATATCGTCTGCAAATAGAGAGAGCTTTATAGCCTCTTTGCCAGTTTGGATACACTTGATTTCCCCATCTCGCCATATAACTCTGGCTAAGACTTCCAGCACAATATTGAATAGGAGTGGTGAAAAGGGCTTCCTTGTCTGGTTTCTGTTCTCAGAGGGAAGGCTTTCAGTTTCTCTCCATTCAGAGTAATTTAGGCTGTTGGTTTTGTATATATGCTCTTAATTATTTTGAGGAGTTTTCCTTCAAGTTGAGTGTTTTTATCAGGAATGGATGTTGGATTTTGTCAAATGCCTTTTCTGCATCAATTGATTTTTTTTTCTTTTTCTTTTTCTTTTAAATTATGGTGGATTACATCGATTTTTTTTTAATGTTGAACCATCCTTGCATCCCACTTCATCATGATGTATTATATTTTTGATGTGCTGTTGGATTCTGTTGAATCCAACTTTTGCATCTATGTTCATGAGGGATATTGGTCTATAATTTTCATTCTTAGTAATGTCCTTCCCCTGGTTTTGGTATGAGGGTTATGCTTGCTTCATAAAATGTATTAGGAAGTTTTCCATCCTCCTCTATATTCTGGAATAATTTGAGTTGAATTGGTGACAACTCTTCCCAGAATGTCTGGTAGAACTCACCAATGAAGCCATCTGGACCTGCACTTCTTTTGGTTGGGAGTTTTTTGATGACCTGATCAATTTCTTCTATTGTTATGGGTCTGTTCAAGTCTTCTACTTCACTCTGTGTAAGTTTAGGTAGGTCGTGTTTTTCTAAAAATTCATCCATCTCTTCTAAGTTTTTTAATTTGTTGGAGTACAACTCTTCATAGTATTCTGTTATTATCCTTTTGATTTCCTTTGGTTCTGTTGTGACATCACCCATGTGGTTTCTAATGTGTTATTTGTTTCTTCTCCCTCTTTTCTTTTGTTAGGTTTGCCAATGGTTTGTCAATTTTATTAATCCTTTCAAAGAACCAGCTTCTTGTCTTGTTTTTTCCTATAGTTTTTCTGTTTTCCATCTCATTTATTCCTGCTCTAATCTTTATTATTTCTTTTCTCTTGGTGACTGTAGGTTCCCTCTGTTGGTCTGTTTCTAGTTGCTAGAGATGTGTTCATTTTGATTCTTCTTTTTGTATTTGCACATTTATCACAATAAATTGTCCTCTCAGCCCCGCTTTCACTGTGTCCCAAAGGTTTTGATATGTTGTGTTGTTGTTCTCGTTTGTTTCTAGGAACTTTCTAAATTCACGTTTAATTTCTTCTATTATCTAGTTGCTGTTCATCAGGGTGTTATTCAGTCTCCATGTATTAAGCTTTATTTCCTTGGTCTTCTTATTTTTTAAATCTAATTTTATGGCATTGTGGTCTGAAAAGATGCTTTGTAATAGTTTGATGTTTATAATTTTATGGAGGCTTCCTTTGTGACCTAACACCTGGTCAATTCTGGAGAATGTTCCATGTGCATTGGAAAAGAATGTATATTGTGCTGTTGTTGGGTTGAATGCTCTCTACACGTCTATGAGATCCAATTGGTTGATTGTGCTGTGTAGTTCCTTTGCAGCTTTGTCTTTCTGGTTGTTCTATCCCTTTTTGAAAGTGATGTATTAAAATCCCCTCTATAATTGTAGATTTATTTATTTATTTAATCAATTCTAGTAGGGTTTGCTTTATGTATCTTTGTGCTCTTTTATTTGGAGCTTTTTTACTTGGATGTTAATTATTGTTATGTCATGTTGCTCAATTGACCCTTTAATAATGAGATGTTTTTGTTGTTGTTAAGTGCTGTCGAGTCAGTTCCAACGCATAGCGACCCTGTACAGGGTTTCCGAGGCTGTAAATCTTTATGGGAGCAGAAAGCCTCATCTTTCCCCCACAGAGCAGCTGGTAGTTTCGAATTGCTGACCTTAAGGTTTGCAGCCCGATTCATAATCACTACGGTATCAGAGCTCCTTAATCATGAGATAGTGTCTTCTTTATCTGGTGGTTTTTGGATTAAAGTTTATTTTATCAGAGATTAGTATTGCCACTCCTGCTCGTTTTTGATTGCCATTAGCTTGGTATATATTTTTTCCGTCCTTTAATTTTTAATCTGTTTTTGTCTTTGTGTGTAA
>NW_006408807.1:2755315-2756916 GCF_000296735.1 Chrysochloris asiatica | reverse complement strand
TATTAAGCTTGCTGGGTGTCTCCTGGTGGATATGATCTGGAGATAGGCTTCCTTTTTCACGTGTAATGCCTAGCAGCTGGATATTGCTCTTGTCCTGATGGTTGGGTACTACAGAGTATGATTGTAGCTTGGCAATATGAGCCCAGTTGCTGCCTCTTCTTGGGTAAGGTAGGAGAAAGCTCCCACCCCTGGGAGAAGAGTGAGGCCAAAAGGACCAAAGTCAGAAACAATATAAAAGCAGAGACAGAAACCACTGATTAAAAACAAAAATAAAATTGTGATTGACACTGTTCACTGGCCTTTGCTATGCAAAGGGTCCTTCCTAGATTAACTATGGTTCCCAGGGTCAAAACGTCATAAGAAGCAGCCTGTGGGTTTCCTTTTTGTGCCTTTGGAAAACTGTGGGTGCACTGCTGGACCCTTTTAGGGGTGTGCTTCTGCCCACCTGAAGACATCTGGGCTATGCAGTGAGGGTGCGATCAGGATAAAGAGGAGAGATAATGTGAAAAATGAAAGATGAAAAGTTGGTTGCAGCTTCCAGTGCTGAGTTGCTGCCTCCACTTGGCTGTGCCCTCTGGCCTCAGGACTTCTGGCTGCCCGCCGCCATTGCTGGATTAATTCAGAAATCACCGTATTTTGCTTCCACTCGCGCATTTCTTCTCAATGGTTGTGAGGACTGGTGCCCGGAACCTTAAACAAGATCCAAAGTTCTACAGTTTTTCTGTGGACTGCTCTTTCTTTGCTATTTTGAGGGGGTTTGGCAGAGGAGTTTTCACTGTCTGTCTCTGCTTTCCCTGCCCCCAAACTGGAACTCCATCTGTATGATATTCTTGATGTCATCCCACAACTCTTCTGGTCTTCCATCTTTAGTGTCTAATGTATCATATCTGTTCTTCAGATGATCTTCAAATTCAGGTGGGATATGTTCAAGGTCATATTTTGGCTCTTGTGGACTACTTTTAATTTTCTTCAACTACAGTCTGAACTTGCATATGAGTAAGATGCTGTGTTCCACAGTCCTTCCCTGACCTTATTTTGGCTAATGATATGGAGCTTTTCCACCGTCTCTTTCCACAGATGTTGTCAATTTGATTTCTATATTTTCCATCTTGTGAGGTCCATGTGTATTGTGTTGTTTAAAAATGGTATTTGCAATGAACAAGTCATTGGTTTTGCAAAATTCTAACATGCAATCTGCAGCATTGTTTGTGCCACCAAGGCCATATTTTCCAACTACTGGTCGTGTTATTTTCCAACCTTTGCATTCCAATCACCAGTAAAGATCAGTAAACTTGATTGCATGTTTGATCAATTTCAGACTGAAGAAGTTGATAAAATTCTTCAATTTCATCATCATTGGCTTTAGTGGTTGGTGTGTAAATTTGAGTAATAGTGGTATTAACTGGTTTTCCTTGTAAACATATGAATATTATCCTATCACAGACACTGTTGTACTTCAAGATAGATCTTGATATGCTGGGTTTTTTTTTTTTTTTTTTTAAGTTTTATTGTGAATTATGTGATAGTTTGCCTGGGAGAACATTAGCTTTACATCTATCCTATCGTATAGTGTTACATTGCCATCGTTACAATCCCCTCCA
>NW_006408807.1:2737123-2754805 GCF_000296735.1 Chrysochloris asiatica | reverse complement strand
AGATTTGTTCCCTCTTTTGAGCTATAGCATCTGTAGGTGTAGGTCAAGTTCATCAAATTGTATCAGATTATTATTTTTTTCTTTTTCTAGTTGAGCTCTGATCATCCAGCCATTGAAGCCAGGTCAAGTGGGTATTATCTGCAAGTGTGGGTGTTCTTGTGCATATACCCTCTCTTCTTATCAGCTGGATGCTTCACTTTCCACTCTAGTCCTATGTGGCTATATCACTGACTCTAGGCTCAGGTGTTCCCAGGCCTTGCCATACTTGCTGGCCAACCAGGTCTCCACCTGGGTTCACAGGAGCCTATTGAATATGGTCAGACTAACTCGCAGCTTCATTGCTGTTTTGCCCTCTATTCCCCTTGTCGGTCACCAACGTGGTCACCAGTCAGAGTGCATGTCTGCTCATGTATTCCCATTGAGTCTTAGACTTGAAAGGGGATTTGCCTTGAGGAGACCTGACTTCTTGCCTTGATGTCTCTTAGGCGAGCAACTTGCTTATTTTTGTAGTAGTCAGTTGGACTGCCTATATTGTTTTGTATTTTTCCTGTTGGTTTTTCTTTTAAGAAGTATCTTCATTGATATGTTATTTTTGATAATGAATGCAATACCATTCCTTTTCAATTTGTCATTCCTGGCATAGTAAGCCCTGTGATTGTCAGATTCAAAATGGCCAATACTAGTTCATTTCAGCTCACTAATGCCTAGTATAACAATGTGCATGGGTTCCATTTCATTTAGACAATTTCCAGTTTTTCTAGATTCATACTTTGTACATTCCATGTTCTGATTATTAATGAACATTTATGACAGTTTCTCCTCATGTTGAATTGTGCCCCTTCAGTAAATGAAGGTCCCAAAGGCTTTTCTTCATTCTTGTTATCATATTCAACTCTATTTTGAGAACACATCTCTTCCCAGTCATATTTTGAGTCGCTTGCAACCTGAGGGGCTCATGTTCTTGCACAATATCTGACAATATTCTGGGACTCTTCATGATGTTTCAATATTCAGTATTCTGGTGCTGATGGTGTTCCACTGATATTCATAAGGTTTTCAGTGATTAAATATTTGGAAGTAATCTGTCTCTCCTTATTCCTAGTTTGTCTGTATCTAGAAGCCCATCTGAAACCTGTTCACTGTGGGTTACCCTGTTGATATTGAAAATATCCATGGTATAGCTTTCAAAATCGCAGTAACATGCAAGCCACCACAGTACAACCAACTGACAGATGCGTGTGGTGAACCCTGATATGTATGGATAACTGCTGTTTCAAATGGCATTATAGTATAAGAGTCAGATTTCACAAATAGAACAATTTTTGACCTTCCCTAAAGCTTAGAGAAGAGTTCTGGTGTAGTGCTATATGGTAAGCACTAGTTAGTAACTGCTAGTTCAATGGTTCAAAACAAACTTGAGGGGACTCCTTGTAAATCCTATACTGTAGGATCATTGTTAGTTGGAATCAACTTAATGGCCCTTAATAACAACAGCAAAGGTTAGAGAGCAGGAAATGAAACTTCAGCCTCTCATGAGAAAGTCTGTGGGATAAAAGGCAGGACAGGGCCTGATAATCAGACACTGATACTCATCTCTCTCCCACCACTAACTGCAGTCTCCTTGGGCAAGCACTTCACTCAGCTCTGTTTTATGTAAAGTGGGTGCCAGTTTCCAATGTGGAGGAGAAAAGGCTATGGGTCTCAGAGTCCAACAGGTTTGCTTGACACCTTAGTGACTGCATTCTTTGGACTGTTTCTGTATTAGTCTGTGCTTCAATTGCCTTATTTGAATATAGTAATGATAACAGTATCTACTCTGAGGCCTGTTGTAAGATGAGGATTAGTACTGTTACATTGAGATTAAAACTAATGTCATGAAACAAAATATGTAAAGTAACGTTCTTAGTAAACTTTAACCTAAACCCCAATAAAATTTATATTGTCTTAAGGAGCTAATTAGACACAGAAACAAATACATGCACAAGACAGGTGCCAAGTAAGGGTTGTCTATAGACCAAGGAGCCGGGACACCAAGGGATGACTGGGATAACCAACAAGGAAGGAATTACCATGGGTGAGGCCCTGATTTGGAATTTTAGCTTCTTGAACTGGGAAAAAATGAATTTCTATTCCTTAAAGCTAAAAAAAAAAAAAAAAAGGTAATAATAATAATAATAATAATGATCATGGCTGCCATTTAAGTGACATTTCAGTGATTGATTCTGTGCTCACTCTGTACTAGTATTTTTTCATTTAATCAATATGTTGTTGGTAGTGCTGTCGAGTCACTTCAGATTCATAGTGACCCTGTATAGGGTTTCCAAGGAGTGGCTGGTGACCTTGAACCTCCAACCTTGTGGTTCAAACCAACCTTGCAGCCCAGCAAATTACCCTACAGTGCCACACCAGGACTCCATAGCAATGACAATTTTAATATATTTTTTTACTAAATTGGAATTTCATATAATTTCATATATAGATATAATTTCTAAAATATAATATAGTTTCCATGCAGTGCACACTTATACATGTACATGCATATTCTCACACAAACACTAACAAGCACAGTTATTAGACACACTCACTCATTTACACTTGCACATATGTATACATCTTTACAAAAACATGTACTCACAAATACACAGTGTTGCACATGCATGTACACACATTCATAAGCACATGTCATTGTTAAGTGTCATAGTCGTTTCAGACTCATAGTGACTCTTTATAGGGTTACTGAGGAGCAGCTGGTGGCTTTTAATTGCTGAGCTTGTGGATAGCAATCTAGAGCTGACCTACAGTGCCACACCAGCATTCCCATAAGTAATATATATATATATATATGTTGCATACACATACTCACATGCTTACACACATACATCCACACAGCCACACTCATGTTCATATGATGTCTCATGCACACTCACACATACACACATTCACACACATACATACACAAATATGTACACATATATGGTGTGTCTTATACACTCATGTGTGCACTCACACACACCTATACACACTTTCATACACAGTACACATACAGATATATGTGAATGATGTCTCATACACACACACACACACAAACACTCAGATATCATGTAGATAGCTTCAATAAATGGCAGTTGTAGTTAGAAAGAATATACCAAACATCCTGGGTTTTTGCTAGGCCCCTTTTACCTGGAACAGATAAGGTGCTTTCAAGCCAAGCAAACCACACAACAACAGTATATAAAATATGATTAGATTATAGACTATGTTGTGAGTCAAAACTGACTTGACGACACTTAACAACAGCGTTAGATTGTGTATCCTGAGATCTTCCTAAACTCATTTAGTGTTCAAGGAACAATAAAAAATAGATCCTGGAATTTTTTTTATGTCGACAACTATGTTGTCTGAATAGTGACTTCCTTTCTCATTTTTATGTCTTTCATTCCTTATTCTGCCAATTAGAGTTTCCAATATGCAATAGTATTAGTTTTTGTATTGTTTCAAAATTTTAACTTGTTTTGTCTGTCCTTGTAGTGTTTTCTTCCTGAATTCTTCTGAAGTTTTTTCATTTATTTTTTTCCTTGATTTTCTGTCAACTCTTTGAAAGTACCTAAATATCATTCTTTTGAATTATTCTATATCTTGGTAATTTGCTTGAGCCATTCTCTCTTGTTTCTTTGTGTAAGTTAAAAACTGACTGTTATCTCTGGAGCATTGTGGGGTTGTCATATTTGTATTTAATTGATGTCTATATGTTGATATGTTGTTATTCTCTCACCAACTGTCTTCTGGCCCGATGTGGTGCTGTGGGCTAATGCATTGAACTGCAAGGTTGGTTAGAACCCCAAGGTTGGTGGTTCAAGCTCACCAGCCACTCATTGGAAACCCTAAACAGGAACTGACTCAATGGCACTTAACAGCAACTGTCTTCTCAGGGTGTAGTTAGAGAATGGAAGCATGTGCACCTCTCTCTATTTGCTGTTTAAGGTGTGTTTGACTGTTATATCATTGATAAGGTGGTATAGAAGCTAGCATTAACTCTTGCTCGGTGGATGAAGCTATAGAGGGTATAGTTGTGGCTGGGTGTTATGGTACGGCTGCTATCTCCTGCCAGGTGAGAAAGAGGAGAACCCTCTTACTTGACCCCCCCCCCCCACATACACAAGAAATAAAACAGAGTAAACAAACAAGCAACCAACAATGAAAAGAAAAAATAATAAAGGATGAGAAAGAAATAAAAACAGTCAGCACCCAGAAAAAAAACCCCAACAACATAATAACTAAAGGAAAAAAAAAGGAACAAGAAAATGGATTAATTGCTTCTTTGTGCCTTGATTTTATTCAGGCTTCTTTGCTTTGGATGGGGGATACTTTAGTTGTACCTTAGATGGCCGTTGACAAGCTTTGAAGACCCCAGTTGTTACTCATCAAAGTAAGAGGTAGAATAGTGTCTTTGTAGATTCGGCCATGCCAGTTGGCCCTAGTGTTCCCTGAGATTACAGTCCTGAATCTTTAAACCCAGGGAGTCCTTCCCTTGGGGTGTTTGGTTATGGATGAGAAATTTTCTTAACTTTGCCTCCTGTATGCTCTACTGTGATGTTGTTGTTGTTGTTAGGTGCTGTTGAGTCCATTCTGGCTCACAGTGACCCTATGTACAACAGAACAAACAGTGCCCAGTCCTTTGCCATACTGATAGTTGTTGCTATGTTTGAGCCATTGGTGTTGCCATTGTGTCATTTCGTCTTGTTGGGCTTTTCCTCTTTTTCACTGACCCTCCGTTTTTACCAAGCATGATGTCCTAGAGGAACTGGTCCCTCTTGAAAATATGTCCAGAGAACTAGAGATGAAGTCTCTCCATGCTCACTTCTGAAGAGCATGCTGGCTGTACTTCCAAGACAGATTGTTCGTTCTTCTGACAGTCCATGAGATTTTCAGTATTCTTTATTAACATTATAATTTAAATGTGTCTATGATCTTTCTTGGAGTCCTGGTGTGGCACTGTGGGTTAATGTGCCAGACTTCAAAGCAGTTTGAACTGTGAGGTTGGCAGTTCAAGCTCACCACTAGCTCCTTGGAAACCCTATACAGGGTCAGAACCAACTCAACAGCACTTAACAACAGCAACAACATGGTCTTCCTTATACCTTGCCCAATTTTCCCAAGTATATGAGGCAATTGAAAATACTATGGCTTGAGTCAAACATATCTTTGTCCTCAAACTGCTATTTTTGCTCCTTAACACTTTAAAAGATGTCTTTTATAGTAAAAGTTCCTAATGCTATAAGTAGTTTGATGGTGTTGGAGAAGAATATTAAAAGTTCCATGGACTGCCAAAAGAAAAACCAATCTGTATTGGAAGAAATACAGCCAGAATGCTCCCTGGAAGCCAGGATGGCCAGAATTTGTCTCTCATACTTTGGACATATTATCAGGAGGGACTAGTCCTTATAGAAGATCATGTTTGGTAAAATGGAGGATCAGAGAAAAAGAGAAAGACTCTCAGTGAGATGAATCGGAGAAGTGGCAACAGTGATGGGCTCAAATATAGCAATGATAGTGAGGCTGGTGCAGGCTCAGGCAGTGTTTTGTTCTCTTGTTCATAGGGTCGCTATGAGTCAGTACCAATTTGATGGCACCTAACAACAGCTAAGTAAGTTATTGGATTTCTTGACTGATCCTTCCATGAATGTTGATTGTGGATCTAAGAAAAATGAACTCTTTGTCAACTTCAATCTTTTCTCCATTTATCATTATGTAATTTATTGGTCCGGTTGTGAGAATTTTTGTTTTCTTTACATTGCAGTGCAATCTGTTCTGAAGGCTGTGGGTGCTGATCATCATCAGCAAGTGTTTCAAGTCCTTTTCACTTCTAGCAAGCAAGGTTGTGCCATCTGCACATCTCAATTGTTAATGAATCTTCCTACAATCCTGATGCCACCTTCTTCTTCATATAACCCAGCTTATTTTATATTGAGTAAATGCAAAAGAATGCAACCCTGATGCACACCTTTCTTAACTTTGTACCATTTGGTATCCCCACGTTCTTTTCTAACTGCCTATAACGAGCTCTGATAGCGTAATGGTTATGAGTTGGGCTGCTAACCTCAAGGTCAGCAGTTCGAAACTACTAGTAGTTCCACAGAAAGAAAGATGAGGCTTTCTGCTCCCATAAAGATTTATAGCCTTGGAAACCAGTACAGGGTTGTTATGGGTTGGTTCCAACACTTAACAACAACATAGGTCTATGTACAGGTTCCTCATGAGCACAATTAAGTGTACTGGAATATCCATTCTTTGCAATGTTACCCATAGCTTTTTATGATCCACAGTATTTTCACAGATATATTTGCAGCACATATAAATAATGAGTAGAATTATATATATATATATATTTGTGTGTGTAGTCCCATTCACCTTCTCTCTCCCCTTGTCTATCTATATATCTACCTATAGATCATTGCTATTATTACTTCAGGATTGTGTCTGTAGTAGTATTAACATTTGTGACCTTTAACTCGGTGCTTCTACCAGTGGTTTCCTTTTCCTGGATCATTTTGTGCTGACCTCCCCTTTGTTGTATATTGCTTTTGCCTTCAGCCTTCACCCAAGTAAATACTTGTTTACCTTCTAATTAGTGCTTTTTAAATACATTTTTATTGTTATTGGAGAAAGCTTGTAGTTAGGTTTCCATTTGGCATTTTCCACACAAATTATTCAGTGAGACTAGTTATATTTTTACAATATAGCAACATTTTCTTTAATTTTGTTCTGTTTGTCCCATTTCTAATACTCTTAATTTCCCTGCCCCTTTATTGTCTCATCTTTTATCCAGAGTAAATGTTGACCTTTGAGTTTCATTGTTGTTGTTGTTGTCGTCAGGTGCCATCGAGTCGGAACCGACTCATAGTGACCCCATGCACAGCAGAACGAAACAATGTCCGATCCTGGGCCAACCTCACTACCGCTGCCACACTTGAGTCCATCAATGATGCCACCTGGCCAATCCATCTCGTTAGGGGTCTTCCTCTTACCCAGCATGACATCCTTCTCCAGCGACTGTCAAGAAAACAAAAATCCTCACCACTGGAGCAATAAACAACATTCTTATCAGTGGAGAAAAGATTGAAGTTATCAAGGACTTCATTCTTCTTGGATCAACTATCAATACTCGCGGAAGCAGCAGTCAAGAAATCAAACAGAATATTGCCTTGGGGAAATCTGCTACACAAGACCTCTTTAAAGTGTTGAAGAGCAAAGATGTCAGTTTGAGGACTAAGGTGCACCTGACCTAAGCCATGGTATTTTCAGTAACTTCATATGCATGTGAAAACTGGACAGTGAATAAGGAAGATCATAGAATTGATGCATTTGAGTTATGGTGTTGGAGGAGAATATTGAAAGTGCCATGGGCTGCCAGAAGAACAAAGAGATCTGTATTGGAAGAAGTACAGCCAGAGTGCTCCTTGGAAACCAGGATGGCTAGACTTCAAGTCTTATACTTTGGGCATATTGTCAGGAGAGATTGGTCACTGGAGAATATCATATTTGGGAAAGTGGGGGGTTGGAGGAAAAGACGAACAACCCCCTCCCACACCCCCAGTGAGATGGATTGGCACAGTGGTGCCAGCAGCAATGGTCTCAAATGTAACAACGATTGTGAACTTGGTCCAGTACTGGGCAGTGTTTCATTCTATTGTGCATAGGGTCACTATAAGTTGGTACCGACTGGATGGCACCTAATAATAAAAACGTTCTTTAGCCTTCTCCTCTTTTTCATCTCTCCAGTACTTTCCCAGGACCCCTCTTACTGTTTCTTGGTCTAGAACTTTGAGGATTTAATTTCCCCATCCTTGTGTATAGGACCAAAGTGGTGAGAGGATGAAGAGATCTTAAAAACCAAACCAAAACAGTACAAACAATGGGAATTTTGCCAATATACTTGGTCAGAGAAAAAAGCTTTCCTCCCTGAGCATTTGACACCTGCCTGATCACTCCCATTGTCAATGTTACTGATGCTGGATTTCCTGGAGTCTGAGGTAGGATAGGAGGGAGATTTTAGAGAATTCTGAAGTATTTCCTCTCTAATCTATAGAAAACTCCTTTCTTGCTCCTCAGGTCAGAAATAGATACCCTCTCTTGGAGCTCTTTCTGTCCTGTCCACTGCTGATACACAGTTATAGGCTTCAAGATGTTTTTGAGGCTATACCAGGTGATACCAAAAGGAAAAATCCAGAAAACTTTTGCCAGTTCCATGGTAGTTGGAGTTCTACTTTTCTTTCTCCAACCATATACATCTCAGAGTGCTCAGAAAGCCACTCCATGCATTTTATTGGAGGTTTTGAGTTACCTTCAGTAGGAAGCATATAGTGAAGTGTGCTTCCACAATCTTGATCAAATATGGAAATGTGTGTGAGAGTGTATTTAGTACAGAATGAGAGCTTCTGAATCTCTTTCATTTATCTTGGTAACAAAAGAAGAAAAGATAATAGGGAACTAATTTCTACTGTGCATCAACTACATTCGAAACACTATGACTTAGAGTACAAAGATATCATTCTATAAGTCTCTGTGAGGCACATTGTCATCTTTACACATAGCTCACTTACATAGGAAAAATTAGACTCACTTTAATTATAATAAATAGTAGATAAATATGTATCCTGCTCTGTTTCGGAAAGAAAGATCCAGAAAGTTATGTGAGAAAACTAGAAATGACGCTAAGAGTGATGTCCTTTCTCTCTGCAGGATGGAAGAAAGTGATGTTGTGATCATGCAACCAGGGATTGTATGCATCATGGTGAGACTGCTGCCCCAGTTGTACGATGAAGATTACCCACAGGTACCTTCTCTGTCTTTTTGACCTAATTGGTCCTTAAAGCTCCTTCTTGTCCAAAACTCTCTTTTCTTTTTGCCTTTGCTCTTGGTAACCCCACCCCACAGTCTATTGGGTACCACTTCCTGTGAGTAAATGTCAGTGTGTTTGAGATCCTTGTTTGAGTTATGCTCACCCTTCCAAGGACATTCAAGACAGGTCACTTCTGTTGGTGAAGCAACCTTCTAAATACAATACTTATTGTGGGGCAAATGGTGGCTGCCAGCCATATCACTGTGCACTCTGATGGGTGTGTGCACCAGAAGTCTGTCATTCCCCATGTAGCCAATTCTTCCATTGGGTGCCTACTATGGTCCTGGCCTTATGTTGTGTGTGAACTGTGCAGGGTTAGAAAGATGGGTATTGACATTTTCTTACATCTCTGATGGGGACCAGGGGTTGGGGTGGTCTGTTGATAATGTAAATAAGATTTAAAATAATAAATTCATAAATGAATATGCAATTACAAATTGTGCAAGAGGTACTAAGGGCAAAGCAGAATCTCTTTTTCTTTTCATTTTTGACAAGGGAGAGAATTATGAAAATGAATGGAGGACAGCCCTAATTAGATCTAATTTAAATGGTGGGGTGAGGGTCAGGGAAATTAGTTCTTAGATGGTGACATCTAAGCAGAGACTAAAAGATGAATTAGAATTAACAGGGGGAGAAGGAGGAACTGGAAGCAGACACTTGGGCAGGAGCAGTGTGGTAGAGTGGGAGATGTGCAAGATGGGATAACGAGAGTAAACTGGAGACTTGTGAAGATTTGGAATTTCATCCCAAGGGCAATAAGAAGTTTCTTCAGGTAAGAGTAGAAATGGCACTTTTTTTTTTTTTTTTTTTACTTTGTAGTTGGGATTAGGATAGTGTATGTGGGAAAAGATGAAGAGGAAGAATTCTAATATTCTAAACTGCTGTAACACAAATACCACATGTGGATGGCCTTAAAGAACAGAAAGTTATTTTCTCACAGTTCAGGAGGCAATAAGTTTGAATTCAGGATCTGTAGGCTCTGGGGAAAAGATCCTTGTCTCTTCCAGCATTCCCTGTTTCCTTAGCTGTCTTCCTCTGACATCTATCTTTCCTTGTTTTTGTTTCTTTGTCTGTGTGTCAATGCTGCTCCTTGTAACTCAATAGTGATTAGATGTAGGATGCATTCTGTTTTCATAGGGCCTTGGTAACATAACAAAGAAAACCCTATTTTCAAATTATATTACATGTATAGGCTTCCAAAATGCTTGTATTTCATGAAGGACAATTAAATCCATAACAAGATCTATTCAGAGATAGAACACAGCACCCTGTGATTAATGGGATTTAGAGAGTGGTCTCTGTAGGATAAGCTAACCACAAAGTTTACAGTTCAAACCCACCAGCTACTCTTTGGAAACCCTGTACAGGGTTGTTATGAGTCAGAACCAACTGGATGGCAAAACAACAACAGGGAGTGAGAGGGGTTCAGATGTGGTGCTGTAGGATAAGCATAGTATTGAAACCACAATTTCAGCAGTTCAAACCTGCCAGCTACTCCTCGGAAACCCTACACAAGTTGGCCCTTAACCATTACCTGGTGATAATATTATAGTCCTTCAAAGGCCAGTGAGAGAAGTGGAGTAGAGGCATAGAGGAGGAAAGATCCTTTATGGGTAGGGTGTAAGGAAGGAAAGAATTTTCATGAAGGAAATCCTGCATTGTTTGGTACCAATCCAAACCAAACTCAGCTGCTGCAGAATCAATTCTGACTAATAGGGCAGAGTTTCCAAGGCTGTACATCTTTATGGAAGCATACTGACACAACGTTCTCTCACAGAGTGGATGGTGGGTTTATACTGCCAACCTTTTGTTTAGCAGCTGAATGCTTTAACCATTAATCATCTTGCACAGCATCATGTCTCTTTGATAACAGGACTTTTTGTTCTGCTTATGACCCTCTGCTTGAGAGAGAAGGTAAAATAATTAGGAGATGAATGGAGGTAAATTTAATAGTAAGATGAAATGCATTTTATAATTTAAAACATTTGCAGAAAATAAGTGAGTAGATCAGGATAAAATGGGTTTTATCTTCCATTTGTGGATTACTGTGTAACAAACTGGAGTCCTTATATGACACTGTAGGATAAGTACTGGACTGAAAATTCAGTTTGAACCCCAAGGTCAGTGGTTTAAACCTACCAGCTGCTCCTCAGAAACACTATACAGGGTTGCTATGAGTCAAAGTACACTCGACAGCACTTAACAATAACAACATGTAACAAGTTATCCTTTAAGTTAGCAAAACTGATTTTAGTATATCTCACAATTTTGTGGGTCAGGAATTGTTTATTACCTTTTAAAAATTTGTTCTATTATCCAATAACTTTTCAGCAGGGTGTTATTCAATTTTCATGTATTTGACTTTGTTTCCTTGATCTTCCTACTGTTGAGTTCTAATGCTATAGCACTGTGATCTGAAAATATGTTTCAGTGTTTTAAAATGTATTGAGGCTTGGTCTGGCCTAACATATGGTCTATTCTGGTGAATGTTCCATGTGCACTGGAAAAACATGTGTATTATGCTGTTGTAGGGCTGAGTTTTCTGTATAAATCTATGAGGTCAAGTTAATTGATTGTACTGTTCTGTGTTTGTGATGAGTTTCTTCATAGTTGTTTTGTCTTTTATTGAAAGTGATGTATTAAAAATCCTGTTATTAAAGAGTTATTTCTTTCTTCAATTCATTTGAAGTTGGATTTATGTATTTTGAGGTTCTTTCATTGGTAGTATAGATATTTATTTTGATTATATCCTCCTGTTCAGTTGACCCTTTAATCGTGAGATAATGTTCTTCTTGGTCTTTTATGCTGGTTTTTGCATCAAAGTCTATTTTGTCAGAAATTAATATTGCCACTCCTATTTATTCTTGATTGCCATTAGCTTGGTATATTTTTTTTCTTCTATTTTTGTCTTTGTGTGTGAGGTATGTCTCTTGTAGACAACATATTAAAGGATCCTGTTTTCCATTTTTTTACTCTCTGTCTCATGGCTAATCCATTTAGTACATTGATGTTTAGTGTAATTATCAATAGTTATGAATTGATTGCAATAATTTTGCTGGTTGTGTGTGTGTGTGTGTACAGTGTGCTGTTTTCTTTGTTCAGCATATTTTTCTGTGCTAAGTTTATTTTGTTTGTGTATTTTCTTGTCAAAGGTTTCACTACTGTTGTTTTAATATTTACAAAAACTTTGTGCTTTTCCTTTTTGTTTTTTTTTTTTCCATTTTAGGTGGAGGTGTGTTAATTTTGTTTGAGGTTACCCTTTAATTTATTAATTTCTTCCCCAGTTTAAAACAGCCAGTTCCATCTTGAAATCTATTTGACTTCCTCACCGTTTGGATTTCTGTAACTATACTTTGCCCTATTTTTGCTTTGTAGTTGCCTTGATTATAAATTGATAATCTGATTTCCTATTTTCAGTCTTGTAAATTTGTTTTACTTTGCATACTTCTATATCTGGATTGAATTCTGGGTGGTGTTGCAGTATTTGTCAATTTCTGGTTATTGTCTGCTGTTTTTGGATCTCAGTCCAAAGTACTCCCTTTAGTATTTTTGTAATTGGCTTGGTTTTTATGAATTCCTTTAATTTCTGTTTACCTAGAAATGTTCTAATTTCACCATTGTATTTTAGGAAAAGTTTTTCTGGGTATATGATTCTTAGTTTACTTTTTTTTTTTCTTTCAGAGTTTTATATATGCCTACCTCTTACCTTCTTGCTTGCATTGATTCTGCTGAAAAATCAGTGCTTAATCTTAGTGGTTCTCCTTTGTAGGTAACTTTTCAATTTTCCTGAGCTGCTTTCAGGATTCTTTTCTTGTCTTTGACTTTGGAGAGTTTGATTATGATATCTCTTAGCGATTTTCTTTTGGGGTCTATCCTGTTAGGTATTTATTCAGATTCTTGAATGGCTATTTTCTCATCTTTCAGGATGTTAGGGAATTTTTCTGCCAACAGCTCTTCAGCTATCTTTTCTGTGCATTTCTTTGTCTCTTACTGTTCTGTAATTATAGTCATCCATAAGTTAATCCTCTTCATGTTGTCCCACCTGAATCTTAGGCTTTCTTCAGACTTTTTCATTCTTTTTTCTGATTATTCTTCTAGCTTACTAGTATTGAGAGATTTATCTTTCAAGCTCACCAATTTTGGCTTTCATTGTTTCAAATTTACTCTTTGCCTTTTCAATGTATTTTTTATTTCTAATGTCTTAGTGTTAGTCCTTTGGATTTCTGTTTGCAGGTTTTGTATTGTCTCCAGTCCTTTATCAATTAAAGAAAAAAAATTGTCTTTAACACTTTCATAAATTCTTTGTTTTCTCTTCCTTTCTGTCAGTCCTTTGACCTTACCTGAATTCCATTCTTTTGAATTCTTTTTCAGGTAATTCTAATGCCTTGTTTTCCTCAAAAATGTTTTCTAGGTCTGCCTACTGGTCATTTGTTTGAGCTACTCTGTCCTGTTTCTTCATGTATATGGAAGTTGTCTGCTTCTTCCAACATATTTTAATATTGTTGTGTTTGCATTAAGTTGATACTTTTCTGGTGGTATATTCTTAGACACTCACCAACTGCATCTGGTGCAGCATTCTCTGTTTGTTGTTTATGCAGTTCAATTTAGGGTGTATTTGATGGATATTAGTTGTTGTCATTGATCCAGTGTATAGCAATGGCATTGGCTCTTGCTCAACAGATGTGGTTGTAGAGGGTACAGTTTTAATTGAGGTGTTAATTAAGGTGTATGGTTGCAGTTGCTGTCTTCTGGCAGGTGAGGAAAGAAGAGAAAACAAACTCACAAGAGAGAAGTAAACAAACACAAACCATTAAACAACAGTGAATAAATGAAAATAGCAAAGAAAAAAGAAGAAAGTAGGCAGGAGCTAGCAAAAGAAAATAAAGCCCAAAGAGAGAAAAGGAGAGGAAAATAAAATAATAAAGAGGGAAAATGAAAAGAAAATATAAGACTTAAACACAATTAAGGAAAGTAATGAGTGAAAGGGAATGAGACCAGGGAGTAATAATAAAGAAAAATTAACAAGGGATAAAATAAAAAATTAAAATAAAAAATGAGAAGAAAGAAGAAGTTGCAGTGGTTGGGAAAGAGAAGCAGACAAAGAAGAAGGAAAAATGAACGGTGATAGAGAAAAGAGAAAAAGGAAAAAAGATAAAAGGTGAGGGGAAAATAATAAAGACCAAAAACAATAAAAGGAAGGAAAAAAAGAAAATAAAAGAAACAGGGCAGGTGCCAGACCTAGAGAGGAGAGAATTCTGGGGTCTCCTGCCAGCTATGGACCTTACATCATAGGTGGGTAAGGATGAGACAGTAGCACTCAACCTAGATGGAATTCCTCTTGTGTTATGTGTTGTCTGCTCTGGGTACCAGAAACAGTGCAGACCCCAAGCTGTGTACAGCTCAGGTATCAGAATATTTCCATTCATGTAAAGAAACAAGACAGAGTGGCTCAAACAATTGACCAATAAGCAGACCTAGAAAACATCTCACAGGGGAGTCAAGGGTAAGCACTATTTCTAGTTCAGAACCAGATCTGCAAGTCGGGAATAAGCCACACCTAATTCCAAGTGCCAGGATGAATGTTGCTTACTGTCCACACAGTAGGCTGTGACTTTGATGGTCCAGAGAACAGGAGATTCCCTGGGAGTGTATGTAGATGGGGACCAGCCACACCTCTTTGTCTCTGAGAGCCACAGGCTTGTTTCTGCAGTGCTGATTACTTTTCTTGTCTCTGAAGCCACTCAAAAAAGCTAAAGATGGCTGTGTTTTTATGGTCATTGAGTCATTTAGACAAGAGCCATCAAGGTGCCTGCTGACCTATCCATAAGGACGTCTTCACTTATATGTTGTTGTTGTTAAGTGCTGTCGAGTCAGTTCTGACTCATAGTGACCCTGTGTAGGGTTTCTGAGGAGTGGCTGGTGAGTTTGAACACTGACCTTGTAGTTCAAACCAACCTTGAGGTTTAGTGCTTATCCTATGATACCACACTAGGACTAGCACCATAGCAAGGCTACCTCAAATGGCAAGAGGACCATCTTTGGTCTTAAGTTTGGGTCCTTGGTTCAAGATCTCATTGGGATTCTAGGCTCTCCATATTGCCCTCTACATATGGTCTCAACAGGTTGTTTCTTCAATGGATTCTCTTAGCAAATTCCTAAGTAGCTCAGGATTACAAAGAACACAGAAGCCCAAACTGCCATACCTTCCTAAGGCTTGGACTATTTTTTCTCCAGCATTCTATTGGTTAAAGCAAGTCACAAGTTCAGGTTAGATTCAACAGGAAGAAAAGCATACTGTTGCAAGGTGCAGAATGGAGGAGTGGTGGGGAGCATCTTTAAAGTCAAGCCATCTAATTGCCTTAAGAATCCATGAAATTATTTGATCCCTAAATAAACTATCTTCTAGCCAATAAATTACTGAAAGTCTAGGAATTTTCCTTCTTCACCTTGGCATTCAAGCATACGGCTTGTCTAGAGCACATTGGAAATTAAGATACATTAAGGAATATTATTTCATCCATCTTCATACCAACTTTTTAAAGCATATGCAACTCTCTCATTCTGTAGTTTTATGGGCCACAGAAAACTGTGTAACTTTCTAAGGTCACTGAAGCTCTAAAATTCATTTCCAACACAATTTCAGTACATGTGGGTTGAGTAGATTTCTCATCTTTGCAGCTCTTGCAGTGTGTAGGACCATGCATTCTGGACTTGCGACAAATTTTCAGTGGGAATCACCTCAATATGAGCAAACCTGGCTTCCAAGGAAACTAAGGATGTATTTAATACAATGCACTTAGAATGAGAATGTCCAAGCCAGTGGTTTGGATGGTCTTTGCATCCAAATAGGGTGCTTTTCTGCAAAGATCCACCACTATGATGACTGATAAAGTCAGTCAGAGGAGCAGTGGTATAATTCTGACTCACTTTATCAGTTTCCTACTACAGATAAACCCTGGGACTGTGTGGGAAAGGACTTAGTCTATGCTTAGTCTTTTCTTAGTCTATGATAGCAATTAGGTAAATTAAGTATGCAAGTGATAATTCTACTTGTTAAAATACTTTTTATCTATTCAGGTCACAATAAGTAATTTGGGAAAGTCTAATTCTTCCTCAATATATCTCAAATATGCAAATGAAATGCAGTGGTACATTTTCTCAAATATTTTCTGCAGATGCCAAATCAGCAGCTATTAAAGTGTGATAATTATAGTAATTAATTTCTGAAAGGGGAGACAAAGCTTATTACAAGAAATAGAATAGTAAATCAAATGAAAAATCAGGCCATGCAACAAAATGCTGAAATGAAAAGACTGCAGGATTTTGGTGCAGAAAGAAAAGTGCCTGAAAAGTTGCAGTAGATGGCAGTGTTGTTAAAAAGATGGAAAGTGAGTACCACTTATTTCTCTCTAGGTCTTCTAGACTGGTTTCCCCACTCACTGTCACCTGCTACATATCACTCAAATGCCCTGTTCTTAAATGAATGAACAAGCAGTGGTTTTTCAAGGTGTACATGTCTTTTAGAAGTGATTATTTGTATAACCATATGAGTGTTCCAATTTATTTCCAGTGTGGTCACATCAGGTTTCTTCTTTTCTCAACCTAAAGGTGTCTGACTCCCCTCTCCCCATTTAACATTCTAGCCCTGAGAGCTGCTCTGGGAATCAGCTAATCCAGTTGTTAATCCAGTTGTTTTCTGCCTTTTGTATTGAAATTGCTTTTAAACATTGAACTATGAGAATTTTACTATGATTGTGGATGACTTAGTCACAGGGCAAAAATAGAGTCCAGCTGAGTTCTGTTTGAGTTGAGCTGGTCCTAGAAAGAAAGAAATAATTGGGAAGTAAAATACTTTCCTTTTTCAGGGTTCCGCTCAGCACCTGACTTTTATATTTTAATGTTACATAATAAAATCATCAATAATATTGATATAAAAGTAGCCACTATTTTAAATATTAAGGGGCTTTGGTGTGGTATTGTGGGAAAAAGCACTGGACTGCAAGGTCGGTTTGAACTACTAGGTTGGTGGTTCAAACTCATCAGCCACTTTTCAGAATCCCTATACACGGTTGCTATGAGTCAGAATGGACTTGAAGGGACTTAACAACTACTGTTTTAATAAAGTGAAGGACCTTCCTAGTCCAATGTGTCACTGTACTTCCAAGAAGGCTGTGGTCATTAATCAGTCCTTCCTGTCCTTTATAATCAAGTTGATTCCAACTCCTAGCAAAACTATGTGTTAGAGACTGTTTTCTTGACTGTACATTATACTCATAGCAACAGATTGTCAGGTTTCTTCCATGATGCCACTGGGTGGGTTTGAACTACCAACCTTTAGGTTAGTTGTTGTTGTTGTTGAAAGTGCCATCGAGTCAGTTCAGACCCATAGCGACCCTGTATAAGGTTTCCAAGGAACTACTGGTGAACTTGAACTGCCGACCTTACAGTTCAAATGGCTTTGCAGTCTGGCGCATTAACCCTAAATGCCACACCAGGACTCCTTTAGGTTAGTAATAAAGTACAAACTATTTGCATCACTTTTAGATTATTGTTAGGTACCATCAACTAGGCTTCGATTCATAGCAACCCTATACAAAACAGAATGAAACATCACCTAGCCCTGTGGCAGCCTCACAATTGTTGTTATGCTTGAGACCATTACTGATGCCATTATGCCAGTCCATTTTGTTGGGGATATTACTCGTTTTTACTGACCCTGTACTTTACCAAGCATGGTATCTTCTTCCTCCAGGTACAGACATGTACCTCCCGATAACATGTCT
>NW_006408807.1:2726166-2735975 GCF_000296735.1 Chrysochloris asiatica | reverse complement strand
CCTGACAAGCAAAATGGCAGAAAGTCTCTGGAGTTTAACCAGTTCTCTAAGGGTTAAACAGTTCTTAAAGTCTTCTCTGCTGTGGAAACATCTGGCTGACTCCTTGGTGCTCTTGCCGGAGGGGCCTCAGTGGAGATGTGGATGACGTCATTCTTTCAGATGGGTCCTCGGTGAATGCTGGTTCCCTCAGGCAGACTTGCTCCGAAGAGGGAGAAATGGCTGTCTTCTCGCTATAGGGTCGAATTAGTCAGGCTGGAATCCATTTTGGAGAGCTTATGACCTATAACACAGACTAAAACTCTCGCCTCTTAGTTAGTCACGTAGTAAAAGAAAACATTCCAGCATCTTAAAAGGATTCTCCCCCATTCCAAACATGACTCAATCCCTATATCTCAGAGTCCTGCCGTTCCAAGGTTGTGTATATATCTTGCTTTGTCTCTGTCCCCTTTGGCCCTTTCACTCATGCCCACCTGTTCTCCCAGCTGCCCTGTTTTTTCCCCTTTCCCTCTCCCTCCCTTGTTTGTTCTTTTGGTGGTTTGTGGTACTATTAATATTCTTTTCCAGCACCATAACTCAAATGCTTCAATACTTCTACAGTGTTCCTTGTTCATTATCCAACTTTCACAAGATGAAGCTATAGAAAATAGAAAATGCTATGGCTTGGGTGAGAGGTGCTTTAGTCCTCAAACTGATATTTTTGCTCTTGAACATTTTAAAGATGTCTTGTGCAGCAGGTTTGTCTAATGCAATACAATGTTTGGTTTCTTGATTGCTGCTTACATGAGTGTTGGTTGTGAATCCAAGCAAGTGAAAACTTTGATAAGTTTATTCTTTCTCCGTTGATCATGATGTTATATATTGCTCCATTGGTGAGGATTTTTTGTTTTCTTTACATTGAGGTGTAGTCCATACTGAAAGCTGTGGTCTTTGATTTTCATTGGTAAGTATTTTAAGTCCTCTTCACTTTCAGCAGGCAAGTCTAATCATATGCAGATTGTTAATGAGTCTTCCTCCAATCTTGAGGCCATGTTCTTTTTCACATAATCCAGTTTCTCTGATTATCTGCTCAGCATGCAGATTTACTAAGTATGATGAAAGGAAACAACCCTGGCATACACATTTTCTGGTTTCAAACCATTCAGTATCCCTTGTTCTGTTTGAATGATTGTCTTTTGGACTGTGTATAGGTTCCTTGTGAGCACAATTAAGTGTTCTGGAATACCCATTCTTTGTGATGTTATCCACAGCTTGTCATGATCCATACAGTAGAAAGTCTTTGAATAGTCAATAAAATACAAATAAATATCTTTCTGATATTGTCTGTTTTCAGATAAGCTCCATTTAATATTTCACATTCTCTTTTGAATCTGACTTGAATTTTTGGTTGTTGCCTGTAGATGTATTGTTGCAGCAACATTCAAATTATCTTCAGCAAAAGTTTACTTGCATGTGATATTAATGACTTTGTTCTATAATTTCTACATTCCACTGGGTCACCTCTCTTTGGAATGGGTACAAATATGGATCTCTTTCAATCATTTGGCCTGTTAACTGTCTTCCAAACTTCTTGGCATAGATGAGTGAGTGCTTCGAGTGCTTCATCAGTTTATTGAAAGATTTCAATTCGTATTTTATCAATTCCTGGAAACTTGCTTCTCATTACTGCTTACAGTACAGCTTGGACTTCTTCCTTCACTATCATGGTTCTAGAGAGTAAGCAACTTCTTGAAATGGTTAAAAATCTACCATTTCTTTTTGGTACAGTGACTCTGTGTATACCTTCCATCTTCTTTTGATGCTTTCTGCATCATTCAATATTTTGCTCATGTTGATGTTAGGCACCTTCAAGTTGGTTCAGTTTTATAGTAATCCTATGCACAACAGAGTGAAACACTGCCTGATCTTTCATCATCCTCACAGTCATCGTTAAGCTTGAAAACATTGTTGCTGTTAATGTGTCAGCCAATCACAACCAAGCATGATGTCCCTCTCCAGGGGCTGGTCCCTTCTGATGTTGTTGTTGTTAGGTGCCATCGAGTCGGTACCAACTCATAGCAACCTTATGCACAACAGAATGGAACACTGCCTGATCCTGGGCCAACCTCACTATTTTTGCCAAGCTTGAGCCCATTGATGCTGTCACTTTGCCAATCCATCTTGCAGGGGAGTCTTCCTCTTTTTCTCTGACCCTCCACCTTACCAAACATGATATCCTTCTCCAGAGACTGGTCCCTCCTGATAATATGCCTGAAATATGAGAGACAAAGTCTCACCATCCTGGTTTCTAAGGAGTATTCTAGCTGTACTTCTTACAATACAGATTTGTTTGCTGTTCTGGCAGTTCATGGTACCTTTAATATTCTTCTTCAGCAGCATAAATCAAATACACAAATTCTTCTACAGTCTTCCTTATTCATTTGCTGATTTTCACATGTATGTGAGGCTATTGAAAATAACACAACCTGGGTCAGGCACACTTTAGTCCTCAATCTGACATCTTTGCTCTTGAACAGTTTAAAGAGGTCTTGTGAAACAGATTTTCTTAATGAGATACATTGTTTGATATCTTGTCTGCTGCTTCTGTGAGTATTGATAGTGAATCCAAGCAAATGAAGTACTTCACAATTTCAATCTTTCCTCCATTTATAATGGTGATATTTATTCAGCAGTTGAAAACTACCAACAGTTCTACTGGAGAAAGATGAGGCTTTCTGCTCCTGTAAAGATCTACAGACTCAGAAACCCTGTGCAGGGTTGGTATGGGTCGGAACCAACTCAGAAGCACTTAACAACAACAACAATATTTATTAGGTCAGTGGTGAGAGTTTTTGATTTCTTTACATTAAGGAGCAACTCATACTGAAGGTTGTGTCTTTGATCTTCATTAGTAAGTATTTTAAGTCCTCTTTACTTTCAGTGAACAAAGTTGTATCATCTGCATATTTCAGGTTGTTAATGCAATCCTGAAATCCTGATTCCCTGTTTTTCTTCAGATAATCCAGCTTCTCAGATGGTTTCCTCAGCACGTGGATTGATAGTTAGGATGAAAGAATACAACCCTGGCACAAATCTTTCCTGATTTTAAACCATTCAGTATCCCTTGTTCTGTTCAAATGACTGCTTGTTGGTCTATGTACAGGTTCCTCATGAGCACAATTAAATGATTTGGAATACTCATTCTTCATAATGTAATCCATAATTTGTCATGATCCACACAGTCAAAAGCCTTTGCATAGTCAATAAAGCACAAGTAAATGTCTTTCTGGCATTCTCTGCTTTCAGTCAAGATGCATCTGATGTCAGCAATGATAGTTCTCATTCCACATCCTCATGTGAATTCAGCTTGAACCTTTGGCAGTCCCTGTCAATATACTGTTGCATCCATTATTAAATTATCTTTAGCAAAATTTTACTTGTATGTGTATTGTCTGATGATTTCTGTATTTCTTTGGGTCATCTGTCCTTGAAATGGGCTCAAATATGTGTCACTTCCAGTAAGTTGGTGAGGTACCTGTGTTTCAATCTTCTAGGCATAGATGAGGAGTACCTCCAGTGCTGCTTCAGTTTGTTAAAAGATTTCAATTTATGTTCCATCAATTCTCAGAGCTTTGTTGTTTGCCAGTTACTTTAGTCCACCTTGGATTTCTTGGCTTCTTCTTTTGGAACCATTAGCTACCTCCTGAAATGTTTGAACATTGACATTATTTTGTGGTATCGTGACTGTGTATTCCTTCCATCTTCTTTTGGATTTTTCCACATCATTCACTACTTTACCCATAAAAATCTTTCAATAGTTCATGTTGAGACTTGTATTTTTTCTTCAGTTATGTCAGCTTGAGACATGTGGAACATGTTCTTCCCTTTTGGTTTTCTAACATCAGGTCTTTGCACATTTCAGTATAATACTTGACTTTGTCTTCTTGATCTGTCCTTTTAAATATTCTGTTCATCTCTTTTACCTCGTCATGTCTCTATGCTAGAAACCAAGTTTCAGAGTCTCTTCTGGCATCCATTTTGGTCTTTTCCTTCTTTCTTTTCTTCTAAATGACCTTTTTTGTTTTCTTTCTGTATGTTTTTGATGTCATCCTAAAACTCTTCTGGTCTTCAATCATTAGTGTCTGATGCATCAAATTTGTTCTTTGGATGATCTCTAAATACAAGTGGGATATGTTCAAGGTCATATGTTTTCTCTGTGGACTTGTTAAAAATTATTCAGCTTCATCCTGAGCTTGCAAATGAGCAATTGGTGGTTTATTCCACAGTCTGCCCCTGACCTTATTTTGGCTGATGATATGAAGCTTTTCCAACATCACTTTCCACAGCTATTTGTTGTTGTTGTTAAGTGCCATCCAATCATTTCCAACTCATAGCAACCCAGTATAGGATTTCTGAGGTGCTGCTGGTGAGTTTCAATCACTGACCAAGCAGTTCAACCTGACCTTGTGGTCCAGTACATTACCCTCAGCACAACACCAAGACTCCCACAGATGTAATCAGTTTTATTTCTGTGTATGCCATCTAGTGGTATCCATGTGTATAGTCATCTGGTATGTTATTTAAAAAGTGTATTTGTAATGAATACATCATTGGTCTGGCAAAATTATGGTCTCTACTTTCCATCACCAAGGCCGTGTTTTCCAACTAGTGTCCCTTCTTCATTGTTTCCAACTTTTGCATTCAAATTACAAGTAATTATCACTCCATCTTGACTGCATGCTTTATCAATTTCAGACTGAAAAAATTGGTAGAGTTCTTCAATTTAATCATCACTGACTCTAGTGGTTGGTGGGTAAATTTGAAAATTGTGGTATTAACTGGTCTTCTTTGTAGGTGTTTGGATATTATCCTATTACAGAAGCATTAAACATCAAGATATATCCTGATACGTTCAATTTTTGTGATGAATGCAGCACCAATTTGTCATTCCTGGCATTGTAAACCATATGATTGTCAGGTTTAGAATGGCCAACGCCAGTCCATTTTAGCTCACTAATGCCTAGGAGTCCTGGTGTGGTGCTACGGGATAATGCACTAGAATTTAACGTTAATTTGAATTGTGAGGTCAGAGGTTCAAAATCACCAGCCACTTCTCAGAAACCCTATACAAGGTGTTTATGAATCAGAACCACCTTGATGGCACTTAACAATAACAACAGCAATGCCTAAGATATCAGTCTTTATACATTTTATTTCATGTTTTACAACATCCAATTTTCCTAGAATCATACTTCAAACACACCATGTTCTAATAATTAGTGAATGTTTATAGCTTTTTGTTCTCATTTTGAATTATGCCCCATCAGTAAATGAAGGTCCTGAAAACTTTACTTTCTTCATGTCATCATGGTCGACTTTTCTTTGAGGAGACCATTCTTCCCCAGTCATACTTTAAGTGCCTTCCAACCTGAGGGGCTCATCTTCTGACACTATATCTGACAGTATTTTGGTGCTATCCATAATGTTTAAGTATTCAATCTGTAGCTATCTGACATTGTTCCACTGCTTTTCATAAGGTTTTCAGTGATTAAAAATTCAGAAGTAGTCCACCTCTCCTTCTTCATAATCTGTTTTATTCTGGATGCTCCACTGAAACCTGTCCACCATGCTGACATTTAAAATATTATTGCCATAGCTTTCAGATGCACAGAAATATGCAAGCCACCACTGTATGACAAACTTACTGACAAGTGGTAGTTTTTGCCCAGAGAGTCCTTCAAAATTGCACTTGGAGGCTTGAAATTTTTCTTAGTTCTTTCAACTTGAGAAATGCTGAGCATGTTTTACCCTTTTGATTTTCTAATTATAGGTCTTGGCATATTGCATTATAATACTTTAATTTGTCTTCTCAAACTACCCTTTGAAATTTTCTGCTCAATTCATTTACTTCCTCATTTCTTCCATTCCCTTTATCATCTCTACACTGGAGAGCAAGTTTCAAGAGTTTTTCTGGCATCCATTTTGCCCTTTTCTTTCTTTCCTGTCATTTTAATGACATTTTGCTTTCTTCTTGTATTATTTTCTTGATGTCACCCCAGAACTCGTCTGGTTTTTGATCACTAATGTTTAATGTATCAACTCTGTTCTTGAGATCGCCTCTAAATTCAGGTGGGATATGTCCAAGTTCATAATATGGTTTTCATGGATTTTACTTAATTTTATGCACCACATTTAGCAGAGGAATATTGGCTTGTGTACTTACAAAGTGTAAATCAGAGCTGGGAAGTCAGATTCAATTGAACAGAAGTGGAACTCAGTATTGTTGGAGCAACAAAGTGATGTGTTTGCTTCCATGAATCATTCCCAACCATACCACTGAAGGTTCAGTAGTGAACATCACAAGAACTGTCTAGGTTTCAGTGTGTGTAAATAGATAAGTGTAAAGATGGTAATAAAACATACTGATGATGGTAAGAGAAGTTTTCCCAGAAGTCTTTGGGACACAAGGGAGGGAAAACCACAGAGAAATTAGGACACTGGACCTTGGCTTCAAAGGAAAATCGTGTCCATGCCAGATAGGTAATAAAAAACAAAGACGAAAAACTAAAACAAAAAAGCACAGAGAGATGCACAAAGATGCCTACTTGAAGAACTTCAAATGGTTCAATTGGGCTGGGACAGACCATGAAAGTAGAATGTCAACAAGTGGGGTTACAAAGGTCAGTTGAAGCCACACCAAGACCGACCTTGAATGTCATGGTAACAAGCTGTTTTTTTTATGGGTTACTCTCTTTGATATAATTATCATTATCATCTTTATCATTGCTTCTCTTAATGATGGTAGAGTTCAGGCTATGAGGACAGCAGATTTTAGTCAAACCTCAGATCTGCCACCTGAGAGACATTTGACTCTGGGAAAATTGTTTGACTTCTTTGATCCTTAACTTCCTTTGCTGCTGTTGATTGTGCTAGTTGCTGTCAAGTCAACTCCATCTCACAACATTACCTGATCCTGTGTCATTTTCTTAATCTTTACCAAACAAAACCAAGTCTTCTTATCCCGGTTTTTAATGAGTATTCTGGCCTTACTTCAGTACTTTTTTAGTTCTTTGTACAGGCTACAGTATATCCAATGTGCTTTGCCAAAACCACAATTCAAATGCACCAATTCTTCATTGTGTAACTTGATTGCATGTGAGGCAATTTAAAATACCATTCCTTAGGTCAGGCACACCTTAGCCATCAAAGTGATATCTTTGCTTTTTAGAACTTTACAGAGCACTTTTGCAGCTGATTTCCCCAAGGTAACATGCATTTTGTTTCTTGACTATTACTTCCATGGACATTGATGTAAGTACAACAAAATCCTTGAGAATTTCAGTTTTTTTTTTTCATTTATCATGATGTTGTTTACTGAATCTGTTGTGAGAATTTTTGTTTTCTTTATGTGTAATCCATATTGATGGCTATTGTTACTAGTTCCTATCAAGTCAAGTTGATCAACTCATGGGAATCCCAGGTGTGGAAAGTAGAACTGCTCCATAGGGTTTTCTATCCTCTGTGTGGGTTTGAGCCAGCAACTTTTTTAAAAAGTTTTTATTGTGAATTAAAACTTTATTGTGAATTTTTATTGTGGGTTTACATGGGAGGGCATCAGTTTTACATTCATCCTATCATATTTCATTTTATTGCAATTATTACAATCCCCACAATGCATCATCAAACAACCAAAGGGTACACCCCACAGGCCTGTCCACCAGCAGTCAGCACACAGCCTCTCTCCCTTCCTGAATCCATTGTCCCCAGCTGCTCCATCTGTCCATGTCATCATCTCTGCCTCCATTTCTAGCATCACTGATTCTCTGGGTAGGGTCCCACACTCCACTCTTCTCACTTGATGGTCCCCGGGACCTCTGGTCCTGGACTGCAAAATCAAGCACTTCCCTCTTTTTGTTACAAAACATCTACCTTTACAGTTCTGACCCTCACAGTCAGTCCTGATAGCAATTATTCTCTATTGTACCACAAGAGTCTTATCCCTATCTCCTTTCATCAGCTCCTTCCCAACAGATTGGACACATTTCAGTGGAGATTCTACCTTCCCCTGCCCCATCTGGAACTAGGCTTCCTCTTAAAAGCTTGTAAGCCAGTCACTTCTTGCCTTTGTAGTCCCCCCTCCCCATTTTAGGTAGCCAATGTCTAAGTTGTCCATCCCTGTCAACCCTGTATACCGAGGGGGTGGGAATGGTCCTTGCCCTAAAGATTTGTTCCGTTTTTTGAGCTACTACATCCATAAGTATAGGTAAAGTTCATCAAATTGTAGCAGGTTATTCTTATTTTTCCTCTTCTTTCTTCTAGACAAGTTCTGATCATCTAGACATTGAAGCCAGGTCAAGTGGGTACTATCTGCAAGTATGGGTGTTCTTGTGCATCTTCCCTCATTTCATATCAGCTGGATGCTTCACTCTCCACTCAGGTCCTCTGAGGCCACGTCACTACCTCTGGACCCAAGAGACCCCGGGTCTTGCCATACTGCTGGCCAACCAGGTCTTCACCTGGGTTCACAGGAGTCTATTGAATATGGTCGGACTTAGCTCCCAACTTCATTGCTGTTTTCCTCCCTCTTCCCCTTATCGGTGACTAATGTGGTCACTAACCAGACCACATGCCTGCTCATGTATTCCCCTTGAGTCTTAGTCTTGGAAGGGGGTTTGCTCTTAGGGAACCCGATCACTTGCCTTGATGGCTCCTGGGTGAACAGCTTGCTTGTTCTTGTAGTAGTCAATCAGAGTGCTTTTTTTTTTTTATTTTCTTGCTGGTCTTTCTTTCAAGAAGTATCTTCTGTTCTTCTAGCCACTCCAGGCTGGTCACTTGTCCTTTCAAGTAGAAATTTCCCACCTCAGACAATTCCGGATGGGGTTCAGGATTCCACCTATGGTCTTATGCCATGCAAAGGATCCACTGGAAGCCTCTTTCCCTGGGCAAATTCTAGCCCCCTTTAAGGTATTCCAATCAGTTATAGGCTGAAGATGGACTTACAAGCTTTCAATTGTGAGGTTTCTGGCTATTACTTTCTCTCCCCCTCAAGTGTCTATTTTACAACATTAGGCAAGGGAAACCAAGATTCAAATGATAGCCAACCATGTTAACATTATTCCCCTCTTTTACCCATTCAAACCATGCCTCAATCTCTGTATCCAGGAGCCCTGTTGTTTCAATGTTGTGCGTAATCATCATATACCTCTGTCCCACTTAGCCCATGTGAACCTGCCTAACTGTTCTCTCATCAGCCTTGTTCTTCCATTCCCCTCCCCCTTCTATGTATTGCGACACCCCCCCCCAGCACCCAAGCTATCCTGTGTCCAATCCCTACTCTGTGCTCTATCTTCCCCTCCCTCCCCTCACCTCATCCCATACATCCCGGTGATCAGCAAATACATATACTGTTCCCCTCCCTTCATGGGTGGATTCTTCTTCTTAATCTTTTACAATAATGGTCCTGTACAGTATTTTTCCTTTTGTGACTGACTATTTTCACTCAGCATAATGTCCTCAAGGTTCATCCATGTTATGCGTTGGTTTGCAGCTTCCTTGTTGTTCTTCAAGGTAGCATAGTATTCCATTGTTTGTATGTACCACAGTTCATTTATCCATTCTTCAATTGATGGGTACTTAGGCTGATGCCATCTTTTTTGCTATTGTAAATAGTGCTGCTATGAACATTGGTGTGCATATATCTAATTGTGTTATGGCTCGTATTTCTTGTGGGTAAATACCAAGTAGAGGAATTGCTGGATAATTGCTATTTTCAACCTTCTGAGGAAGCACCATATTGCTTTCCAGAGTGGTTGGACCATTTTGCAATCCCACCA
>NW_006408807.1:2673159-2714289 GCF_000296735.1 Chrysochloris asiatica | reverse complement strand
ATGGAGTGGCTGGGGATACAGGACTCAGGAAGGGAGAAGAGCTCTTTGCTGACAGCCGGGGGCGGGGGTGGTGGTGTATCCTTTGGTTATTTGATGATGCATGGAAGGTATTGTAATCATTGCAATGAAATGAAATACGATAAAATGAATGTGAAGCTGAAGTAGGACAGAGGCAAATAATGATGTATGCACAATCTGGGAACAACAGGGCTCTGGGATACAGAGATTGAGACATGGTTGGAATGGGGAAAAGGGGGAAATAATGTTAAGATGCTTGGCTGTCTTTTGAATCTCGATTTCCCTGGCATACCACTATTAAATGGACACTGGATGAGGAGAGAAAAGAATAGCCAGAAATATCACCATAGAAACCTTTTAAGTCTGTCTTCTGCCTATAACAGATTGGAATACCTAAAATGGGGCTACAATGTGCCCAGTGTAAGGAGGTTTCCTGAGGAGCCTCTGCATTACACAAGACCATAGTTGGAATCCTGAACAGCATCCAGAATCTTCTGAGGGGAAGTTTCCACTTGAAAGGATGAGTAGACCAGCCTGGAGTGGCCAGAAGAACAGAAGATACTTCTTGAAAGAAAGACTGACAGGAAAAATACAAAACAATATGGGCAGACAGACTAATTACTACAAGAACAAACAATTGACTTGCCCAGGAGGACATCAAGGCAAGTGATCAGATCCCCTCAGGGCAAACCTCCTTCCAAGACTAAGACTCAGTGGGAATACATGCTCTGATTGGTGACCATGTTTGTCACAGATAAGGGGAAGTGAGGGAAAAGCAGCAATGAAGCTGTGAGCTAAGTCCTACAACATTCAATAGACTCCTCTGAACCTGGCTGGAGACCTAGTTGGCCAGCAGTTTGGCAAGTCCAGGTGAGTCTTGGACCCAGAGTCCATGACATAGCCACAGAGGACTAGAGTGGAGAGTGAAGCGTCCAGCTGATAAAGAAGAGTACACACATGCATAAGTATACTCATACTTGAAGATAATACCCACTTGACCTGGCTTCAAAGACTGGATGATCAGAGTTCAGAAGGAGAAAGAAGAGGGAAAAAAGAATAATGTGTTACAATTTGATAAACTTGACCTACACCTATGGAAGCAGTATCTCAAAAGAAGGAACAAACCTTCACAGTGAGGGTCATTCCCACCCCCGCACACACACAGAGGACATTGGCTACCCAGAATGGGGGGTGGGGGCGCTACAGAGGCAAGAAGTGACTGACTTACAAGCTTTCAAGAGGGAACCTAGATTCAGAGGGTGTGGAGCAAGGTAGGATCTCCAGTGAGTAGTAACCTAGTAGTATCCTAGGTGGGGCTGACGAAAGGAGATGCGGATTGGTCTCTTGTGATACAAAAGTGAATAATTGTTATCAGGATTGATTGTAAGGTTTGGAAATGCAAAGGTGGAAATTTTGTAACAAGGAGGGGAGTGATTAACTTTCCAGTCTAGGAGCAGAAGTCCCTGGGACCATCAAGGGAGAAGAGCAGAGAATGGAACTCTACCCAGAGAAGCAGTGATACCAGAGATGGAGGCAGAAACGATGATGTGGAGAGATGGAGTGGCTGGGGACTTTGGACCCAGAGAAGGAGAGGGGCTGTGTGCTGATGACCTCGGAGCAGGCTTGCAGGGTATATCCTTTGGTTGGTGGATGATGCATGGAGAAGATTGTAACCATGGCAAGGAAACGATATACAATGGAATCAATGTGAGCTAATGTTCTCCCATGTAAACTATCACATAATTCACAATAAAGCATTAAAAAAAAATTATAATGTAAGTCAAACCCTGGAATATATCATGCTGAACATAAATTATCAATAAAATTTAACTTTAACCGTAAGCTAAACACTAAACCTTCCCCCCCCCCAAAAAAAAAAAAAAAAAAAAAGTGAGGATAGGGAGACTTTGTTTTGCTTTCTTTGATCACATCATCTGGGAAGGCAGTCACTAGAAAAGGACATCATGTTTGGTAAAGTAGAAGGTCAATGAAAATGCAGGAAACCCTAAGTGAAATGTTCTGACACACTAGTCACAAGAATAAATTCAGAAATACCACCCATCATGATGATAGTTCAGGGCCACACAACATTTTGTTCTGTTATATACATAAGATTGCCATGAGTCAGAGTGGTAACTAACAACAACAGAAATTCCAAATATGTTGATTTTCTTTAGCCTATGTTTTTCCTTACTGACTACTGTCCCTCCAAGTACTTCATTATATCTGGGTAAAAAGTCTCGATCCTTTGCAAAATCCAGATGAGGTCTCTGGGTGTCTTTTGAAACAGATCAAATAAACATGATCCCATAAGGGATTGAGGGGTCAAAAGGAAGACATGATGCTATTATGTGGAAGTTGAAGTATAGGTCATATGGGTAACACAGATGAGTGAATCAGGCTGGGGTGTGGAATATTCATGTAATGAGAGAACTAATTCTAAGTGAATTAATCAAATCAACAACAATTAATCAAATCAACAACAATTTATCATATAAAAAACATCAATGGGTCCCACTTATCAAGCTCATGTTATTTACAGTTTTGAACTTAACTTTACGATCTGAGGTTGCGTAAACTCAAGTATCTTTCTTCCAAAATCATCAAATGAAGAATATTTTCACCAAATCAGGACAAGTGAATAATCTAAATTAACTAGTTCAACAGAAGTCCCTTATTCTGACAGAATGACTGGAGGAAGCAAACTCAGGTTGTTGAGTGGTACTTGTGACTCTGATTGTGTGGTTAACGTCTTGGAGACACTATGGATTGATGGACCCTAGGGTTCACTCCTTCTGAGAGGAACCCACCCTGAGGAACCAGCCCTTCATTGGGCTTTGGTCACCTCCACATGCCATCCAACTCATGGTGACATGTGTGTTAGAGTAGAACTGTGCTCTACTTCAATGGCTGATTATTCTTCCAGAAAAATCTTTCTTCCAGAAAGGCCAGGACTTTCTTCCAAGGTGACTTTAGCTAGGCTCAAAACTCTAACCTTTCATTTAGCAGCTGAGCATGTTAATCATTTGAATTGTCCATTAATAATGTAGGTCGGAAAATAAAATGAAAGAGAAAGAAAAATAAGCATCTATAGTAGGACACAGTCAGACTTGAGGCTTCACTGCAGGTAGAAAAGGCAATCCTGCAGGCTTCCCATTATCACTCTGTGATCATGTGCCTGGCTGGTCTGGTCTGCTGACCAGCCTGATGACCCTGTGTGCTCACCACGAAGTCCTAATTGAACCACCAGCCCGTTGCTTGTGCAGGGAGTAATATGTATTTGGAAAATCAATCCATTTGTAGGGGGAGAAGTCAGACTGGCTTCCTGCTACTGCTCATATTTTCACTAAAACCTCATTTTACTGGAACTAACACTGAAAAAAAACTGAGCACATTTTATTCAAAACAAGGCAATATTGGTATTGACAAAGCTGCAGTGATAATGAGGACGATCAATTCTTCTTCCTCCATTATGGGGTATTGAGCAGATTTTGGAGTAAACTTGCCACATCATTAGACAAGATCAGCATTTATACAGTTTGAAACTTTTCTTTTTCTTTCTTTCTTTTAAATTTGCTTTTTAAGTATTCCTGCTCTAGTGAAAACAAAACAAAAAGTCCCAAAAGTACTAAGTGAAGGGCTGGTAACAAAAGCTAAGGATTGTATACATTTCTTCTTGTTTTGATTAATAATACAATGGTGTAACATTTTCTTGCATCTAGCTTCCTATACATTGTCTCTCCAACATTCATCCCAAATTAAAAGGGCATAATTATCAAATAAAATAATCTAAGTTCTGGAAGAGAGAAATTTCAAGGCAAGAAGGTGAACATTCCTCTTCTGTTTTGGGAAGAGCGGGAAAGAAGGAAGGCTCTAGTAGAATACGGGCAGGACAATAAAATTTTCCTGAGAAAGATCTGGTGATAGGAAGTCAGGAATTAGGGTAGACACATGGAAGAGCCTCTCAAAGTCAAAATGGCATAATTGTTTAGTGCAAATTAATTAGAAATTTCTAAATTTGGTTTCTAGTCCTGTTGGAGTCCATATGTCTATTTACCAACTCACTTTGGCTGTGTGTATATTCATACAACACTAACTGGAACGAGGGTCATTTCCTTCTGAGGGTGAAAGACCTCTCCATATCATTGGGAGTGCCATGGGGCAGGCTAAGAGCAACAGTGATGAAACAGTGACACTTTGGAAGAAATAAATCCTGCCGAATAGAAGGTGACCCTGAAAACCCTTTCTAACATAATACCACCAGCACCCCAGTTATCTATCCTCCCCAATGGCTGTGATCTTGCAGCAGTCAATTGCCGTATCTTTCTTCTGAGGAATCTCATGGTGGAGTCAAACCACCAGTCTTTCAGTTTGTTTCCACGTGCTTATCTGTGCAACCGAGAAATTCCTTGCCACACACCCAATCTTTAAACCATAAATGTTGCTAAAAGATATTTTAAAAACAGGAATTTCAATGTGAAGTTATCAGTTTGAGGCAGAAACTATAGTTGTTATGCATTTCAAAGGGAGGTGGTAGGAAGTAGAAGTGTGAGCTGTACTACCCATTTGTCTTTCTAAAAAATCTAGAAACTGGCAATAAACAGTATAAACTTCCCCCATACATTGTGATTCTTGTATGCACTACAAGACTTTACAAAACTCTGGTACAACTTGTTGAAGAATTGTGCCTTATTTGTCTTCTGTCTTTCCATAACACAAATATACTTTTGTCTATCTCTGGACAGGATTTCTCCCCAGCTAACTGCACATCTGGAGAGAGTTGGGTCTGCAAACTGTGAGAAACTTCAGGAAACTCTGTGTACTCCTCTTCTTTGAACACAGTGAGAAGGCTATCATGTTTGGTAAGGTGGAGGGTCGTAGAAAAAGAGGAACACACCCAGCAAGATGGATTGGCCAAGTGGTTCAAACGTGGCAACAATAGTGAGGTTGGCCAGGATCAGGAAGTGTTTCGTTCTTCTGTGCATAAGGTCACGATGAGTCAGTACCGACTCGATGGCACCTGACAACAACAACAACAATTCACTTGTCTCACCTTTACTCTTCAATGTTCTTGAGAGCAGTGGCAGTAATCCTTGAAATTCTAGAACTTTACCCAGAACCTGACATGGTGGAGGCATTTGATGCTTGTTTGAGAAGGAAGGAGAAAAATGGGAAGTAGAGAAGGATTCTAAGATTTCATAGGAAGTGTCCATAGCAAATGGTCTATGAGTTGTCCAAGGTTCTAAACAAGAGAGATGAGACTAGAGATCATTCCTTATTGTTACAACTGACTGCTTTTCAAGCTCCCAACTCATGATGACTCTATACTTAACAAAGCATGCTCCTCCTGCACCATACCCATGATGAGTTGCAGATGGGACAATTCTGACCCATAGGGTTTTCATTGCCTGAAATTCAGAAGTAGATCACCAGTCATTTCTAGTCTGTCTTATGCAGTGCATTGCATAGAAAGTAAGAATTCTATCATCGAACCACTGCTTACCACCAGTCATCATTGTTATTGCTGTTAGATGGTGTTCAGTCAGTTCCAATTCATAGTGACCCTATATAATGTTTCCAGTTCACATTAGATAGAGATTATGCAATTAAATACTTTTATGGTTATTTCTGGCTTTATTTTGATGCAATAGTGTAGAGATAATCTATATTGTCATAGAACTTATGTTTTTTTCTTGAAACCACAAACTAGAAGCAAGGGCATAAAATATGAATAGAATTCTAGTGTTTCAAGTTGAAAATGGTGCTGAGGCAGGCAATCAGATACATGTTGCTGATCTAGGAAGGATCTCAGAGGACATCAAAGAAAATAAGATGTTGCAGAGAAGAAGCTGATGGAAGATGTAGTAAAATTTGATGTCTAGCTTCAGACTGACCCGACAAGTAGTTCTGGAGTAGAGATTGAACAACATAGTCTCAAAGCAACCAGTTTCATAGTCTGTTGTGCATCTATGTGTGTGTGTGTGTGTGTGTGTGTGTGTGTTATGTAACTTCTTAGACAAGGCAACTCCAATTTAACCAATGACAGCCATCCAGAGTAGGATAGCTGTGATGGGTTTACCTTCCTAGAGCAGGAAGTCTACATGGGCACCAACAGTGTCAGCTGAATCAAGGAAAATTCCATGAAAATCTACTGCTATTACTTCCATGTAAGAGAACATTTTATATATAGCAAAAACAAAACAACAACAACAACAACAACAAAAAAAAAACAAGAATGTGGACAGTCCCTATGAGTTTTTGTAAAGAAAACACATTATTCAAACTGCTTCTATAGCTATAGAGGGGGTTTCAGGGTTTTATCTGTTTATCAAGAAAACCAAAATCCAAACACAATCATTTGCCATTGAAGCAATATTGATTCATAGTGACCCCATGTGTTACAGAATAAGATTGCTTTATAGTGTGGCACTGTAAGAAAAGCACTAGGCTGCTATCCACAGTTTGATGGTTCAAACCCACAAGTTGCTTCTTGGAAACCCTAAACAAAGTTGTTATGAGTTGGAACTGACTCAGCAACACATAACAATAATGACATCATAGGGTTTTCTTGGCTTTAATCTTGAACGGAAGGAGATCACTAGACTTTACTCCCACAGAGTTGCTGGGTGGATTCACACCACAAAACTTTAAGTTAGTTATTGAGCTCCACCAGGAATCTTATCAAGAAAGGAAGATGTGAAACCAAACTATTTGGCTCAAATAGTTACTAAGTCAGTGTGCTTCAAGGAACATAAAGGAAGTGAAGCAGCCTGAGATCTAGCAGGGGTAAGGAAAGCACACATTTCTCTGTGAAAGAGTATGCTGTAGATGTACAAGGAATGATGACAGAGTAGACGAAGGGGAAGGAATCAGAATGGGTCAAGCCAAAACATCAGGAAAAGCTATTTGTTGTTGTAGTTGTTAGGTGCCATTGAATTGGTACCGACACATAGCAACCCTATTCACAACAGCATGAAACCCTGCCCGGTCCTGGGACAGCCTCACAATTGTTGCCATGCTTGAGCCCATTCATGCTGCCACTTTGCCAATCCATCTTACTGGGGGTCTTCCTCTTTTTCTCTGACCTTCACCTTATCAAACATGATATCCTTCTCCAGTGACAGGTCTCTCCTGACAATATGTCCGAAGTATGAGAGATGAAGTTGGGCCATCCTGGCCTCCAAGGAGCACTCTGGCTGAACTTTTTCCAACACAGATCTATTGGTTCTTTTGGCAGCCCATGGTACTTTCAGTATTCTCTTCCAACACTATAACACAAATGCATTAATTCTTCTTTGGTCTTCATTATTCACTGTCCAACTTTCACATGCATGCAAGGTTATTGAAAATACCATGGCTTGGGTCAGATGTACCTTAGTCCTCAAGCTGACATCTTTGCTCTTCAACACTTTAAGAAGGTCTTCTGCAGAAGGTTTGCCTAATGCAATAAGTTGTTTGATTTCTTGGTTGCTGCTTCCATGGGTGTTGATGGTTGATCCAAGAAAAATCAAGTCTTTGACAACTTCAATCTTTTCTCCATTGATATGAATTTTGTTTATTGGTCCAGTAGTGAGGACTTTTGTTTTCTTTACATTGAGATGCAATCATACTGAAGGCTGTGGTCTTTGATATTCATCAGTAAGTATTTTAAGTCCTCTTCACTTTTAGCAAGCAAGGTTGTATCATCTGCATATCACAGGTTATTAATGAGTCTTCCTCCAAATCTGATGCCACATTTTTCTTCATATAATCCAGCTTCTCGGATTATTTGCTCAACATACAGGTTGAATAAGTATGGTGAAAGAATACAACCTTGTCACACACCTTTCTTAATTTTAAACCATTCAATTGTTCCCATGTTCTATTCAACTGCCTGTTGGTCCATGTACAGGTTCCTCATGAGCACAATTAAGTGTTCCGGAATACTCATACTTCGCAATGTTGTCCATATGTCATGATCCACACAATTAAAAGCCTTTGTGTAGTCATTAAAGCACAGGTAAACATTTTTCTGATATTCTCTGCTTTCAGCCAAGATCCATCTGACGTCAGCAATGATACCTCTCATTCCTCCTCCTCTTCTGAAAACAGCTTGAACCTCTGTCAATGTAAGCTTGCAGCCATTTCTGTATTACCTTTAGTAAAACTTTACTCGCATGGGATATCAAAGATATTGTCCGGTGATTTCTGCATTCTGTTGGGTCACCTGTCTTTGGAATGGGCACAAATACAGATATGTCTTCCAATTTCTTGAGGTGATGAGTGAGTACCTCCAGTGCCACCTTACTTTGTTGAAAGATTTCAATTTGTAGTCCATCAATTCCCAGTGCCTTGTTCTTTGCCAATTCTTTCAATGCACCTTGCACTTCCTCCTTCACTATCATTGGCTCTTGATCATATGCTACCTCTTGAAATGGTTGAACATCGACCATTTCCTTTTGGTACAGTGACTGTGTGTACTACTTGCATCTTCTTTTGATGCTTTCTGCATCATTCAGTAATTTGCCCAGGGAATCCTTCAATAACAAAAGTCGAGGTTTGCATTGTTTCTTCAATTCCCTCAGCTTGATAAATGCTGAATGAGTTCTTCCCTTTTGGTTTTCTAACTGTAGATCTTTGCAGATTTCGTTATAAACTTTTACTTTGTCTTCTTGAACTGACCGTTGAAATTTTCTGTTCAGCTCTTGGACCTCCTCATTTCTTCGATTTGCTTTAGCATCTCTATGCTGGAGAGCAAGTTTCAGAGTCTCTTCTGACATCCACTTTGATCTTTTCCTTCATCTTTTCCTTCTTTCATGTCTTCTTAATAACCTTTTGCTTTCTTCCTATATGATGTCCTTGATGTCATCCCACAACTCTTCTGGTCTTCAGTCTTTAGTGTCCAATGTATCAAATCTGTTCTTCAGATGATCTCTAAATTCAGGTGGGATACATTCAAGGTCATATTTTGGCTCTCATGGACTGGTTTTCATTTTCTTCAGCTTCAGTCTGAATTTGCATATGAGCAATTGATGGTCTGTTTTACAATTTGCCCTTGACTTTGTTTTGGCTGATGATATGGAGCTTTTCCACCATCTATTTCCACAGTTGTAGTCAATTTGATTTCTGTGTATTCCATCTGGTGAGGTCCGTGTGTATAATCATTTCTTATGCTGTCTAAAGAAGGTATTTGAAATGAACAAATAATTGATTTTGCAGAATTCTACCATGCGCTCTCCAGTACCATTTCTATCACCAAGGCCATATTTTCCAACTACTTATCCTTCCTCTTTGTTTCCAACCTTTGCATTCCAATCACAACTAATGATCACTACATCTTGATTGCATATTTGATTAATTTCAGATTGAAGAAGTTGGTAGAATTCTTATATTTCATCTTCCCTGGCTTTAGTGGTTGGTACATATATTTGAATAATAGTGGTATTAACTGTTCTTCCCTGTAGGAGCATGGATATTATCCTATCACAGACAGCATTGTATCTCATGACAGATCTTGACATGTTTTTTATGATGATGAATGTGACAGCATTTCTCCTCAATTTTGGTATTCCTGGCATAGTAAACTATGTGGTTGTCAGATTCAAAATGGCCAATACCTGTCAATTTTAGCTCACTAATGCCTGGGATATCAATGTTTATGCGTTCCATTTCATTTTTGTTTTGTTTTGTTTTGTTTTTTTGTTCATGTCTTTTATTACTTCATACACAATTACTTGTCTTCTGGTTTAATGAAGCAATAGGTCAGACAACACTTGCCACAGTAATGTCTATCAAAATGGCTAGCCATAAAAACTCCAGCACCATATTCATCTGAAGGACACTCCTGACGAAGGTGACTAATTTTGCCATTCTTGTCCACTTTGTAGTATTTTAGGACAGCCAGCTTAACCTTCATCCTCTTATGCTTATTCTTCTTGGGAGTAGTGTAAGACTTCTTCTTAATTTTCTTAGCGCCACCACGAAGTTTCAACACAAGATGAAGAGTGGACTCCTTTTGAATGTTGTAGTCAGGCAGGGTGAGTCCATCTTCCAGTTGCTTGCCAGCAAAAATCACTCTGCTGATCAGGAGGAATTCCTTCCTTATGCTGGATCTTGGCCTTTACATTTTCGATCGTATCTAGGGGTTCGTCCTCGAGAGTGATCGTCTTCCCCGTTAGGGTTTTTATGAACATCTGCATCTTGGTGGCGGTCCCACCGCAGATGACAGATCAGAAAGGAAGCGCGTTCCATTTCATTTTTGACAATTTCCAATTTTCCTAGATTCATACTTCATACATTCCATGTTCTGATTATTAATGCATGTTTGCAGTAGTTTCTCTTCATTTTGAGTTCATCATCAGCAAATCAAGGTCCTGTGGACTTTACTCCCATTCCGGTCATCACGTTCAACTCTACTTTGAGGAGGCAGCTCTTTCCCAGTCACATTTTGAGTGCCTTCCAACCTGAGGGGTTCATTTTCTGACACTATATCTGACAGTGTTTCTCTGTTATTCATAAGGCTTTATTTAGTGCCTAAATATCCATAAGTAGTTCATCTCTCCTTCTTTCTAGTCTTTCTTCATCTGGAAGCTCATCTGAAACCTGTCCACATGGGTGACCCTGCTAGTATTTAAAATATCTGTGGCATAGCTTACAGAATTACAGCAACTCACAAACCACCACAGTACGACAAACTGACAAATGAGTGGTGGAAGGCTCCTTGTAGGAGCATACATTTAGCTGGTCTTTAAACTGTGAATTGAGCCTGCTATGCAAAAATGATGAGGAGTCCATGTGGCAATGGAGTGTATTTTGCTTGTCCTTTCACATGAATTCTACTCTTAAATCAGAGGTTACAGACCCATTGCTTTTGGGGAGAAAGAGGAAACTGTGAATGATTGACGTCAACTGATGGGGTGTAAGGACTCAGCTGTAGGGTCCAACCATTGCCCAATGCCAACTGATTCTCAACAGAGAGACTAAAACTTTCCTTGTTATGAGAGGAGCCATGTGAAATGTTTACTTATTTTTTTAACTGAGTCAATTCTGAAACTGTTTGAACATTGTGTGGGTCAAAGAAAGCATATCTCTTGGGTTAACTCAGCCTCTTTTGCTAGTGACCCCTACGTCTAAAGCTGTCTATCTCTAAAGCAGCTAAGTCTTGGACTCACCATTTTCTGTAACTGGTTCCAGGTGATGGGGACATACCATGTGCCTAAGAGAATGGAACATGGTGAAGACAATCTATTGGTGCAATCTCTTTGCCCCATAAAGCTTTGAGCTATCATTAGGACTTGTCAGTCTTGCTCACATATATTTTCATGTCCAGACTTCATGCTTGTTTGTGATACCTTTCAGCTTTCCATGGAGATCCAGGACTCCCTGACCTACCACCTACAATCACTGGTAAAGTCAGAGAAGAATCGCCAGATCATGTGTGAGGCCGGCATGCTCAGCATCCTCATTACCACTTGCCACAAGGCCCTAGTCACCAGCAGTCACCCCCTACATCTGGGCCTCATCAGAATTTTTGAGAAGCTTTCCTCACAAGCCATCACACCTGATGTGTTAAGGTACTGTGAGCTGTGTGCTGAATGTATCTGCTGAGCTCTGGACACTGTGTTTGTTGCTGCAAGTGCACACTTGAAAGCAAGAAATTAATGGGGGACTCTGGTGCCCCCTCCCCTCTTTATCCCAGTGTTTATTAATAGATGTCCACATATGAGCACAAGCTTTGCGTCTGGCAGTGTAAGGTGCTGAGACAACACTGCCTGCAAAGTAGACATTATCCTTCATTTCTAGCCCTGAGGTTTTTGGGAGAGAGACGGACATTATTCAAAAGGTCATACAGAAAGCTAGAGAATGATGCTTGAAGAGATACTCAGAGGTACAATCAGGAGTTTGAGGAGTCCAAGGAAGAGAAGCCTAAGCTGAGTTCTTAGGCTGGTGCAGGAGAAGCAGGAATAGGTCACAAATGTATCAGTGAGCAGGGTTGGACCTATGAGCTACTGACTTTGGCTGTTGGAAATTAGGCATGAGGGGCAGTGGGAAGGTAGGCCAGAGGCATGGCAGAAGAACCTGCAGGGGACTTTGACTAGAAGAGAAAACAAAGACAGTACTTGGTGAGACCTGTTCATAGACAGGCCCTCTGTGAAGCCACATATTTCTGGAAAGGCAAGAGGGATTAAACATAGTAGATTTTTAAAAGTCAGAGCAAAGAAAGGATGCAGGAGGAAAGGGTGGTAATCTCCTAAGTATCACTGGCCTTGCCTCACCTCCCCCATGCTGTCGCATGCTTACAAATAGGAGTACTGGGGATGGGGCTGTTAACAGAGTCACCCAGCCAACAAGCATGAGACTGAGAGGTTGACCAACATAGGGGCAGTCCCAGGGCCAGGCCAGTTTCCTCCAAACTCAGGTACTGAGGGTTGACAGACAAATCCACCATGCTTAGTTGAGCTGTTTTGTTAATTTCATTAGAAACTTGTAAGGTTATTTTCAGCAAATTACTTTTCCTGCTAAGGCCCAGTTTGAGTCTTCTCCTTGAGCTCTGGTTAGATCAGAGCCCTTAAACTTGGCAGCTCTTTTTTCTTGGTGGCAGCACAGGGATGATCCATTAGGACGGCTTACAGGAAAGGTATTCAAGGCAGAGGGAGGGGCAGTGCTGTGTGACTAGGTAAGTGGTCAAGAGGTACTTAGAGAGAACTGTTGCCTATAAACTGTCTTCATTTGCTTCTCTTTTATGTTATGCTATCAGGAAGTTTCTAAGCCTTGGAATTCCCCCACCTGCATCAGTTGCCACGAAAATTCTCAATCTGTCTGGTGTGCATAGAAGTGACTTGGGATGCACAGGTGAGTGCAGAGGAAAGGGTAGGCACTTATTAATGGGAATTTTAAAGGAAGATAGTTCTCAGCAGGTAGAAAGACAGGTGGAAAAAAAAGTTTTGCATAGTACTCAATGAAGCAGATGAGGAAAATGTGGGAACTGGTGGTGACCTGGGAAAGCACTAGGCATAGGAGAGAAAGCTGAGCTTCAACCCTCCTTTACTGGACACATTATGGTGAGTATATCCCTGATGCGGCAAATCTTGCAAACAGAACAGTGCTGTCATCAAAGCTAATATATGTGGGAGTGACTCCAACTGTGACTGTATGGAGGTCATGGTAAAGGCTTTCAGCATGAGTCACAGCTCCAGGGCAGAAGAGTGTCCCCAGGTAGGTGGTCTGCCCTAGGACAGATGACATTGCAAGGAACTAGGATGACATTGCAAGGAAAAAATTTCATGGAAATGTGACACTTTAAAGTGTTGTAGAACTTTAAAGCCAGAAGGCCTGGTTGAAAAGGCAGAGTGGAGCTGTGTGTGTGGAGGTGTTCAGGAGGTGGGAGACAGAGCCTGTGAGTAGACAGTCTGTTGTGAAGGGAAAGTCTCAGGGGTACCATGCTAGGTACAAGCATGCATGGCAGGGACATCTAGCATTAAAGAGAGAAGTGGAGAAATCGTTGTCAAGATGGCTCTCTATTACCACAGAGGGCCCCAGTGGGAGCGACAGAAGGTGACCCAAAGGTGGTAAGAAAAGCCTGGTGGTTTTGTAGAACCTTCTTCTGCGATGTGGCAGAAATGTAGTGTCCAAGTGGTGTACTGTCCAAAACAGTTTGCACTCACTGTAGCATAGTGGTTATGAATTGGGCTGCTAACCTCAGGGTCAGCAGTTTGAAACTACCAGTTGTCCTATGGGACAAAGATGAGGCTTTCTGCTCCCATAAAAATTTACAGCCTTGGAAACCCTGTACAGGGTCACTATGAGTCAGAACCAACTCCATGGCATATAACAACAACAACAACAACAACTAACCTAAGGTTGGTGGTTCAAACCCACCTAGTGATCCTATAGAAAACTGGTCAGGTGATCTGCTCCCATAAAGATTATAGCCAAGAACATGTTATGAAATAGTTTTGTTCTGTACCACGTGGGGTTGGAGTCGATTTGACAGCAACAGGTTTGGGTTTATCAGAAAACAAATGCGTTGAGCAAGGGTACATACATCTCTTCACTTGTTTGCTGCCTTAGGAACGGAGGCAGCAATGCCAGGTGTTGCAGAGGGTCCCACGGATTCTGGCTCTGGAGTCTCAGAGGCCCTCAGGCCCTCAGAAGTGTCTCCCAGCTCAACAGCTGCCCTCCAGACCATGCTGAGTATCATCTCCATGACCTCCCCTCGAAACCTGCAACCTCAGAGGACAGCCCTGGCTCCATCATTTGTGGAATTTGACATGTCTACAGAAGGCTATGGGTACAGCAGGCTTTGTATGTTTGCAACATCCTTTCATAATGCTCCAATGATACAGGGCAATTCTAGTGTCAACTGCACATGTTTCCACCAGATGTTGGCACTCAGCCCAAGAAGATGATTGGGTTAGGGATATTCTCCATGACTTCCTGGAACAGCAGTCTGGCAACGGGTGTGGCCATATTCCAAATACCCTCTCTATCTGCTTCCAGCATGGATTCTGTCCTTTAGGGCCCATCCTACCACAATATGCTTGGGCCTTTTCGGTGTAATGGGGGCAGAAGCACCTGGGAAGCACGGGGCTGGGGAGGGTCAATTCTACTTATGACCATGTGAAAGATTTGTATGGGGTACAGTGATCTTAGGAAGTTTCCTTTTTTCCAGCTGCCTGTTCATTCCAACTCTGTGTATGATTATGGGAACCAGCACTGAGTATTCAGTCTCTGGAGGTATTGGGACAGGTAGGTATTTCCCACATGCTGTGGCCCACTGAGCCCTCCCCATCCCATCAATAATAGTTATTGGATAGCCTTGAGTTCAGATTTTTCCTTGCATCTCAAGAAAGCATGAACCTTCTCCATGGTCCTGAGAATCTGTAGTTGAGTTGTTCCTGCAGAAGGTAACTCAATTCATGTGCCTATTTGGCAAGGGTGGCCTGTTCATTGTGCCTTCTATGTCCCAGGATACTGCTCTGAAATGTTTACAAACTGCATGCATGATTTGGTTGATATGGACTGAAATGGAGGTGTCCACCCTGCCTCCCCCTCTCTCCTTCAAGAGCACTATGAACTCTGTACTGGTTGCCACCCAGGAACAGGCTTGACTTTGGCAAGTAGCTCACATGAGGACTGCATAGTGTTGTGCTCAGCTGAAAACACACTGACCAAGAATAGTGCAAGTGCCTAGGGCTGCGGAAGCCATGCACCCTCTGCAATGAGAAACCATTGCCTTTGTGGTTCATTAGCACCTAAGCATAGTTCCCACCTAATCAGCACACAAAGCTACTTGTTCTGCCGTTCTCCCAAGGCAACATGCCCTGTCTGCATTGCACATCCTATTAGGGGAGAGCTGAGCTAGGCCATTGTCCTCTTGCCCTTTATGTTACATATGACCTGCCTGTTGGTAAGATGAACAGAGGGTCTAAAAACTGATGCAGATACAGAGGTAGTGGCCCTCTCTCTGGTCCCTTGTCAAGGTAGCTTGAGGTAATGGGTAGTTATTGAGGGCTTAGAGTCAGTTCATGTGGAAATATTGCTTGTTTTTTGTGAGCCTACTCCTGATAATAAAAATAACAACTTTGTTACCCCCTGTTGTGAGGTTGCTGTAACATATTGCTTGAGTTAGTGGAGGGAAATAGTAGGTCCATGGCATGAGGTGCATCACAGCTTCCATGAAGGTAAATATGCGCCAATGCCGAATGAAGTCTAAGGACCTGTTTGTGTTCTGACACCAGGTACTGCCAGACCCTTCCCTCCCCCTGGGGGCCTGACCTTCTCTTGCTGGTTCCTGATTGACCGACATGGTGCTGCCCATGATGGACACCCACTCCGCTTTCTCACACTGGTGCGCCACCTTGCCAGGACTGAGCAGTCATTCATCTGTCTCGCCATCAGCCTCTGCTCTGATGATCTATCCTTGGTTGTGTCCACGGAGGAGAAAGAATTCCAGCCCTTGGGTAAGGTTTGGGAATCCAGTAATAAATCAAATGTGGCTTAATTACAATATCTAGGCACACACACAGCTAGAAGCCTGGGTACCTCTGCTCCTCCCAGTCTTCTGAAATTGTTCACCTGAGTTCTATATCTGGTGAAACATCAAATCAAAGATTTGTTGAGTGCCTATTTGTGGTCCAGGTGCTGGATTATGATTGTCCTTCCATGTCTTCAGAGGCCTGGTTTCCTAGAAACTCAGTACTGTCCTGGCTGTGTGGTGGTCATATATAAAACTTAGGGTTTTACCACTCTGGAACACAGACTGTGTCATATTCATAACAAGGTTTGTGAAGAAAGCACACAACTTAGCAAGATCTGCATGAAATTGGTTGCTGTGGTGGAATTACTGTCTTCCATGTATGAGACCTAGTTTTGATGCCCAGCCAATGAATCTCATGCACAGCCACCACCATCTGTTAGTGGAAGCTAGTGTGTTGCTCTGATGCTTAAAATGTTTCCGCTGGGCTTCCAAACTAAGATGGACTAAGAAGACCTGGACATTTACTTCTGGAAGATTATCCATTGAAACCCTATGGATCACAGTTCTACTCTGACACACATAAAGTCACCATGAGTCAAAATCAATTACAAGGCAACGGTTTGGTAGCACAAAATAAGAGCTCAATGAAAGATTGCTGTTGTCATCGTCATTGCTATAGAGAGGAGGGACTAGAACGAGGTGGTGGTGTTGGAGGTGAAAAGTCCACATTGGTTGACTTGGAAAACCATCCCTCAGTTCTCTATGGTTGATGCAGCACACATGTGAAGACTTGCAATTGTGCTCTCTTCCAGATACCATGGAGCCTGAGGATGGTGCTGAGCCTTCTGCGGGATGCCAGCTCCAGGTCAGGTGTGGGCAGCTGCTGAATTGTGGCCAGTGGCATCACCTAGCTGTGGTGGTCAGCAAGGAGATGAAAAGGAATTGCACTGTTTCCACCTATCTGGATGGACAAATCATTGGATCAGCCAAGGTGAGAAGGCCCTCTGAGGTAAATATCCTCACACAATTGAACATCCCTGTTGTGCCACCCAATTTCTTGGTAGCTAATGTAATCCAACCTTGGCTGGCAGTATACTCAGAAATAAAAAGGACCTCTTTATAAAATGGATGAAAGTCACACAAGGGCAGAAGACAAAAAATTGGCATAGACCTAAAAAAATATTTTTTTTAAATCGTTGCCATGAAGTCAACTCTGATGCATGTGTGTATAAGTAGAGCTGTACCCCATAGGGTTTTTAATGGTTGATTTGTGTGAGTGTGTGTATGAACCGAGTGAAGGTTCATAGAACAAACCATCAGTTTCATTTAGCAGGAAAATGTTTTGTTTTTTCCGCATTTTACATTTTACAACAGTGGCCTCAGATAGTATTTGTCCTTTTGTGATTGACTAACTTTACTAAGCTTCATGTCCTCTAGGCTCATCAGTGTTGTGAGGTGTTTTGCAGATTTATCACAATTCTTCAATGTTGGGTAATACTGCATTATGTCCCAAAATTTGTGTAACCATTCTTCTGTTGATGGACATTTAGTCTGTCTCCATCTTTTTGCTGTTGTGACTAGTGCTATTGTGAATAATGGACATTGGTGTGCATACATCTAGTTATGTCACAGCTCTTCTTTCTTGATGATATATTCAAGGTAGAGATATTACTGGGTCATACAATATTTTTATTTCCAATTATTTACTTTAATTTATTTATTTAAAAAAGTTTTAATGTGAATTGATTGAAGGTTTACAGATGTTTTACATTTAGCAAATACTACACTGCTTCATCGCAAAGATTTCAATTCCCTCCATGGAACAATGGTTATCCCACTTCCTCCATGTGGTTCCTATTTCCAGCCCACCCACCTTCCCATTCCTTTTCATATTGTCCTTAGGTATATGTCGCCCCTTTGATTTTGAATGATTGACCACTCTATTGTTCATAATGAGCATACCTTACTAGTGTTGTTTCCCTTATCTACGAACTGGATGAAACTTGGCCCATGAGACCTGAAGGGCAGTTTAGGGCTATGGGTCTCAGGTTCTTCCAGTCTCTTTGTGACTAGTAAGCTGAACTTGTTTTAAAATTATTATTTAATAATTTTGAGTTTTGTCTCACACATTCTGCCACTCAACTAATGTGGTCCCTTTCAGAGCAATTGGTAGTGGGAGTTGGGTGCCATCTAGTTTTTCTGGTCTCAGAGTTGTGGAGATTGAGATTGCAATTTTTCACCAGGGTGCACCATTTTACAGTCCCACCAGCAGTGTAGACATGTCCCAGTTTCTCCACACCCTTGCCAGCATTTGTTGTTCTCTGTTTTTTGAACTTTGTTATTAATGCTGGAGTAAGATGATATATCTTTCTTGTTTTGATTTGCATCTTCTTAATGACTAACATTCAACTGTACTCATGAGGAGTCTGTACATAGACCAAGAGTCAGTTGTTAAAACAGAACATGGGAACACTGAATGGTTTAAAATTAAGAACGTGTGAGACAGTGTTGTATTCTTTCAACATACTTACTCAACCTGTATGCTGAGGAAATAATCCAAGAACCTGGGTTATATGAAGTAAAACATGGCATCAGGATTGTAGGAAGACTCATTAACAACTTGAGATATGCAGATGATACAACCTTGCTTGCTGAAAGTGAAGCAGACTTAAAATATTTACTGATGAAGAACAAAGAGCACAGCCTTCGGTATGGATTACATCTCAATGTAGAGAAAACAAAAATCCTCACCACTGGACCAATAACCAAAATTCATATCAATGGAGAAAAGATTGAAGTTGTCAGGGACTTCATTCTTCTTGGATCAACCATCAACATGTACTGTGGTTTCAATTTGCATTTTCTTAATGGATAATGATGGTGAACAGCTTTACCTTTGCTTATATACCTTGTGTATATTCTCCTAGGTGAAATGCTTCTTCATGTCTTTTGTTGATTTTCTATTTGAATTACTATTAATGGTTAAGTTTTAACAGTTCTTTATATATTCTAGATGTTAGTTCTTTGTTGATCATAGTGTTTCCAAATATTTTCTCCTAGTATGTAGCTTGTTTTTTCATCTTTCTTACATAGACTTTCACTGAGCAAACATTTTTTATGATGTCTCATTCACCAACTCTTCATTTTATTGATCATAATGTGCATAGCCCTAAATCTTGAAGACTTTCTCCTAAAAATTCCTAGTTTTGCACTTTATATTTGCTTATAATCCATTATGAGTTAGTTTTTGTATAAAGTGTTAAATTTAGGTTGTAGTTAATTTCTTTGTCTATGGATGTCCAGTTGCTCCCATACCATTTGTTGAAAAAGCTTCACTTCTTCCACTGAATTACTTTTGTACCTTTGTCAAAATTAAGTTGAGCATTTTTATGTGGGTCTATTTCTGGATGCTCTGTCCAATTCCATTTCTACCTCTTTGCCAATACCGCAGTATTTCAGCTACCATAACTATATGTCATTGAGTCAGTTCCAACTCACAGCTACCCTGAGTAGGATTTTCAAGGAGCGACTGGAATTATTCTACACCACCACACCAAGACCCTCTAAACACATATGCTGTTGTTGTTGTTAAATATCATCAAATTTGTTATCAGTGCTTATCCTGCACTGCCATACCAGGATCCTCTAACTATATATGTTGTTTTTGTTGATAAGTGTCGTCGAATTGTTTCCAACTCACAGATACCCTGTATAGGGTTTCCAAGGAATGGTTAAGTTTGAACTGCTGACCTTGAGGTCAGCAGTCCAGTGATTATCCTACAGCACCATACCAGGACCCCTATAACTATATAAAGAAAGTTTTATATAGAGTTGTTCCTCATATGCCATTCTTTTTCAGGGTTATTTAAAATATCCTAGGGACACAGTCCCATATAAATTTTTAGAATTAGTTTGACTCTATGCTGAAAAGAACATTTCAAGATCTATCCTAAAGTACAATGCTATATATGATAGGATAATAGCTATACACCTTCAAGGAAGACTAGTTAATAAAATTAGTATTCAAATTTATATGCCAGCCACTAAAGATTGTTGTTATTGTTAGGTACCATTGAGTCAGTACTGACTCACAGTTACCCTGTGCACAACAGAATGAAACACTGCCTGGTCCTGCATGAAATTCACAATAATTGCTCTATCTGAGCCCATTGCTATTGCTGATGTGCCAATCCATCTCATTGGAGAGCTTCCTCTTTTTCTCTGATCCTCAATTTTATAAAAAAATGACATTCTTTTCCAGGGACTGGTCCCTTCTGATAATATATCCAAAGTATGAGAGATGAAGTCTGGCCATCTTAGCTTCCAAGGAGCACTCTGGCTGTACTTCTTCCAACACAGATCTGTTTGTTCTTTTGCCAGTCCATTGTACTTTGAATATTCTCCTCCAACACCTTAAATCAAATGCATCAATTTTTCTACGGTCTTCATTATTCACTTTCCAGCTTTCACATGCATATGATTTTTAGTATTTATTGAAAATACTAAAGATAATGATGAAGAAATTGAAGAATTCATCTAACTCCTTTAGTTTAAAATTGATCAAACATACAATCAAGCTGAGTTGATAATTTTGGAATGGAATGCAAAAATTGGAAGTAAAGAGGAAGAATCAATAGTTGGAAAATATGGCCATAGTTATAGAAGTGAAGCTGAGGATCAAATGATAGAATTTTGTAAGACCAATGACTTATTAACTGTAAATACCTTTTCTTTTCCAACAACATAAACAGTGATTATACAACTGGACCTTGCCAGAAGAAATAAACAGAAATTAGATTGACTACATTTGTGTGAAGAGACAATGTTGTTTGTTGTTGTTGTTAGGTGCCGTTGAGTTGGTACCAACTCATAGTGACCCTATGCATAGCAGAATGAAACACTGCCCGATCCTGGGCCAACCTCACTACAGTTGCCACGCTTGAGTCCATCGATGCTGCCACTTGGCCAATCCATCTCTCTGGGGGTCTTCCTGTTTTTCTCTGACCCTCCACCTTACCAAACATGATGTCCTTCTCCAGCGACTGGTCCCTCCTGACAATATGTCCGAAGTATGAGAGATGAAGTTTGGCCATCCTGCCATCCAAGGAAGCCTCTGGCTGCACTTCTTCCAAAATGGATCTATTGATTCTTTTGGCAGCCCATGGCACTTTCAGTATTCTCCTGCAACATCATAACTCAAAAGAATTAATTCTCTTATGGTCTTCCTTATTCACTGTCCAGCTTTTGCATGCATATGAGGTTATTGAAAATGCCATGGCTTGCATCAGGTGCACCTTAGTCCTCAAGCTAACATCTTTGCTCTTCAACATTTAAAAAGGTCTTGTGCAGCAGATTTGCTTAATGCAGTACGTCCTTTGATCGCTTGACTGCTGCTTCTGTGAGTGTTGATAGTTGATTCAAGAGGAATGAAGTCCTTGACAACTTCAATCTTTTCTCCATTGATAAGAATGTTGTTTATTGGTCCAGTGGTGAGGATTTTTGTTTTCTTTACATTGAGATGTAATCCATACCAAAGGCTGTGCTCTTTGATCTTCACCAGTAAATGTTTTAAGTCCTCTTCACTTTCAGCAAGCAATGTTGCATCATCTGCATATCTCAGGTTATTAATGAGTCTTCCTCCAATCCTGATGCCACATTTTTCTTCATAGAATCCAGCTTCTCGGATTATTTGCTCAGCATACAGGTTGAATAAGTATGGTGAAAGAATACAACCTTGTCACATACCTTTCTTAAATTTAAACCATTCAGTGTTCCCATGTTCTGGTCAAACAACTACCTCTTGGTCCAGGTACAGATTCCTCCTGAGCACAATGAAGTGTTCTGGAAGAGACAACAGAGAAGCTCAATATCATCAGTTAAAACAAGTCAAAGGACCAACTGTGGTACAGACCATCAATTGTTCAAATGTAAGTTCAGGTTGAAGCTGAAGAAAATTAAAACAAGTCCACTAGAGCCAAAATACAACCTTGAGTATAGCCCACTTGAATTTAGAAAAAAACATTTCAAGAACAGATTTGATGCATTAGACATTAATGACTGCAGACCAGAAGAGTTGTGGAATCACATTAGCACATCAAACATTAAAAAAGAAAAAGATAATTAAAACAAGAAGAAAGAAAGAAAACACAAAAATGAGTGTCTGAAAAGATTCTAAAACTTGCTCTTGAATATGGAGACGCTAAAGTCACTAGAAGACGTGAAGACATAAAAGAGTTGAACAGAAAATTTCAAAGGACAGCTCAAGAAAACTAAGTAAAATATAATAATAAAATGTGCAAAGACCTGGAATTAGAAAATGAAAAGGGAAGAACACGACCAGCATTTCTCAAGCTGAATGAACTGAAGAAAACAATGCAAGCCTTGAGTTACAATATTGAAGGATTCTATGGGGGAAGTGTATAACTATGCAGGAAACATCAAAAAAGATGGAAGGAATAAACAGAGTCACTGTACCAAAAAAAAAAAAAAAATGTTGGCAAGTGTTCAATATATGAGAAAGCAACATATGATCAAGAACTGGTGGTGTTGAAGGTAAAGTTCAAACTGTCCTGAAGGCATAAGTGAATAACAGGGCTCTACAAAATGCTATCTTCTCACATCTCTTCTGATCTTCTGTCATTAGTGTCTAATGCATAAAATATGTTCATGAGATGATCACTAAATTCAGGTGGTATATATTCAAGGCCATGTTTTGGCTCTTGTGGCTTATTTTAATTTTCTTCAGCTTCACCCTGAACTTGCATATAAGTGATTGGTGGTTTATTCTACAGTCTGCCCCTGGCTTTGTTTATGGCGATGATATGGAACGTTTCTTTCCACAGATGTAGTCAGTTTGATTTCTGTATGTTCCATCTGGTGAAATCCATGTGTACAATCATTTTATGTTGTTTACAAAAGGTATTTACAATAAAGAATTCATTGGTCTTACAAAATTTTATTATGTAATGTCCATAATCATTTCTGTCACCAAGGTCATATTTTCCAACTATGAATCCTTCCTCTTTGTTTCTAATCTTTGCATTACAATCAACAGTAATTATCAATTCATCTTGATTGCATGTTTAATCAATTTCAGACTGAAGAAGTTGGTAGAATTCTTTAATTTCATCATCACTGCTTTAGTGGCTGGTACGTAAATTTGAATAATAGTGGTATTAACTGGTCTTCCTTGTAGGCATATGATTATTATCCCATCACAGACATTATATTCCAGGATATATCTTAAAGTATTCTTTTTGATGACAAATGAGATGCCATTCCTCTTCAATTTGTCATTTCTGTCATAGTAAACCATGTAATTTTCAGATTAAAAATGGCTAATACCAGTCCATTTCAGCTCACTAATGTCTAGGACATTGATGTCTATATATTCCATTACATTTTTTACAATTTCCAATTTTCCTAGAATCATTCTGTACATTTCATGTTCCAGTTATTAATGGATGTTCACAACTGTTTTGCCTCATTTTGAGTTGTGCTCCATCAGCAAATGAAGGTCCCAAAAGCTTCACTCCACTCACATCATCACAGTCACCTCTGCTTTGAGGAGGCAGCTCCCCCAGTCATATTTTGAATTCCTTGTAACCTAAAGGGCACATTTTCTGGCACTATATATAACAATATTCTGGTGCTAGTTATCATGTTGTGGCATGGCATCAAGAACATAATACAAGAAGAAAGTAAAAGGTCATTAAGAAGGCAAGAAAGAAAGAAATGACCAAAGTGGATGTCAGAATAGACCCTGACACTTGCTCTCCCACATAGAGATGCTAAAGCATGTGGAAGAAATGAGGAGATAAGAGTCAAATATTATAGTGAAATGTGCTAAGATCTGAAGTTAGAAAACAAATGGTAAGCACAGTCAGCATTTCTCAAGCTGAAATAATTGAGGAAAAATTTCAACCCTTGATTTGAGATACCGAAGTATTCTTTGGGTAAAATATTGAATAATGCAGAAATCACCAAAAGATGATGGAAGGAATATACAGTCACTGCAACAAAAAGAAATGGTTGATGTTCAACCATTTCAAGAGGTAGCATATGATCAAGGACCTATGGTACTGTAGGAAGAAGTCCAAGCTGCACTGAAGGCAAAGAACAAGGCACCAGGAATTGATTGAAACCTTTCCACAGAGGCAGCACTGTAGGCACTCACTCAACTATGCCAAGAGATTTGGAAGAGAGCTACCTGGACAACTAATTGGAATAGCTCCGATTTGTACCCATTACAAAGAGAGGTGGCCCAATGGAATGTAGAAATCATTGAACAATACCATTAATAACCCATGCAAATAAAAGTTTATGCAAGATACTCCATAAAAAGCTACAAAATTGCCTTGACAGGCAACTGCCAGAAGTTCTGGATTCAGACGAGAACTTGGAACATAAGATACCATTGCTGACATCAGATGGATCTTGACTGAAAGCAGAAAATACCAGAAAGATGTTTACCTGTGCTTTATTGACTATGCAAAGGCTTTCAACTGTGTGGATCATGACAAGCAATGGACCACATTGTGAGATATGAGTATTCCAGAACACTTTATTGTGATCATGAGGAACTTATACATAGACTGAGAAGAGGTAGTTACTTGAACAGAACAAGAGGACACTGAATGTTTTAAAATCAGGAAAACTGTGCGACAGAGTTGTGGTCTTTCATCATACTTGTTCAATCTGTATGCTGAGCAAATATCTGAGAAGTTAAATTATGTAAAGAATAATTTGACATCAGGATTTAGAAACAGACTCCTTAACAACCTGTGCTATGCCGAAGTTGCAACCTTGCTTGAAAGTGAAGAGAACTTAAAATACTTACTGATGAAGATCAAAGAATGCAATCTTTGGTATGGATTGCACCTTAATATAAATAAAACAATAATCCAAAACACTGGACCAATAAATAGCATTATTATACATGGAGAAAAAAATTGAATTTGTCAAAGACTTCATTTTGCTTGAATACACCATCAACACTCATGGAAGCAGCAGATATCAAATGACATGTTGCTTTAGGCAAATTTGCTGCAGAATCCCTAAAATGTTCAAGAGTAAAGATTCACTTTAAGAACTAAAGTACATGGTCTTTTTAATAGCCTCATATGCATGTGGAAGTTGGGCATGAATAAGGAGAATCATAGAAGGTACATTTGAAAAAAGTACAACCAGAATACTCTATGGAAGCCAGAAAAGTGAGACTTGGTCTCTCGTACTTCAGACATATTGTCAGGTGGTACCAGTTCCAGAGGATATAATGCTGGGTAAAGTGAAAAGTCAGAAAAAAGAAGGAAGACCTCCAATGAGATGGATTGGCATGGTGACAGCAGCAATGGCTCACACTTAACAATGATTGTGAGGATAGCACAGGACCAGGCAGTGTTTCCTTTTGTAAGTAGGAACCAACCTGACAGCACCTAACAGCAACAACACAAATTGGTGGAATAAATGGAAACAACCTGATGCAGGACTGGAAGTACTTACTGGTCTATGCCAAGAAATCTGGAAGACAGCTACCTTACCAAAGGACTGGAAGAGGTTCACACTTGTGCCCATTCCAAAAAAAGGTGAGCTGACAGAATGTGGAAATTCTTGAGCACCATCATTAATAGTGGAATCCTTGTAGTATAAGTATTGAACTGCTAGCCACAGTTCAAACCTACCAATCACTCCTCAGAAACCACATACAAGGATGCTGTGATTCAGAGTTGAGTTGAATGCACTTGGCAACAACAATCAATAATATCACCTACAAGTTAAATTTTATTGTAGCTAATAAAAATATTGCAGCAATACATTGGCAGGGAGCTGCCAGAAATTCAAGCTAAATAAAAAAGAGGTTGTGAAATAAAACACATGTCCTTGCTGATGTCCAATGGGTCTTAGCTAAAAGCAGAGAATATCAGAAAGATGTTTATTTGTGTTTTATTGACTATGCAAAGGCATTCAGCTGTTTGCAACATAACTTAGTATGGATAACATTTCAATAAAAATTGTGTCTACACAGAACCTGTATGCAGATCAAGAGACAGTTAGTCTTTTGAACAGAACAAGAGGATATTGAATGGTTTAAAATCAAGAACATTATTTTGTATGCGGCCGAAATTATCTGAGAAGCTAGACTTTATGAAGAAGTCCATGCCATAAGGGTAAAGGAAGATGTATTAACAACTTCTTATTTACAATTGACACACCTTCCTTTCTGAAAATAAACAGAACTTGAAGCATTTACTGAAGAAGCTCAAAGACTACAGTTTTCAGTATGGATTACAACTAAAACTCCTCACAACTGGACCAATAGACTACATCAAAATAAACAAAAAATATTGAGGTTGTCAAGGATTTCATTTTACTTAGATCCACAATCAACACTCATGGAAGAAGCAGTCAAGAAATCAAATGATATATTGGACAAATATGATCCAAAAGACCCCTTTAAAGTGTTAAAGCTCAAAGATGTCACACCTTGGGAACTAAGGTGCACTTGACCCAAGCCATGATATTTTCAAACACCCCAAATGCCTGTCAAAGCTGGACAGTGAACAAAGAAGACTTGAGAAGAATCAATAAAATTGAATTATAGTGTTGGTGAAGAATATTGAAAATACTATAGCCTGACAGAAGAACACACAAATTTGTTTTGGAAAAAGTGCAACCAGATTGCTACTTAGAGAAAAGGATGTGGAGACACAGTCTCATGTACTTTAGACATGTTATCAGGAGAGACCAGTCCTTTGTAAAGGGCAGCATGGTGGGTAAAGTACAGGGTCAATGAGATGGACTGACACAGTGGCAGAAACAATACGTTGGAACTTAACAAAAATTGTGGGGATGGCATAGGACCAGTAGTTAGTGTTCCTTTCTGTTGTATTTATGGTTGCTGTGAGTTGGAACAGACTCAATGTCACCTAAAAGTGTGTTTATAAAAATGTATTCCTGAGATTTTAATTGGATTTTGATAGGATTGCATGAACTTTGTGGGTCATTTTGAGGAGTATTGTCATCTTAACAATGCTAAATCTTGTAATCAATGAACAGTGTATGTCTATTTATTTCTTCTTTAATTTATTTCATCAATATTTTATAATTCCTATTATGTGGATTTTCTCCATGTTCTAATAAGTATGTTATTTTCTTTGGAACTCTTAGAAATTGTATATATATATATATATATGTTGTTGTTGTTAAGTGCCGTCGAGTCGGTTCCGACCCATAGCGACCCTGTACAGGGTTTCCGAGGGTGTAAATCTTTACGGGAGTAGAAAGTTACAGCTATCTCCCGCGGAGCAGCTGGTAGTTTCGAACCGCTGACCTTAAGGTTCGCAGCCCAATTCGTAACCACTACGCTACCAGAGCTCCATATATATATATATATATATATTTCAGCTCTTGTGTGTTTGTTATTATATAAAAATACAATTAGTTTTTTTAATTTTTTTTGTATCATTTGATATTTTTAACACTTAATAATTCTAGGAGAGTTTTTTTGGTAGATTTTTTGTGATTTTCTATGATGACAATTGTGTCTTCTGCAAATATAGGTAGACCAATTAATACCACTATTATTCAGCTTTATGCAACAACCACTAAAGCCAGTGATGATGAAACTGAAGAATGCTACTAAATTCTTCAATCTGGAATTGATCAAATATGTAATATGTAATCAATATTATTGATAATTACTGGTGAGTTGAGTGTGTAGGTTGAATATAAAGCTGAAGGATGTTGTTGTTAAGTGCCATCGAGACGGTACCAACTCATAGCGACCCTCTGCACAACAGAACAAAAAACTGCCTGGTCCTGCACCGACTTCACAATTGTTGCTATGTTTGAGCCCATTGTTGCTACCTCTGTGGCAATCCATCTCATCTGCAGAAAATATGGCTTTGGTGATAGAAATTATGCTGGAGATTTCCTGGTAGAATATTGAAAGACATCTTACTGCACATATCTTTATAAACAACATAAAGTGACTGACTATACACATATACCTCAACAGATGGAATACACAGGAATAAAACTGACCATATCTATGGGAAGAAACCATGTTTATGCCTAATATTGTCAGCCAAAATAGGACCAGGTGTCAACTGTGGAACAGACTATCAATTACTTATATTCAACTTCAAGCTGAAGCTAAAGATAATGTACACAAATCCACAAGAGCCAAAATATGACCTTGAGCATATCCCACCTGAATTTAGAGACCATCTTAAGAACAGATTAGATGCTTTGGATGCTAATGATCAAAGACCGGAAGAGTTGTAGGGTGACAGGAAGAAAGAAAAGGTCATTAAAAAAATAGGAAAGAAATAAAAGACCAAAATGGATGCCAGAAGAGACTTGCTCTTGAGCATAGATAAGCTAAAGCAAATAGAAGAAATGAAGTAAAAGAACTGAACAGAAAACTTCAAAGGACAGTTTGAGAAGACAAAGTCAAATATTATGAATGTGCAATGTACATTAAAATGTGCAAAGGTCAGGTAATAGAACACAAAAGGAAAGAAAGCATTAGACATTTCTGAAGCTGAATGAACTGAAGAAAAAATTCAAGCCCCGTTTTACAATATTGAAGGCACAGTGAAGTCCTGGTGCAACACTGTAGGATAAGCACTGGACTGCTAACCACTAGCCTGGCAGTTCAAACCCACCAGTCTTTCACTGTAAATCCTATACAGTGTCATTATGAGTTGAAACAGGATCAATGACACTTAACAACAACAGCACGGGCAGTCATTGAATGATGCAGAAAGCACAAAAGAAGATGGAAGAAATATGTAGAAATGGTCGATACTCAACAATTTCATGAGGTAGTATAAGATAAAGAACTGACGTTACTGAAGGAAGAAGTCCAAGCTGTTACTGAAGGCATTGACAAGAAACAAAGTTCCAAGAATTAACAGAATACAAATTGATTTTTTTCAATAAAGTGATGAAGTACTGGAGGTACTCATTCACCTATACCAAGAAATTTGAAAGACAGCTATCTGGTCAACCATTTTGAAGAGATCCATATTTGTGTGCATACCCAAGACAGGTGACTTAACAGAATGTGGAAATTATCAACTAATATCATTATCACATATCACAAAATAAGGAAAGGTATGAGCTAAGGTTGTATTCTTTCACCATACTTAGTTCATTCTGTATTCTGAGCAAATAATCTGAGAAGATGGATTATATGAAGAAGAACATGGCGTCAGGTTTGGAGGAAAACTCATTAACAACCTGTGCTATGCAGCTGATGCAATCTTGTTTGCTGAAAGTGAAGAGGACTTAAAATACTTACTTATGAAGATTAAAGACTACAGCCTTCAGCACAGATTACTGATATAAAGAAAACAAAAGCCCTCACAACTGAATAAATAAATAATAATAATAAAAAAAATGGAGAAAAGATTGAAGTTGTCAAAGATTTCCTTTTGCTTGAATCTACAATCAATTCTCATGGAAGCAGCAGTCAAGAAATCAAATGATATATTGCATTAGGAAAATCTGCTGCACAAGATCTCTTTAAAGCATTCAAGAGCAAAGATTTCAATTTGAGGACTAATTGAATTTAAATTCGAGGGGTGCCAATATATCCATACACATCTACAAGGAATCAGTAGCTGGAGAAGGACATCATGCTTATTAAAGTGGAGGTTAAGCATAAAGGAAGAAGTCTCCCCACAAGATAGATTAACAAAATGGCAGCAGCAATGGGTTCAAAATGTAACAACAATCATAAGGATGGTGCAGTATTTCGTTTGGTTGTGTATAAAGTTACTGTGAGTCAGAACCAACTTGATGGCACCTAACAACAGCAATTGTTGCCACACTTGAGCGCACTGATGCTGCCACTTTGCCAATTGTGAGGTTGGTCCAGGATCGGGCAGAGTTTTGTTCTGTTGTGCATAGGGTCTTTATGAGATGATACTGACTTGATGGCACCTAACACCACCACCACCAACAGCAACGTATCTTCCTTTGTGATCTTTATGTTTGTAATTCTTTATAATACATCAAGTTGTATTAATGTGCCAATACTAGTGCACAAATGTGGACATTTAAGTTGTTAGTGGAATGATGGCCAAAAAACACAAACATAATCATGCTTCTTAATATTTCTTATCAAATTTCTTCCCAAAGTTACAGTCTCTGCTTTTTACTCCTACCTATCATTTTGTAAACTGTTTTGCCACAAACTTCTCAGGTTTGAGAATTATTTGTGTGTTTATTTATTTACTTAGACAAATTTAGTTTTTACTTTAAGAGAAGAATAAGCACCTAATATCAGTTATATCAGAGTCTTGGTGTGGCACTGTGGGATAAAGCAATAGACCATAGGTTGGTTTGAACCACAGGGTCAGCAGTTCAAACTCACCAGCCGCTCCTCAGAAGCCCATACAGGGTCACTATGAGCCAGAACCGACTCGATGGCACTTAACAATAATCAGTTCTATCAGTCTATATTTATTTGATTAATAATGAGGCTCAATACTGCCTTCCTTTTTATTTTAACAGATGTTGTACATTCAGGCCCTCCCAGGACCTTTCCTTTCAATGGATCCATCTTCATTTGTAGATGTGTATGGATATATTGGCACTCCTCGGATTTGGAAGCAAAAATCTCCATTGATCTGGCGTCTTGGCCCTACATACCTATTTGAAGAAGCCATCTCAATGGAAATTTTAGAAGTTATGAATAAACTTGGCCCAAGATACTGTGGTAACTTTCAAGCTATACATGCCCAAGGTATGGGGTGTTTTAATTTATAATATTCTTGCTGATACTATTTTTTAAGTGAATATTCAGTTATTTATAGTATATTTATAAAGAATAAACTCAGCACAGGTCAGTCATTAGGAAATACCTTGTAATTGAATCATTATATATTTACAACCCAACACAAAAAGCCGAGGAAAAGGAAATGACAGTATCTATTAGGTTTCAACTCCAGTGCAGCTAATGGAGGAGGGTGAGTGGGTAATACCATTAGCAAAGAAAGAGAATGAGATAAATAAATAAGTTACATTTCTTTTAATGAGGGAACTTTTTAACTAAAGTATACTATTGTCTTCAATTATTAAACAGTCAGACAAAAATCCACATTTTCATTATTGATTGCTGACTGTTGTAGTAGGGAGCATTGCTCTTTGTGCTCTGTCATGTCAAAGGGTCAGTTCTCGTTGGAGGAGAATGATACATGAACTGACGTAGGAAGCCTTGGGCATAGTGAAGGGAGTCTGAACAACTTTTGAGTGTTTGCCTTGAACCTCATTTCCTGTGGCAAATGACACTGTTCTATAAGAGCTAATGTGACAATTTTAGGTCTAGACAAAGTCTCACTGATTTTCTTTTCATGCCAGAGATTTCAGTGGTAGAGAATTCTCATCTTCCATATGTGAGGTCTGGGTTCCATTTCTGACTAATGCTTCTAATGCACAGCCATGCCACCATCCACGCATCTACCAGTGGACGGTTGAGTGGTACTATGATGATGACCAAGTGTCAGTGGAGCTTCTAGAATAAGATGGACTAGGAAGCATGGTCTAGTGAGCTACTTCTGAAAAACCAAGCAATGAAAACCATATGGATCACAATGGTATAATATACAAACTACCATGGGGTAGGTAGAGGATCAGGCAGTATTTCATTCTGTTGTGTATGGGTCTACGTGATTCAGGGGCTGATACGATGGAGGCTAGCAACATTTTTATGCCATGCTTCCTGGTAGTATATATTCTTTTGTTAACCTAGGGGCTCAGTTCTTGGAAAAGCCTAGCCCTTTCAGACTAGCCTATTTCCTTTTTTGTAAGCTGGCTTTCTTGTCATGTAGCTTTTTGGCTTCAGTGGTGGAGTTATATCTTTGATAGATGCTTTAAGCTCTCATATCCCTATATCTGAAGCACCCTTTTTCGTTTTATACTAGGGTTGATCTTGTTAGATTTCCCCATAGTTTTTTTTTTTTTTTTTTTTTTTTTTTTTTTATGTCAGAGAAATACAGATGGGGACAAAATATACAGCATATAGCATACAAACATTTTCTTTTGACTATTAATTTTCTTAGTAGGAATAATGTTCTAAATATTGATTTCCTTCTCAGTAAGATGTGAGTCCAAATGAGCAAAGATGAAACATTTGTTATTTTAGGAGAAGACACTAATGGTGAAGCTATGCCTCTTGTTGCGGAGGAGAGGGTTTCATTTGGACTTCATGTAGACAGCTCATCCATCACCAGTGTGGTAGACATAAGACACACTTACAACGAGGTGGACAGCCGTCTGATAGCCAAAGAGGTACACCTTCAAACTTCATTTGCTACTCCATATCGGGAGTCATGGTGTGGCGCTGTGGGCTAATGCATCAGACTGCAAAGTCGTTTTAACTGCAAGGTCAGTGGTTCAAGCTCATCAGCTGTTCCCTGGAAACACTATACAAGGTTGCTATGGGTTGGAATCATCTCGACAGCACTTAACAACAACAACAACATTTGAATCTTGATCTTATGGCTTGCTTCAGCTTTTAGTGCTTAAGCAAATATTAATTCATGCAAATATTTATATAGGCAGATACACATAGGCATGCTTTCCAATTCATTTGTTAAGATGTTCTTGTCTCCCCACCATTAGCATCTCCCAAAACTGAATTTTTTGTTTGTAATCACTCAGAAGAGAAAGTAAGTGCTCTTCAGATACAGCAAGAACAAATGGAATATTTGATAAGTGCTTTATAGCCTGAGAACACTATTGAGCTTCCCACTGCCCTTTTTCTGGGTGCTACTGACTTAAAAACAGTTTTCTTTGAGTTTGTATGATTTTTGTTGTTGTTTTTTAAGAACAGCAAACTTGCAAAATAGCAAGCAGATGCATTTGTGGACAAACAAGCTTTTTTTTGTTTTTTTACTAATTTTTGCATATAAAGCTCTTCTGCTGAGTGCTGGTGAATTCGAGCTTATTTGTTTTATTGTCTCCACTCTTTTGGACAGAGTGTCATCTCTGTTTACTGAGGACAGAGGCCAGGGACTAGAACCAGCTGAGTACAGTGCCTACCTTACCTTACCTCTTTGGAGGAGGTCAGAATTTTCATTTTCCTGCCCTTCTGCAGGCAGAAAAGACATGCTTGCAGAGGCTGGATGCTATCAGAATGTGAAGGTGGCAGCCCTTTTCTAATAGCACTTTCTCACTTCCAGTGGTCCCAGGCCTTCTTGTTCTCACTGATGCCTCACAGTGAGCACATGAGATATAGGTGGAACCCCTTTAACCCCGTGGGTTACCATTTGTGTTACTAACTGCAAGGTTGTCAGTTCTCATCTACAAGCTACTCTGTAGAAGATGAGGCTTTCTGCTCCTGTAAAGATTTACAGCCTCAGAAACCCTATCCAGGGTGGCTATGAGTTGGAACTGCCCTCCACCACCACAACCTATGGTACGTTCTATGATTTGGCTATAGCTTTGGAGGCAAGGCACATGAATAAAATTTTGGCTCTGTTTCCCTGACATGGGTTAAATTCTATCCATTCGCTGGTCACCACTTCCTGAATGCCAATAGAACTTCATGCATAAGACCTTTTCCTGCCTGGAGAAGTTTCTTAGAACTAATCATTGCCAATTTCTCTAGATGGACATTTCATCCCGTGACAGTGCCACACCTGTATTCTTGCTAAGAAATTGTGCTGGTCACCTCTCGGGCTCTCTTCGGACAATTGGAGCAGTTGCTGTGGGCCAACTAGGTATGCACAGATGAGAACCTTTACTACTCTTTGAGAATAAGGGCTTTTGTGGTCATTACTTGTGCAGCCTGGGGATTCTGGAGTGACAGGCAGGGCAATGCATATAGGAGAGTCAGGATGCTGAGGGTCAGGCTTATAGTCAAGCTAAGAGGTGATCCACGAACATGGAGATCAGTATCTAAATTACCTAGCACTGCTATAACAAAAAATACCACACATGTGTGACTTTAAAGAACAGAAATTTATTTTCAGTTATGGTGGCTAAAAGTGCAAATCAAGGTCTTTGTCATGTTTGTTCCCTGTGAGCCTCTTTCCTGGTTCCTAGTTTCTGATAGGGTTCTGGTGTAGGAGAAGCACCGGACCACAAAGTTGGTTAGAACTGCAAGGTTGGCATTCAGACCCACCAGCTGCTCCTCAGAAACCCTGTACAGGGCTGCTATGAATCAGAACTGACTTGATGGTACTTAACAACAACATCGTCTGGGAGCAATCCTTGTTGTTCCTTTACTTGTAGACAGGTCCTCACATGGCATTTATCTCCCCCTGTGTGTGTTTCTGTGTCTAACCTGCTTTTGTAATAAGATGCCGTACAGACGAGATTAGGTTTAGAACCCACCCTACTTATGACTTCATTGCCATATTAAGGTCAGATTTGCAGATATGGGATTATGACTTGTACATTTCTTTTGGGGGACACACAATTTAATGCAGTTTATATTACCATACAGGACATATTGGAAGTGAATTAAACTATTAACACAACTGGAGTCTAAGCCCAATGGGAGCCCATTTAATGAGCATAGAGGGCCATTAGCCTTGAGTAAGAGAAAACAACAGCCAGAGACTGATTGTTACTGTGCAATCTGGACAGAGCAAAGGACTCAACCCATTGGGATCTAGAGAGCAGGCAGGAGCCAGAGCCATCAGAACAATAAGGAAACTGAACTCAGAGAGAGTCTGGCTATTCAGCATTCCAGACAAAAGGCAAAGAATGAAAAGTCCACTCCTAGGACCGGCCTCCTAGTTGGAATGTGACTGTGCCTTTACAGTCAGCTTCTTACTACTTGAGGGCTCCATGAGGCAATCTTCAACTTCAATGTCTTTTCTCTAGTTACTGCCTACCTTTTCAGCAGTGTTTGGTGCCTGGAAATACTTGTAGCATTATGAAAGCTGATCCAAAATTTTCTGGGCTGTTTCAGCCTCTAAAGGACTCTTTGCAGTATCTCTTAGAAAGTGTTAGACCTGAGACTTTCATAAGCTCACACTTAATCTGTACCGTGTGTACTGACAGTGGCACTGGCCCCTCATCTGCTGTGTATGCTGCTGCAGGATTGTCCATGGCAGTGAATCTAGGCCTTACTGATGATATTTGATTTCATCCCAACAGGGATGAGAGTGTTTCATTCCAGCCCTGCAGCTAGAAGTCTGGATTTCATTGGAGGACCTGCCATCCTCCTGGGCCTCATGTCCCTAGCAACAGATGACCACATGATGTATGCAGCTGTGAAAGTTCTGCACTCGGTCCTGACCAGCAATGCCATGTGTGACCGCCTAATGTGGCATATCTCTGGGTACCAGGTAATGTGATCCTCCCACCTGAGCCTGGGGTGCCCCAAGAGGGTGTCTCCCTGAAGAGCAGGGAAGAGCTTCTTTTACCCCACTGGACAGTCCCTCCAGTGGGACTTGTTAGGAAAGACACCAAAAGCTCTTGGGTCCTGAGACCAACATCACACAGAGCATGGTTAGGTGACCACCAACCAGAGAGGAGGGCAGTTCAGATCGGTGAGGCTCACTGACTGTGGCTATTAGCACCTTTCACTGAATTAAAAATCATTTTGGTTTTCCCTCTTTGAGTCTAGCTTGATGGTTAAGGGCCCACACCCTGGATACAAATGATCTGGATTTAAATCTGTCCTTCTGTTAACTTGCTCTTTAACCTTCAATAAGATACTTACTCTGTCTGTGTCTCAGCTTTTGCAACTGTATGGCATTAACTATCATAGCTTTCATATCATAGGGATATAGTGAGGATTAGTTCATGTCTGACCTACAATAAATATGAATAGTCATTGCTAGTTCTTAAATTCTTTGAGCCTCTGTTCCTTAATATATAAATGGGGATAATAGCAGCTCTTAATCATAGCATTATCTTAATCATAATTATTCTGATGTGACACTGTAGGATCAACACTAGACTGTGATTCGCAAGGTTGGCAGTTCAAACCCTTCAGCTTCTCCTCGGAAACCCTATACAGGGTCACTATGAGTTGGAACCAATTCTACATCACTTAACAACAACAAATCATAGGAGAGTGCTGGTGTGGTGCTGTAGAATAAACATTAGACTACTAACCACAAAGTTGACAGTTGAAATCCACCAGCCACTCTTGGAACCCCTGTACACGGTCACTATGAGTTGTAACTAACTCGATGGCACTTAATAACAACAGCAACAACTCATAGGGATCCCAGGTGTGGTGCTTTAGGATAAGCATTGGACTGGTAAGCGCAAGGTCAGAAGTTCAAACCTCCCAGTCACTTGGACATCTATACAGTGTCACTATGAGTTGGAAGTGATTTAAGGACACACAACAACAACAAAAATTCATAGGGGTATTGTGATGAGTGAGTGAGTGAGTGTGTAAAAGAGGGACTATCCACGGTCACTGCAATTAGTTTATTTATTGTGATTGTTGCTATTAGGTGCTAGGCATAAAGTCAGGTAAGATGTGGTCATTGCCCTCAAGTAACTCATTTTATGATCTTCCTATCTCTTTGGTCCCCAGGTCAGTAACTGAGCAGAAGGAAGTTGTATGGTGGTATATAAGGCACATCCCTTCACTTGTATAACAAATGTCTTCTTCCTGACTTCCCTTATCATTCTACATTTCAGATCTGATAATAATTCTCTCTAATGTAACCCTTCAAAACTACCTTATCACTGATACAATATCCAAAATTCCTTAGACTGCGATTGTAGGCTTTTAAAAACTAGACCTCAATCTATCCTTCCAGACCCATCTCCCATCCAACCAGTATTTCATACCCTGAGCTCTTGCTTTCCCAAATCCTGGACATCATAAATTGCTCAGTCAGCACATGGGGCAACTCTGTGTGCATGTGGCCTCACTTTGTAGTGCCATCTTCATCTCTCCCCAGATAAATTTCTTCTTCTCTTCCCAAGTTAAGTTAGAAGGGTAAAGGTGATACTTTCCGTAACCTCCCAACTAAATGTGAGCTGTCTCCTGGGCTCTCTGCACCTCCAATTCTAACTGTTCTCAGACTGTACTTCCACTGTTATCCCACGTATTTCCAGTAGCTCCTAAATCTTCCAAAGGTCTGGGTTGTTTCTTATTCACTACTGACACCAAGTAAACATTTGGGAATAGAGAAAGGAAAGGTGATAGCTGGGTTTATCTTGTTGCTAGTTGCCATCAATTTAGTTCTGACTTATGGCAGCCAAATGAACAGCACAACAATATCTTGCCAGGTCCTGTGCTAGATTCATAATGATTGAATTTATATCCTTTGTTTTGGTCAATATTGATATTAATACTCAAGAATTGGGGCTCTTAGCACATAAAACTTTTATTTAATTATATTATTAAGAATAGGAGTAATGGGGTTTGTTCAAAATCAGCACATGAATATCTGCTGTGATAAGAGATTATGGTAATTATTTAGAGCATCCCTAAAAATATATAAAGTTTCATTCTGATCGGTATATCTAGAAAGATGAAATAAGACAATTGCCAACATAATTTTGATATAAATGAAAATTCAATAAAATGTTCATGATTCCCATAACAAAATATCACTATCTGTTGCTATGCAATTACTATATCCCATAAATTCTGATCTCCTTAAACAATTAGGACTGTTCTGTATATTATTTTTATCAAATTTATTTATCATCCTATTCTCAGACTAAAAGACACTTCGTTTTATAGGATGGCTTATCTTAATAAGTTAGTGGTGCAGACTCAACTTAAAAACACGCCCAAGGGAAGGACCCAAGAGATCTAGAAATAGATACCTGTAGAGTCATAGAGAAATTATAAGCTATGGAGCAGTGCCAAGCAAGCTCAGTCAGAATTCTGCCACACCAAGGTGTGTGAGTTTTATCTCAGTGGTGATGGGGAGTCATAGGAAAGTTTCAAACAGGGAAAATGTATGACTTATGCTTTAGAACAACTTTTATTAATGATAGAGTCAAAGGGGAGATTTGAACAGGTGACTGGGTTAGAATCACAACATTGCATGTAACTATTTCTGACCTAGAAAGACTCAGGATCTTTTTGAGGCTATTGGACAGGTGATGTTGCAGAGAAGGCAATGTGATGTGGTCAGAGAGTGCTGCATACAGAAAGGAAGACACATTATTAAAAAGTTAGAACATCAAGTGGGATTAATGGCTCCAAAGCTTAGAGGGGTAAGCTGTACTGGAATTAAAATTTGAGAGTCATCAGCATCATGAGGATGCTATTTAATCAAAGAAATTGAATTTTTTAAAAAAAAGCCAGAGAAAAGGGTAAGTAGCGGAGGGCTGAGGAGGAGTCACTAAGAAATAATGATACAGATTAAAACCCAACAAAAGTGATTAGGATGGAAGAGAACCTAAAGAAAGTTTTGTCAAGCAAACCAAAAGAATTGAAAATGTTTCAAGAAGGATAATTTGGCCAAACAATGTTAAATACTGATAAATAATAAAGCAAAAATAATAATAATAAGAGTAGAGATGTCATGATTAGATTTGATCTCCTGAACATCATTAATGACCTTTCCAAGGACTGAGGGTGGGAGGCAGCAACCAGCTGAAGTGGATTGTACAGGAAGATGATGATGTGGAGCCAGAGTGTGTTTATAATGCTTTCCAAAAGTTTATCTGTGAAGAAAAATCAGGAAATAGGGTCAGAGAGAGTGAATCTTAAAATGAGACCATTTGAGCATATTTGTATGTGGAAGGAAATTATTTAGGATAGAGATGGGTGAAGCTAAGAGAGAATAGCTTGACAAAAGAGCAGCATCCCTGAGGAGGTGATGGGACTATGTAGGGACCAAAGTTGTGGTATGTAGGACTCCTGCTTGTGATGGGAAAGAATGTAATTACAAGCACTCTTTTGTGATTTGTGATAGGAAACCAAGAATATTGATGTCTGAAGGGTTCTTTCTATCTCTGTAACAGAGTAGGACATATAAGTTATTTGCTGAAAATAGAGTGATGGAAATAATGGAGCTTTGGGGAGAGAGTGGAGGAGATTAAATCATCTTTAGGATTAAGAAAACCAGTTTGAGTGGTTCCTAACCTGTCTAGATGGGGCTGGTGAAAGGATATGGGGATAAGATTCTTGTGGTTCAATAGTGAATAATTGCTATCAGGACTGATTGCGATTGTTGCAAATGTAAAGGTAGACATTTTGTAACAAAAGGAGGGGAGTGGTTGATCTTGCAGTCCAGGAGCAGAGGACCCTGGGACCATCAAGGGAGAAGAGTGGAGTGCAGGACCCTATCCAGAGAAGCAGAGACGCCAGAGATGGAGGCAGAGATGATGATGAGGAGAGATGGAGCGGTGGAGGACTCAAGGAGAGAGAAGGGCTGTGTGCTGGCAGGGGCACAGGTTTGCAGGGTGTACCCTTTGGTTGTTTGAATGGTTATATTGTTCCTGAGTGCTTCAGTGTACATCCAAAAAGAAAAAAAATACCCAGAGGGAATGGAAGCAATTGTTGTTGAATGATGATGCATGGAGGAAATTGTGGTCATTGTAATGAAATCAAATACGATAGGATGAATGTAAAGCTGATGTTCTTCCATGTAACTATCATTCAATTCACAATAAAAAATTTTTTAAAAAAAGGAAAACCAGTTGACTAGAAAAATCTAGTTGGCTTACCAGGGCAAATTAATGTAAAATGAAACCAGTCAGCTTGAGTGTGTGATTTTTTTCAAGTCATGCTCAGTCATTACAACAAAGGTCTGGGTAAGAGTCAGACAAATTTCAGAAATGGTAAGAAAGTGACTAGTGTTTTGGAAGCTCATTTAGTATCTACTGCTCCCAGAGCAAGGCTTTCCAGGGCACATTGAAAGATAATGTCTGGGAGAGCAGTGAGTGATGGGGATCCATGGGTAGGTAACAGAAGAGTGGGTTATATGAATGAGAGCCTAGATGATATGGATGAGAGTTAAGATGGCATGGCTGGGCATCCAGATGATATGGATGATAATCTAGGTGACATGGATGTGAATCCAGAAGATGTGGTAGGGAATGCAGATTATATGGATGAGAATCTAGATATCATAAAAAGGAATTAAGATGACATGATTGGGAAATCCAGATGAGATGAATGAGAATTCAGAAGTCTCATGAATGTGACTCTAGCATCCAACGAAGGTTGAGAAGTCTAAATTTTGGGCAAGATCAACAGAGACATGAGATGTACTGGGATCTGTTGTGTTATTCTCAGAGACGAATATAGGCAACTAGGTCCATTGTGGCAAACCAGGGTTTCCATCCTAGGATGGACCAGGCACATGATAAGGACCCATCTGGTGACAATAGCCATAAGTTGGCAAGTGTAGGAAAACTCATAGTTAGGCAGTTGTTTCTTGGTTGGCTACAGATGTCAGATCCAGTTAAGCAAAATGTGAAAGAGCACTTAGGACAATAGGAAGAAACCAAAAGAGGGTGGCTTTCTGGAAATCAAAGGGACAAGATTAAGAAAGGAGCAGAAGCTTCCCTGCTCCCCCCACCCCATGAGAGGTCATTCCATACAAGCACAGAGAAGTGGATGCTGGTGGGAAAGGAACTACAGAAGTTGGTACAGGCTGGCTTGCTTTAATTAATTAATTAATTAATTTATGACAGCATAGGAACAAAGGATGGTAGACTGAACTGACCCTACATGTTGGTAGGTACAAGCAGGTAGAAAAGAAAAAGGATTCTAAAAATGAGTTTATGAGGAAATCCCTTTGTGCTTTAATCGTTTCAGATAATGGCGTTTTTGCTGAGAAAAAAGACCTCACTGCTAAACCATAGAATATTTCAACTAATCCTCTCAATTACTGGCACTGCAGAACTTGGCTTCCGATCATCTGCTATTGCTAATGTTGGTGTCTTCCAGCACATCCTTTGCAATTTTGAGGTAAACTGGAAACTGATCTTTAGTCATTAGGAAGAACGAACATGTATGTGATGGTAAAATATGGTAGGAAATTCTGGAACTCCATTTAAATGCAGGAAATCATCTTCCCTTATTAGCCATGATGAGTAGAAGGAAACCCACAAAGGCTTTGGAGTCATTGGTTTTGGTTTGTAATTAAATCCTACCATGCTTGGGCTAAAGGAGCTCTGGTGGTTATAGTCACGCTGCTAACTTCAAGGTCAGCAGTTTGAAACTACCAGCCCTTCTGTGGAAGAAAGATGAG
>NW_006408807.1:2668016-2672535 GCF_000296735.1 Chrysochloris asiatica | reverse complement strand
ACTGAAAGCTGCTGATGGACTCATGAAGGTAAGTGAGGATTTATTCATTCATGAACATTTACAGGGTACCAACTGGGGTCAGGTACTGGATGTGTCCTGGTGCTACACTAATGGCTATGACAGACCCTCCCCACAGCTTTGACTTAACTCAGGGAACAAAAGAGTGTTGATGGTATCACACTGAGACAAGTGAAGAACATCTGGGCAGCAGGAATCAAATGGCCCTCAGTTCAGATTCTAAACGTTTCCATAGAAGTGACTTTGAAGCTGAATTTGGCAGAATAAATTCAGTGGGGGAAGAACCTTCCAAGTGGAGTTGCTTCTAGAATAAATTTAAAGAAGAGCACAAAAATGGGGATTTGAGAGCAAATACCTTGTAGGCACCATGCAAGGGAGAGGGAGATAAGAACAGCCAAAGATGCTAAGTTGCTTGATATGTTCTTTAACTCAAACATGTGAGTACATGAGAGTTTCAGACTGGATTGTTTCATTTTTATTATAAAATGAATATATTTTTATATAATATTTTACAAAAATGGAATAGTGGAGGCAAAGGACTTCCTATTTTTAAGACCAGACAACTGTTGTCAACATTCGATGCATTTCCTTCCACTGTTTTCTCTATATAAAGTTTTATCATAATCATACTGTGTCCTTTTGTATTATGTATTATTTTGAGTAAAAAGTCCTGCCTTTTCTCACATAGCATAAATATTTAAGCTATTTTATTACAAACTCTTACAAGTATTATTTTGAGGTCAGAATAGTATTCTGTCTTGTGGAGAGTTTCTGGTTTCTTATTCATTCCCCTACCATTGAATTCTTAAATTATTCCTCAAAATTGCTTTTCTGAACACTGTATAGATGGCATTCTTTTGGACATAACTTCTCCCCTACACATACATACATACACATGCATTTAGCAATCAAATAAATGATCACAGTTCATTATGAAAATAAAAGCTTTATAAAAAATTTTTGGTTACTGACAAGTTTTGTCAAATGACTGAAACCTAAGGAAGATGGCTAAGAGAGTGACTTTAAAATTTTTTTATTTTAGATGCATTCTTTGGTAGCACAAGCCTTGGGATATCAGTTATGAAATTGTTCCAAGTATATTTTGAAACATGAACTGAAGCTTTCCAGAACCCTGTATAACATCATAACACAAACCTCCCCTGACAGATGGGTGAGAGAATAAACCATTGTTAGATCAAGTTATTGTTGAAAGTGGAGAGGACTTAAAATGCTTACTGATGAGGATCAAAGACCACAGCCTTCAGTATGGATTGCACCTTAATGTAAAGAAAATTAAAATTCTCACCGCTGGTAAATGGTCCTCATTATGATAAATGGAGAAAAGATTGAAGTTGCCAGGACTTCATTTTACTTGAATTCACCATCAACAGTCATGGAAGCAGCAGTCAAGACATCAATCAAACTACATATTGCATTAGGCAAACCTGTGGGACAAGACTTTTTTTTTAAGTGTTCAAGAGCAAAACTGTCAGTTTGAGAACTAAGGTGTGCCTGACCCAAGCCATGGTGTTTTCAGTAGCCTCTAGTGAATGTGAAAGTGGTACAATGTCTAAGGAAGATTGTACAAGAATCATTGCATTTCAATTATGGTGTTGGAGAAGAATATTAGAAGTATCATGGTCTGGCAGAAGAACAAACAAATCTGTATTGGAAGAAGTACAACCAGAAAGTCCTTAGAAGCCAAGATGACCAGACTTTGTCTCTCATACTTCATATTATCAGGAGGGACCTGTCCTTGGAGAAGGACATCATGGTAAAGTGGAAGGTCAGTGAAAAAGAGGAAGATCCCCAATGAGATGGATTGGCATAGTGACAGCAACAGTGGGCTCAAGCATATGTTGTGCATAAGGTTGATATGATTCAGAACCCACTTGATGACACCTAACAAACAACAAATAGAATTCTCAAAGGAGACAGAGGTTTGCAAATAAGATAATGGGTATTAGGAGAAGGGGTGGGATCCATCAAGACAAATTTGAAGTAGTCACGTAGGAAGTTGAGGGCATTCAGGTTTCAGGCTTCTGGTTTCTTCAAGTCTTCCATCTGGAAGGCCAGTTCATTTTTGAGGGGCAGGAGGGGGTATGGGTTGGGAGGGAATGGTGTTTGATGATGTGTTGTTATTTTAAAGTGCTGTCCAGTCAGTGAGAACCACTAACTTTGTGGTTAGCAGTCCAGCGATTATCCTGTAGCCAACCAGGAGTCCGTTTGACATATTATCCGTGAACTTTTTTCTTCAACTTTTTATTGTGAATTGAATGAAGTTTTACAGATAAGATTGTCAGTTTTACATTCAATCAATCATATACTTTGTTTCATTGCAATGATTGCAGTACCCTCCATGCAACAACAGCTATCCTTCCTTCCTGTGGTTCTGGCTTGCATTCCACCAATCTTCCTATCCCTTCTCAACTTTGTCCTCTGGAAAATGTTGCCTTCCTGATTCTGAATGATTGACCATTCCATGGTGAGCATACCTTACTAGAGTTGTTGTTCCCACCCAAATGCATTTACTACGTGACTGAAAATTGGGCCACGATGGTGAGTTCTTTTCTAGACCTGAAGTATAGTTGAGGGCCATAGTCTTAGGTTTCTTCAGTCTCTTTCTGGCCAGTAAACCTGGTCTTTCTATTTTTCTTTTTTTTAAATTTTGAGTTTTGCTCTACATTTTCCCCTACTCTATACAGGACTCTACCATGATCCCTTTCAGAGAAGTTAGCCATAGTAGCAAGGCACCATCTATTTCTGCTGGTTTCAGAGTCATGGAAATTGATGATCACATTTTTCATTAGTCCATTGGATTAATTGATTCCAAGCCTCTTCAATTCTTATCTCTCATCTTTTTCTGCATGTGAAGATAAGGAGTATTAGGAGAAGGTGTAAGATCGATCTAGACCGATTTGAAGTAGTCATGTAAGGAAGTTGAGGGCATTCAGGTCTGAGACTTCTGGTTTCTTGAAGAGATGGGAGACCAGATCATTGCTGAGGGTGATGTGGGTATAGGGATTGGGAGAGAGTGGTGTTTGATACATTTGTTGTTGTTTTTAAATGCTGTTGAGTCAGTTTCAACCACCAACCTTGTGGTTAATAGTTCAGTGATTATCTTACCACTAACCAGGAGTCCTTTTGATACATTAACCATGGACTTTTTTCTTTCTTTCTTTCTTTTTTAACTTTTTATTGTGAATTGAGTGAATTGAGCTTTCAAGATCCCAAAAGCCACTCAGCAAAATAGCACGTAGAACATAGTCTTTGCAGACTATGTTATGTCAGTTGACCATGGTTCCCTCCTAAGACTTTGGTCTTGGCTCCTAGGCCCAGGAACTCTCTGCCTTAAGATATTTGATAATATTTAGGATTTTTTTCATCATTTTGTTCACTATATGTCCACCACATCCATAGTTATGCCTAAGGAAAGTTAAATATTCATGTACAAATATTTTCTTTCAAACTCACATATTTGTGAGAGATATAAATATGCATACATTACACTCTTCCTCCCTTATCCATTCAGCCTATGTCACAATCTATGTATCTACACACAGAATGCTGTTGTTCCAAGATTATGTATATATCACTATTTATCTCTATTCACTTTAACCCCTGCATACCTCCCTATGTCTTCATCTATCATCATCAGTCTTCTATCACCCTTCCTTTTCTTGTATATTGAGTATTGTATATATGCCTGTCACCCAAGTTAACAAGTATCTACCTTCTAGTGAGTGAATTACTCTCCCTTTTCTCCCACTCCTGGTAACCATCAAAGAATGTTTCTTTTAGTATGGAAACATTTTCTTAAATTTTTATAATAATGGTCTCATACAGTGCTTGTCCTGATGTGGTGCTGCAGTATAATGCACTGTATCACAAGGTTGGGTTGAACCACAAGGTATGGCAATTCAAACCTCACCAGTCACTCCTTGGAAACACGATACAGGGTCTCTATGACTCAGAATAGACTGAATGGCACTTAACAACAACGGTTTCACTCTGCCTGATGTCTTCCAGTTTCATCCATGTTATGAAGTGTTTCACAGATTTCATCATTATTCTTTTAGTCGCATAGTATTCCATTGTGTATGTTTACCAAAGTTTGTTTATTCATTCTTCTGTTAATGGGCACTTAAATTGTCTCCATCTTTTTTCTGTTATGAATAGTGCTGCAATGAACATCAGTGTGCATATATCAACTAGTGTAATGACTCATATTTCTTGTGGATAAATACCAAGTAGAGAAATAGCTAGGTCATAAGGTGTTTCGATTTCCAAATTTCTTAGGAAGTGCCTTATCAGTTTCGCTGTAGTTGAACCAGTTTACCGTCTCACCAGCAATGTAGGAGGGACCCAGTCTCTCCTCACCCTCACCAGCATTTATTGTTTTCTGTTTGTTTTTTTTTAACTTCATCGTTAATGCTGGTGTGAGATGATCTCATTGTTGTTTTGATTTGCACATCTCCAATGACTAAGGAGCTCTGGTAGC
>NW_006408807.1:2662041-2665160 GCF_000296735.1 Chrysochloris asiatica | reverse complement strand
AACCTTGTTTGCTAAAATTGAAGAGGACTTAAAATATTTACTGATGAAGATCAAAGAGTACAGCCTTTGGTATGGATTACATCTCAATGCAAAGAAAACAAAAATCCTCACCACTGGACAATAAACAATATTCTTATCAATGGAGAAAAGATGGAAATTGTCAAGGACTTCATTCTTCTTAGACCAATTAGCAACACTCATGGAAACAACAGTCAAGAAATTAAATGATGTATTCCATTAGTAGGAAAATCTGCTGCACAAGATCTTTTTAAAGTGTTGAAGAGCAGAGATTTCAGCTTGAGGACTAAGGTGCACCAGACCCAAGCTTTGGTATTTTCAATAACCTCATATGGATGCGAAAGCTGGACAGTGAATAAGGAAGACTGTAGAAGAATTGATGGTGTTAGAGGAGAATATTGAAAGTGCCATGAGTTGCCAAAAGCACTAACAGATCTGTGTTGTAAGAAGTGCAGCCAGAGTGCTCCTTGGAGGCCAGGATGACCAAACTTCGTCTCTCATACTTCGGACACATTGTCAGGAGAGACCAGTCGCTAGAGAAGGATATCATGTTTGGTAAAGTGGAGGGTCAGAGAAAGAGAGGAAGACCCCCAGCAAGATGGATTGGCAATGTGGCAGCATCAATGGGCTCAAGCTTGGCAACAATTGTGAGGTTGGCCCAGGAACATGCAGTGTTTCATTCTGTTGTGTATAGGGTCGCTATGAGTCAGTACCAACTTGATGGCACCTAACAACAACAACAGCAATCCACGTTGAGTTTGTTTTTTAATATGATGTGAGGTATGTGTCTTGTTTCATTCTTATGAAAGTGGATTTTTAGTTCAGCCAGCACCATTTGTCGAGGAGACTATCTCTTCTCCATTTAATGTGTTTTGGCCCTTTGTCAGAGATCATCTGACTGTATGTGGGTAGATTTACTTCTGGGTTCTCAATTTGTTCCATTGATCTATATATCTTTCATTGTATTAACATTAGGCTGTTTTGATCACTGTGGCTGTTTAGCAAATTTTGAGATCAGGGTATGAGAGACCTCCTTCTTCTTAAACAGTGCTTTGCTTATCCAAGGTCTCTTACCTTTCCCTACAAAATTCATGATCATTTTTCCATGTCTTTAGAGAATGATGCTGGAATCTGGATTAAGTTTACAATCTATCTATTTACAGATTGCTTTCGATAGTATTAGAGTTTTCACAATGTTGAGTCTTCCTATACCTGAGCATGGTATATTTTTCCAATTTTTGTAAATCTCTTTTAGTTTCTTATAGTAGAGTTTGTATATGTCTCCCCATTGCCTTCTTGCCTGGATGGTTTCTGCTGAGAAATTAGAGCTTAATCTTACTGATTTTCCTTTGCAGGTAACATTTCATTTTTCCCCGAGCTGCTCTCAGGATTCTTTTCTTGTCTTTGATTTTGGAAAGTTTGATTATGATATGTCTTGGTGACTTTTATTTTGGAGTCTATCTTCATTAATGCTGATCTTCTCATCCTTCATAATGTTAGGGAAACTTTCTTCCAGCACTTATTTGACTATTTTTTCTGTGCATTTCTTAAGTCTCTTCCTGTTCTGGAATTCTGGTCATTTGTAAATTATTACTCTTCATGTTGTCACACATGAATCTTACACTTTCTTCAGATTTTTTCATTCCTTTTCTGATTGTTCTTCTAGCTCACTAGTATTGAGAAATTTATCTTCAAGCTCACTAATTCTGGCTTCCATTGAGTTAAATTTGCTCATTTGCCCTTTCAGTGTATTTCCCATTTCTGAAATCTTAGTATTAAATTTCTGGGCTTCTTTTTGCAGGTTTTGTATTATCTTCAATCCTTTATCTATTTTGTTTCATTGTTCCTGTAGTGCTTTTCTGAATTATTCCTGATTTTCTCAACCTTGTCAGTAATTTGGAGTTATCTAAATGTCATGTTCCTGAATTCTTTTTCAGGTAGTTTCCATAACTTGTTTTCCTCAATAATATTTTTTAGCTCTGCTTCTCAGTCATTTGTTTGAGCTCCTCTGTCTTGTTTCTTCATGTGAACAAAAATTGTCTGTTGCTTTTGAGACATTGTGGTATTAAGTTGGTGAATGTATATTGGTGATGTTGGTGTATTCTTAGGCACTGACCAACTACGTCCTGGTGGGAGTGAACAGGAGATGATGACCTTGTGTGCCATCCTCTGTTTGCTGTTCACACAGATCAGTTCAGAGTGATTTAGCTGATGTTGGTTGTAGTCACTGATCTGGTGAATAGCAGCTGATATTGGCTCTTCCACAATTGATGGGTTAGTAGAAGGTACGACTGTGGCTGGGCTGTATGGTGGTAGTTGCTATCTCATGTTGGGTGAAGCAAGAAGAAGGAAAACAAACAAACAGATCAACAAAAAATTTTGAAAAGTGAAAATTAATGGCGTTCTTTCCATCAATAAGTGGCATGCTGCACCACCTACTGGTTTCTTGCATTCACAGCTGCCAGAGAAAGTTCAAGATGGCCATGCTGTGTCCAGTGGGTCTGCATGGATTACCAGCCTCCTCTTCTTCCTTTTTTCCCCCTCTTTTTTTTCTTTGTGAGGGCTGGCCAGGCCAGACACTGCAGACTTGGAACAAGAACTGCCTGATCAGACAACTTAAGAATAGTTCCTCCCTCCTTCACTGGGACTCAACCATGGCACTCACGTCTATGCAACTAATTGCTTGAATAGTGGGAGCTTGCCTGGGGGTGTATGCCAGTGGAGGCAAGCCTTACCTATAGTCGCCATGGAAATGTGGGGAACAAGACTAAAATTGTACCTTTGTCTCTCCATGCCACAAGTAGGTTTCTGCAACACAAATATGATTTCCTGTCTCTGAATCCACTCACCAATGCTCAAGATGCCTGAGGCAGGTCCGCTCAGCCACCATGGCTCTGTAGTCACTTCTTTTCTGCCATGTCGTCTCAGCTCTCTCCTAGTAAGCATTCAGTCCACTTCTCTAACCTTTCACCTGAAGCTCAATTCTTCCATTTAGTTTTCTGTAACTTTGTTACAGAGGATCTGTATAACTTTTCTTTCTAGTCCACCATCTTGCCCCATCTTCCATAAACTTTTTGAAGCCCCCTCATATTTTAGTTTGG
>NW_006408807.1:2644864-2661796 GCF_000296735.1 Chrysochloris asiatica | reverse complement strand
AACAACAACAACATTCATATTTTACCTTGGCTAACTTCATTCACTCTTACAAAAAAAAAAAAAGAAAGAAAGAAAGAAAGAAAGGAAGAAAGAAAAAGAAAAGAAGAAGAAATTCTTCTTTTCTTGGTGCAGTAGGATAAGCACTGGACTGCTAATCAAAAGGTTGGCAGTCCAAACCTAGCACTCATTCATCAGAAACCTTATACAGGGTTGCTATGACTAGGAACTGATGCAAAGGCACTTAACAACAATGTGGTCTGTATGGTGATAGATGCTGTTAAGTGCCATGGAATTAGTTCTTACTCATAGCTACCCTGTATAGGGTTTCTGAGGAGTAGCTGGTGAGTTTGAACCACAGACCTTGTGGTTCAAACAATCCTTTTGATCCAGTGCTTATCCTACAGTGCCACACCAGGACTCTCTGGGGGGGGTTTGAGACTGATAGCCCTGCCTTCAGGGTCTTTCATGAAACCTGTATTTGCTGTGGCACTGGTGCATTGCCTAAGTCAGAGGACAGTATCATGGCCACCAATTGGTCTCAGATGAAGTAACTGCTCTTTAAGGGATACCTGTGGAAGTACAGCATGGGAGCGAGGAAAGGACTCCAGAGTCAGAGGGACCTAGGATTGAAACCATCATCTGACGATTAATGATGGCATCACTAAACCTTATCTTGGACTTTGCATAGAATTTTTGCCTTTAGTAAATGGAATGATTTCTAAATGTGACTTGTTTTATTTTATACTACATGAGTGTACTCTTGTAACTCATATTCCATCCTTTTACATTCTTAGTCATAGATATTGTCAGCTTTTGTTGTTTGTTGTTGTTTAGTGCCATTGAGTTGGTTCCAACTTATAGAAGCTCTGTATAGGGTTTCCAAGGAGTGGCTGGTGACTTTGACTTGCTGACCTTACAGTGCAAACCAACATTATAGTCCAGTACATTAACCCACAGAACCACACCAGGACTGTACTGTTAGCATTTAGAGACCAAAAATATAGAACTCTCTAAATAGAGAACTGTTGTTGTTAGGTGTCATTGTGTCATGTCTGTACCAACTAATAGCAACCCTATGCACATCAGAATGAAACACTGCCCAGTGCTGGGCCAACCTCACAATCTTTGCTACATTTGAACCCATTAATGCTGCCACTTTTCCAGTCCATCTCATTGGGGGGTTTTTCTCTTTTTCTCTGACCCTCCACTTTATCAAACATGATATCCTTCTCCAGTGACTGGTCCCTCTTGACAATATATCTGAAGTATGGCAGATGAAATCTGGCCATCCTGGCTTCCAAGGAGCACTCTGACTGTACTTCTTCCAACACAGTTCTTTTGGCAGTCCATGGTACTTTCACTATTCTCCTCCAACACCATAAATCAATTCTTCTATGGTCTTCCTTATTCCCTATCCAACTTTTCATGCCTATGAGGTTATTGAAAATATCATGGCTTCCATCAGGCACATCTTAGCCCTCAAACTGACATCTTTGCACTTCAACACTTTAAAGAGGTCTTGTGCAGCAGATTTTCCCAGTGCAATATGTCGTTTGATTTGTTGATTGTTGCTTCCATGAGTGTTGATGGTTGATCCAAAGAAAATGAAGTCTTTAACAACTTCAATCTTTTCTCCATTTATCTTGATGTTATTTATTGGTCCAGTGGTGAGGATTTTTTTTTTCTTTACACTGAGGTGCAACCCATACTGAAAGCTGTGGTCTTTGGTCTTCATCAATAAGTATTTTAAGTGGAATGAGGGATATCATTGCTGATGTCAGATGACTCTTGGCTGAAAGCAGAGAATACTAGAAAGTTGTATACTTGTGCTTTATTGACTGCACAAAGGCTTTTGATTGTATGGATCATGACATACATTGTATGGACAACATTGCAGAGTAGTATTCTGGAACAGTTAAATGTGTTCATGAGGATCCTGTACATAGACTAAGCGGCAGTTGTTCGAACAGAACAAGGAAACACCGAATGGTTTTAAATTAGGAAAGGTGTGCTCCAGGGTTGTATTCTTTCACCATACTTATTCAGTCCATATGCCGAATAATCAGAGAAGTTGGATTATATGAAGAAAAATGTGGCATCAGGATTGGAAGAAGACTCATGAACAGCCTTTGATATGCAAATAATACAGCCTTGCTTGTAGAAAGCCAAAAGAACTTAAAACAGGGAACTAGGAATGAGAAATTATAGCATACCATTAATGCTACCTCAAAGAGACTGGCTAGTGATGACTGTGTTTTGCTGAGCATGAATTAAAATGACCTGAGTGATAAGCTTCTCTCCAGGTATTTCAGTGCATCTTACATATGTACAGTTCTATTTTTCAGAAGGAAAGTATTGCTGAGTTTCAAGTTTTATATATGTGTGAACTAAAGAAAGTGCTGGATTCACAAACTAGGAGCTATAATAGATTTAGCTTAACCCCAGCAAACTGGAGACCTAGATTCTGATTTTAGTCCTATCACAGACTGATGATGATTGGGGCTTGTCTCAGCCTCCATGTTCTCATACCCTGTAAAGTGAGAACCCTGGCTTATGCTTTGTAGGATGGAGTCAGAGTGAAATGTATTTGGTGGGCATGTAGTACAAGAAGACCTGTCAAATGGCTGGTGTACTTTTTGCTGGTTCAAATGAGAGCCATAATCAAGCACCAGACAGCAGCAGAGATACATGGGAGAGGAAGGTGTATTCTGAGTACTAGGAGAGCGTATGTAATGACAGTGGCAGAATGCCATGTGGGTGATTGCAAGGTAAACAATGCTATGTCAAATACTTTCTTTACTCATGCCTCCTGGAAATCCTTCTCTGCACATACTGTGACATCAGAGTGTGTTTGTTCTGTTTTATAGCTCTGGAGGGATACTGCAGACAATCTGGACTTGGCCCTCTTTTCTCATCTTGTCGAAATCTTTCAATCACCAAGGTAAGCTGAGGTCTACAGCCAGGCATTAGAACTAAAGGCTTCATGTAGGATGCAGGAATTGGATGGGGAGTGAGGCAGGATAGTCAGTGACTCAGAAGCTCCAGCCCACCTTACCCCTCAGGGCACTCATTCCTTGGGTGAGAGCATGTCCCATTCAGGGGCTCACATGCCTGAGTCTTGTCTGTTTCTTTGGGGGATCTTGGATCTCAGGAGGGCAGGTTCTGGGGCTCAGTAAATGTAGTAGCCAAAGGACACCTTTCTCCATGCCCCAATTTTCCTCTTTGGCTATTCTTCCTCTAGCAGACTCTAAAGTCACTTTTTCAAATTAGTTGGGGCTCTTTAGGCCACAAACCCAAACCAGACTCATTACTGGAAAATCAGTTCTGACTCATAACCCTATAAGACAAAGTAGAAGTGCCCCCATAGGATTTTCAAAGGTGTAGTTTTTATGGGGGGCATTCTGGTGTGGCACTGTGTGTTAATGCACTGGACTGCAATGTCAGTTTGAACCGCAAGGGCAGTGATTCAAGCTCACCACCCACTCCTCAGGAGCCCTATACAGGGTCACTATGGGTTGGAACTGACTCGACAGTACTTATTATGTGAGAAGACCTGCTGATCTTTTTTTTTTTTTTTTTTTAAATTCTGAATTAGGTAATGGTTTATAGAGCAAATCAGTTTTTCATTCAGTAATTCATAAACATTTTGTTTTATGTCATTGATTGCAATCTTCACAAAGTGAGATCACTTATCCCACTTCCTCCTATGTTTGCATTCCTCCTTATTTCCTAACTCTTCTGAACTTTTTGTTGTTGTTGCTAAGTGCCGTCAAGTTGTTACCAACTTATAGTGACCCTGTTTAGGGTTTCTGAGGAGTGACTGGTGGGTTTGAACTGCCAGCCTTAAGGCTGACAGTCCAGTGCTTATCCTACAATGCCACACCAGGACTGAACTTTATCCATGTTGCCTTTTTTATCTCAGATAATTGATTATCCTAAGAAGTGAGTATCTTCCTAGAGTTACTATTCTACTTACAAACTTGTATATTGTTTGGTTGAAAATTAGGAATGAGTTCATTTCCAGACCTGAAGGGTAACTGAAGGTCTTAAGCCAAGGTTTCCATCAATCTCTATCCTACCATTAAGCCTGTTTTGTTTTGTTTTTTATGATTTTTTGTATTGTTCTGTATTTGTCTTCCACTCTCTCCAAGACCTTCTATTGTTATCCCTTTCAGAGCAGTTGGTAGGTGGCTGTTCACATGCTTTTAAGAACCAGTTGTTGTTGTTGTTCTTAAGTGTCGTTGAGTCGATTCCAACCCACAACGACACTGTATAGGGTTTCCAAGGAGCAGCTAGTGAGCTTGAACCACCAACCTTGCAGTTCAAATGCTTTTGCAGTTTGATGCATTAGCCCATAGTGCCAAAATAGAATTTAGGACATTGTCATTGTATACTGTCATGCAAACTTGGTGTTCCCCTGATACCCCAGGACTAGTGACTTATTCTCTTATGTTTTTTTCTTATCTAAGAAGTTTTGATAATTTTGCCCCCTGTATATTCCACCACGCTCATGGATCTATCTGCAGCATAGATCAACACATGTCGAAATATCCTCTGTCAAACCTAGCTATTTGTGGATATAGTCCCACTCCCCCTCCCACATGGGTTCAGCTTGCATACTGCTGAGTCCATAACCACTGCACCACCAGGACCCCATCTCTTGGTTGTGAGTGGCAGAAACATAACTCAAACTAGCTTAAGGAAGGAGAAAAGGAGGGACAGGTAAAGAAAGGGAGAATCAAGCAAGAAAACTAACAAAAGCAAACCAGTTGCCTTTGAGTCAACACCAACACTTAATCCTCCTTTGTGAACAGAGTAGAACTGTGTCTCAGAGGGTTGTCAGTGGCTGATTTTTCAGAAGTAGATCACCAGATCTTTCCTTCAAGTCACTTTTGGGTGAACTCAAACCACAAACCTTTCGATTAGCAGAGCATGGTAATAATTCATATACCACGCAGAATTTCCAAGAAAGAGGGAGAGACCGGATAAAATGTGAATGGATTCGATTGTACAATTGAACATGTGTATCTTATCATACATGGCTGAATGGGGATCACACTGCTTTCTGAACTCCATCCTTCCTTCTCTATGATGGTCTCATATCTTCAGTCTTCCTTCACTTGGCAGCACAGATCTTCTGTGTAATCCCTTAGAGTGCATCAACCATTGCCTCTTCTAACTCAAATTAGTAGAAAGGAGATTTTCTTTTTAAAACTCATCAACCCTAACAAAAAAGTTTTCTTATGGGGTCAACTTGGACACATCCCATTCCTGACCAGTCTCTATGATATTGCCCAGGCCTGTACATGTATTCACATCTGTAGTGGGTGGAGATGAGTTAGAAAGAGGCAGTACCCAGAGAAAACCAGGGCTGTGGTCATAATAAGGGAGAATGGAAACAGGGAGCACAAGTTGTCAAGCGTGTTTTTCACACCCATATCCACCTCCTACTCACAGGTTTGGCTATTTTAGAAGATTCCCCTGTTATGATATATTGATTATGAACCCACCATATTGTTGTTAGTTGCCGTCAAATTGACTCATAGCAACCCGATGCAAACAGAGGAAATATTGCCCAACTTCACAATCATTTGTAAGCTGAAACCATTGTTGTGATCACTGCATTGTGAATGCTTTCAGTCATGGGGAGCTCATCTTCCAGTGCTGTATTAGACACTCTTATTCTGTAATTTGTAGGGTTTTCATTGGCTACGTTTTGGAAATAACTCTTCAAACTTTTCTTCTTTGTTTTAGTGTGGAAGTTCTGATGAAGCCTAGCCACTATGGGGGGACCCTGCTGGTATTTGGATACCAGTGGCATAGTTTCTAACATTGCAACAGCATGTAAACCACCACAGGACACAATGACAGATGGGTGATAGGCCCAGTTCTTAGTGCTGGAAATTCAGAGATGTGCATGACTAGGTCCTATGGAAAATTATACAAATGCATGATGCTCAGAGCCTGGATAGGCGGGGGAAAAAAACCAGTTAGAAAATACAGGGGGAATGAAGTATATATACCCTTCCCGTTGAGCTGATGAGTATAATTCATCAGAAAAAAAAATGGACCTGGTTCTGCCTCTTGTGTGTTAGTGATGTGAATCTCAGCAGACTGTAATATGTAAATGCTGAAAGTACAATACAAGAGAAGACAATCACTCAAAGTCACCCTCTTTTACATTTTTACCTGCTTTTCTCTGTCTTTCTACACCTGTACCTGGTTTTTGCAAAAAGACCACTATTTATCATGGGGATTGTTTTCTTTGGGGAAGTCTATTTTACTGGAAATTTAATTTGTGATTACCCTACAAAGGGGATGTAGATTCTTCTGTCTCTTTCCCCTTTGACTCTTGGCATGTTGTATTCATCCACTTTGTGGTTTAGGGAGGGCAGGAAGAGCACACATACTCAGACAGGCTTGTGGAGATATGGACTCCTAGCTGTTTGGAAGTGCTTCATGGTCACATGCATGTCTGCAGTCTTTGTTCTGAGTTTTCTGAGACCAGCATTAGTTTTCCCTGAGGCTCAAAATTTAAATGTCAATAATAGGGTTTTGTCTTTGAAGGCAGTTTCCGGGGATGGAAGAGAATAGGAAGACTCCTCTGAGCCTACTCTGGCCTCTGGCAGACACTTATTCAATGGGTGTCTGACAGAATTTTGACAAGTTGCCAAGAGAAGGTTGGAGCTAAAGGGCCACAGAACAAGCCCATCCTGGAAAACCTTTTTAGCAGAAACACAGAAAATTTGGTTATTTCCAGTAAGAGCTTTTACTGACTCTCTCTTGGGCTCACCAGGGAAGGACCCAGGAATGCTAAAGTTGCCCACCAAGTACAGCTAATACCCAAGCTTGTCTTCCTCTTCAATCAACCAAGTCTCACCCCCTCCAAGATCTCCACCATCATTGCTATCCTGGGGCACCAACTTAGGAGCCACTTCAACCTACAGGATTTGCTCAGGTACTACCCCAAGCTTCCTTGTAAAGGGAAGGATTTAAAACCATTGTTTTAAGGGAATTGGGGCCCCAATTCTATCCTTACCATGTTCAACCCAGAATCACTGAATTTCAATTCAGTAGCAGATTCTATGTCCTTGGGACCCTTTAAGAGGTTTCTGGTTAGAGCTGAGAGATGAGAAAAGTAGGGAAGGAGTTGTTAGATTTAAGATAAGTTAGGTGAATTGTGTCCAAAATTCACAAAATTTCCATGAACCTAGCAATCCTTGGGCTGATGTTTTAATATATCTGCCTCTTGCAAACTTCCCAAAGGATATCCCCAAGACACCACCTTTGGCCCTATCTTCCCTTATTGCTACCCTAATACATTGATATGGTAGAACCAGAGTTAACAACTTAAATGAAGGCTGACAGATTTTAGGAGTCTCTGGAAATAGTGCATTGATCACAGAATAATCTGATTCCCTTTAAACAAGCCCCTTGTGCTTGAAGCCACACTGGGGTGAACCTGGGTAGAAAATTCTGATGAGTACCCAGAAGACATGTGCTGAGGCCACAATTGAGTGTGTCTTCTCTCCTTTTTGCCTAAAGGGTCGCACTGTTTGTTGTGTATACTCTCAATCCTTCGTCAATGAATGAGAGGAAAATCTGCATGGATGGTGACCTGGACCTCTGCACATCTGGTGAGAAGACCATTTCCCGAGGCCAATGTAAAGGCATTACTGACTCTCACTGTGCTGTAAGGTGCTACTGTCCCAGAGGGAGGTGCTAAGGCAAAGAGAGGGGAAGGCACCTAGGGCTGTATACTTGGCAGTATACACCCAACTACTTGTGATGCTATAGTTGTATGATGAGAGTTGCGTATAGAATTATGTATTTCTGTTTCTAAATGGCTTGCAAGTTCTAATAGACCAGCACATGGGTTCTTCAAGTTCCAGCTCCTGTCTTCCTTTCTGGTCTAATCCTCTTACTTACCTCCATGGGTTTGACTTCAGCCACTCTGAGCCATATGCAGTGGCCTGCCATCCTTCTATGCCTTTGTACACACTGTTCCTTCTAAAGAAATGTCTTTCCCTGCCCCCATCCCACCTTCTTACCAACTCTATAAGACTAGACACAGAGTTATTTTCTCCATAAAGCCATCATCGGTTCCGCCAAGCTAGAGTAAGTGATACTCTGTGTATCAAAAGCCCCCTTGAGCTGTTATAGGGGAGAAAAGAGATTCCGTCTTTAAATGTATAAATATTATGGAGACTCTTTATTAAGTCTTAAACAGGAGTAAATACAAGACAAAGACAAACATAGGTTACCCCAGCGGTGGGGAGAATCATAGACATCATGATCAGTTTCGAAGGATAAGCATTGGACCACAAATTCAGATTGAACTGCAAGGTTGGCAGTTCAAACTCACCAGCCACTCCTTGGAAACAGGGTTGCTATGAGTCAGAACCAACTCCATGGCACTTTTAAAACAAATACCCATGTGGTGATCTTTGTTAGGGCACAGAAAACAAAGGAACCTCTTCTCACAGACAGGACTGAGGACAGCAATGTGTCACATAAGCATGCCATACACATGCTGGCCTTACAGAAACAGGGAGAGGACTATTGCAGATAGGAAAACTCACAAACTGTCTCTGAGACTCTCAGACTATGACATCGTGACCACGTGGCCATTAAGGGCTAAGTCCAAGAATGTCCCTGTGAGGTCCTGTAGGGGAACTAGCCCCAAACCCAGTTTTAAATACACTGTGCTTTTAATTCTGGCAGTTCACCTGTCAGAGGGGCATGAGGTACTCAAGAAAAACTGTCATCTGGACACTTAAACATGGATACAAGATGAAATTAAGCTCTGCTCAGCAGGAGTCATTTGCAGGCACAAAGCCTTCATATTTCATGCTCTACAGCAGGATTTACCTTAATCCAAGGATTTGCGATTGATTTATTTGAGTATCTCTCTCCAACCAAATACAGAATAGCAACTATATCTTGTTCAGCATCCTCACTGCCTAGGGAAGAGGTGAAAGGAACAAATATTGACCACATTGTCCGATTGTTACAGCAGTTTAGATTCATGGTTGAAGAAACCGAGGCCACTCGGAGAGGTGAAGCAGAGTTTCAGATTTTATTAAGCCAGCTGGCTCAGAGGAGCTAATTTCTCCAGATTCTGAGCCCCCTCAATGGAGTGCAACATGGGCCTATATGGGGTCAGAGTTGGGGAGGGGGCAAGCTGCATACCTGCTTGAGGGCATGGGGGGGGGGGTGGAAACCAGGGGAATTGCTCCCATTCAGTAACCTGATTAGCATTTTAGCCTGTCTCCTGGGCAGAGAGGTCAATGAATGATTTTTACCTTTTCCTGTTCACCATCACCATGAAATCTGTGCTGTCAGAGATAGGATGTAGTAGCCACATGCTGTAATTTAAATTTAAATTGATTAAAATTAAATGCAATTAAAAATTTAGTTCTTCACTACACTATTCACATATCAAGTGCTTAATAACCACATGTGGCTAGTGGCTACTGTTTTGGGAAGTTCAGATAAATAGCATTTATGTCGTTGCAAAAGATTCTCTTGGATAGCATTACTCATTCTAGATAAAATATATTCATTGTTTTCTATTTTTGAATCAGTTTAAACATAGAAGTCATTATTTCCATCTTTCAGATGAAGGAGATGAGGCTCAGAGGTTAAATTCTTAATAAGAAATGGGAATAAAATCTAAATAGAAGACAACCTGACTCTATTTCCCCAAGCTGCCTCATCAGTCCAGGGTCTACAACATGTGTATGTCCTGAATTGGTTAACTGAATGGCTGAATGAATGAATAATAGGCCAACCATGAATTTACTTAGTTTATCTTCATGCATAGCCCTTATTCTAAAACTTTTATCTAGCTAAATATCTTACATTGAAAAGTTTTACTGCATCCTTCAGGGCTGTCATGACGCTTCAGAGGTTAACTTTCTTCTACTGGATCGATAGCCCTCCTTCTACAGTTCAAGCTCTAAGTTTAGTGCATATTTAGATGTGCTGGTTATAACATCTTTCAATGTCAGAATGGTAGTAGAGGATAGTCTGGTGATGCAAACTGAGAGTAAGAACCAAGAGATCTTCAGGTTTCTACTCTAAATGCTTCATGTAACACCTGACATATAGTAAGTACTTGATAATGTTGCAACCTATGATCATATAAAAACATTCTTCTATTGAATGATAGATTTGATCTTTTTATTTTTAGGACTTGTTGCAGGATGGAGACCATTGAAGAAATCTCTAATTAAAGAGAACTTTAGAGCATTTCCTAAAATTCTTTTTAAGCATTTCATTGCAATCTGAAGCTGAATGCTCACATTTTTAATACTATTCATGCTCCAATTCCTTAGTGAAATAAGCATTCAGCGAATAAGATGATTTGCTGTGGCAAATGTTATGTCTTTTTACATCCATTTTCTCTCAGACCTGAATTTTCTTTTTTGTAGCTGGAAGTCAAACTTTTGGAAAGACAGTCTGTCTTAGAAACCAGTTGCTGGAGATGCTGTTCAATGTAATATCTTCTTGCCACTTTCATTTGGCCTCTGAGTAAGTAGCTCCAAGAAGAGTATTTTGGTAGGAGGGTTCTTCCTACCAAAACACTTATTGATGCCTTTCCTTAATAAGATAGCATGTATGAATCAGTGGTCGCAGTGATTTTCATGTGTGTCTCAGAAAGAATATCATATCCTTTCATCCCAATAAACCAGACCTTGCCCTTAGATAGTCAGATGCAACTGTTAAATAGGGATGAATAGCTAGAAGCAGACTTGGTATCATTACAATAAACTCTTTTTGTCACAGTTGTGACAATTAATGATTTTTGTCCTGAAATTGGCAGTTAATAAGATGGAGAAATGGTTTGTTGTTTCTATCTATTAAGAAAAAGGCTTGTCAAATTCTACTGCTGTTTACCCTTGCTTATTTTTCCAAGTTAAAGGAAATATCTGTCAGCTATTCATTTTCAAAGTATTATATAACTATGAACTCTCTCACTGCCTGCTTCACCTTGGAGCCATTCATTCAACAACTGTTTGTTGAGCCACCTGCTAGATACCAGACTTGGTTTTCCGCTCTGGGATAAAATGCTGAACAAGGCAGTCTAGATCCTTGCTCTCAAAGAGTTTGTATTTGTATATTTACATTGTGTAGGGGAGGAGGAGGAAGTGTTAAGCAGCTGTGAAAATTGTCTTTTAAATGTAGCAACCTACATTCTTAGAATCAAAACAATAGAACTGAAGATGCCTTGGAATTGAGAAGAATTCCACATTCTTCTTTTACATCATTTTGAGAGGAAATATAATGAAGTGATTAAGAACCTGGACCTCTGGTACCTAAATCTGCTGTGTTGGAATCCCAGCTCTGTCTCAAATGATACTGGGGGAGCTATTTAAGGCCTCTATGGCACTGTGGGTTAATGCGCTGGACTGCAAAGTCAGTTTGAACCACAAGGTTGATGATTCAAGCTCATCAGCTGCTCCTCAGAAACCTTATACAGGATTGTTATGGGTTGAAACCAGCACTTAACAACAACAACAACATGTGTCTCTTTAGGAAGTTCTGGTGGTGTCATGTTCAAGAGTCCAACCTCCAACCCCAAGGCCAGCTTTTCAAACCCACCATGAGGCAGTCGGCTTCTATAAAGATTGATAGCTTTGGAAACCAGATGGGGCAGTTTTATAAGTCTCCATGAAGCAGAATTAAATTGACTGTAATGAGTTTGTTTTTTGTTTTGTTTCTACTCATCTATATGAGAGTTGTCATAGATTGAAATTTGTCCCCTCAAAATATGTATCAACTTGACTGGGTCATGATTCTCAGTGGTTTGGTAGTTATGTAATTGTATAAGGTGACAGTTATGTGATGATTCCCCATGATGTGAACTGATGTGATAAACCAAAAAGACACTCAAAACAGGTGGGCTGTAGCACCCTTAATCCCATCACAACCCTGATCCAACATGAGGGAGTTTCCCAGGGGTGTGACCTGCAACACCTTTGATCTACAAAAGATAAAGTGAAAGAAAAGTGAGCAGAGACAGTGAGACCTACTAAGAAAGAGGAGTCAAGAGTAGAGTGCATCCTTTGGATCTGGATTCCTACACTGTGAAGCTGCTAGATCCAGTGAAAGATTGATACAAAGACACATGAAGATCACTGAGGAATGATGAGCCTGTTGTAATTGTTAAAGTGCCATCAAGTTGGTTTCAACTTATAACTTGCATAGCGTTTGAACTGCTGATTCTACCAATGCTGAAAGGAGACAAGAAGTTTCCCTAGAGCTGGCACTCTGGATTTGGACTTGTAGCCTCCTAAATTGTGAGAGAATAAATTTCTGTTGAAGTCAACCATGTATATAGTATTTCTGTTGTAGCAGCATTAGATAACTAAGACAAGGTTCAACATAGTACGTGCCAGAGATGGTTTTTTAAAGATTAAATGACCAAGTGTGTGACTAGGTAATATTGAGAATGGTACCTGAACTACTGTAAATACTCTATCAGCTAGAGTTGTCATAGTCTCCATCATCATTATCATCATCACCATCTCACTGAAGACAGTAGCCAGAGCACAGCAAGTGTTCCTCAGTTAGTAAATATCAAAATCCTGACTGGACTAGAGGACACTGCCTGCACTCTTCCCACTGTTGTTCCCAGAGTCTCCACTGGACATCAGCTACACCAAGTGTGTTGGCCGGTGCTCACAACACTGCTGGACACAGATGGACCTTCGATGCTCCCCTGAGGCTGTGGGTCCTGCCACGTTGGTTACATAGATGCTTCCCTTCCTGCCAATTGCCTCCATCAAATCTGTCTTCTCCAGACTTGTCATTTTAGAATTCATTTTTAAAAGTTTCATTTTGTCCTATTTTTATCCAAAGCAATAAAGATGCATAAATATTGGACAATTCTATACAATTCATTCTGATCAGTATCTTTTAAAAGGGAGGCAAATAACCATTATTTATGTTTTGTAAAACTATCTTGATGGAATTAAATTAGAGGGGTGGTTATTCATAGACTGTGTTGTTGTGTTGTTGTTGTTATGTGCCATGGAGTCCGTTCCGACTCATAGCGACCCTGTACAGGGTTTCTGAGGCTGTAAATCTTTACGGGAGCAGAAAGCCTCATCTTCCTCCCGCTGAACAGCAGTTTCGAACTGCTGACTTGCAGTTCGCAGCCCAATTCGTAACCACTACGCTACCAGAGCTCCTTATAGACTGTGTAACTATAAATGTTATTAATGAAACACAGCTATCAAGAGTCATGCATATTTTTACTTCTGTTGATTCATAATTCCTAATTGCTTTGAAAAAAAACTTCAACCATCAAAACTAAAAACCAAACCCATTGTCATCAAGTTGATTCTGAGACCCCATAGGGTAGAGTAGATTTTTATGGGAGCAGAATGCTACATCTTTCTCTTGCAGAGGAGCTCATGGGTTCAAACCGCTAACTAACCTTTCCATTAACAGTCAAGTCTTTAACTACTGTACCAGCAGGGCACCTCTTTTTAATGACTGCGGTATATGCTGTATGCTACAGGTCTTAATAAGCAACATCAAATTCACAGTGACCTTGCCAAGATTTTATTTTATCATCCTTTCCGACTGTAATATGTACTTTGCTAAGTGGTATCCATTTGTTAACTTTAACTTGACTTTCCTAGATAACTAGTGGGGTTGAGCATTGTCTTTTGTCATCTGCCCATGGCCAGAGAGATAGTCTATTGTATTCTCCCCACCAGGTCAAAGGAAGAGACATTTCTGAACCTGGGGCCAGACTGGTTCCTGCTTCTCATTCAGGGCCACCTGCATCCCAGCACAGTTGTGCTGGGGCTAAAGCTACTGCTGCACTTTTTGTCAAATCCCATCCTCCGTGGGCTTTTTAAAGAGGGCATCTCCACTGGATCCTGGCTGGAGAAAAGCACTGCCGGCATGAATGTCATGATGGGTGAGTGTGCCTAGTCTAGAAAACATCCTGTACTGAGTCATCCTGGGATGTGAGTGAAGACATAATCCCACTTCTACCTACTGAAGACTTTGTTCAGGTCATAGCTGATCCCTGACTCCAGGGTTTCCGTGATCAGTATTCCTTCCCTGAGGAGCATGGGGCTCTGCATTGTAAACAGTGGACTGTGAACCACAACTCAGTGGTTCGAACCTACCAGCTGCTCCATGGGAAAAAGATGAGGCTTTCTGTTGTTGCAAAGATTTACAGCCTCAGAAACCATGTACAGTATTCCTTCCCTGACTTCATCATACATCAGCCACCAGAGGATTCTTTCCAGTCCTCCAAGTCTTTTGCCTTTTTCTATTGGGGGCTTTACACCCCATTCCCCTGGCCTGGGATATGTCCCTTGAACCTCTAGCACTAACACACCTCCTGGCTGATGGGGGGTTAATCCTCCAGGTCTTAGTTCCAATAGTACTTTATCCAGAAGAGGATGAGTCCTGCCTGAATTAGGGTATCTGTTAGTTTCCTTTAAGGGAAACAATATCATAGTTCATATGTATATTGTTACTGACTGCTTTTGGTTCTGATTCTTAGCAACACTGTATAGAGTTTCTAGGAGCTGTTCATGGGTTTGAACCACCAAATTTGTGATTATTCTAGTTCTTATGCTACAGAGCCACAACAGGACCTTGTTCATAAATATGTTGTTGTTGTTAAGTGCTATTGAGTCGGCTTTGACCCATAGCGACCCAGTATACGGCTTCCGAGGAGCAGCTGGTGAGCTTGAACTGCCAACCTTGCAGTTCAAATGGCTTTGCAATCTGGCGCATTAACCCACAGCACCACACCAGAACTCCGTTCCTAAGTATATACATATATTTATTTGCCTATTTAATTGATTAATGTCTGTCTGTTCCACCACACTGTTTCACATCCTAAGGTTCTATATATTTTGTCTAAACATTGTCCTTATTGCCTAAAACAAAGTTGCTTTTTAGTTGACTCCAACTCATGGCAACCCCAAGTGTGCACTAATAGAGCTGTGCTCCATAGAGTTTCCAATGGCTGACTTTCTGGAACTAGATTTCCAGACCTTTCTTCTTAGCTACCTCTAAGTGGAAGTGGCCTCGAGCTTTTCATTTAATAGCTGAGTGTGTTAACTCCTTGTACCACCCAGGCAGTAATTATTACTGAATTAATGAATGAAAGAACATGTCAGGAACAGGAAAATAATTATTGTCCTGTACGTTCTTGTGCTAGTCTATGTGTAATAATATTTCTACCCAGTGTCTTAAGGGGTGGGAAAGTGGCAGAGAATTTCCTCGTATGCTCAATCTCCACCTTGCCTAGAGCAATTGCAGTTGTTCTAAATCACTGGATTTTGTTCCCTTCACAAATCAATAGAGAACCTGAAGAGTTCCCCTGCCATACATGAGCAGATCCCCTGCCTGCTTCCTGGGTTTCGTGTGTTGAATGACTTTCTGGCCCACCATGTTCACATTGCTGAAGTCTACTTCATCGTGTCCACCTTCTTCTTACAGACTCCACTCACAGAGATGACTAACGAACCCCATGTAAGTTCTGGGCACATTGCTGAGATGTGGGGACAGACTTGGTTTTCTGATTTTATGAGATCTAAGTTTTTATTGTGACTTGAGTGATAGTTTACATGGGAGAACATCAGCTTTACACTCACCCTATCGTATTTCATTTCATTGCAATGATTACAATCCCCTCCTTGCATCATCATTCAACAGCATTTGCTCCTATTCCCTCTGTTTTGTTTTATTTTGTTTTGAATGTACACTGAAGAACTCAGGAATATATAACCATTCAAACAACCACAGGGTACACCCTGCAAACCTGTCCCCAGCCATCAGCTTACAACCCCTCTTCCTCCCTGAGTCCAGAGTCCCCAGCCTCTCCATCTCTCCACATCATTGTCTCTGCCTCCATCTCTAGCATCACTGCTTCTCTGAATAGAGGGTCCTGCACTCTGCTCTTCTCCCTTGTTGGTCTCAGGGTCCTTTGGTCCTCAACTGCAAGATCAACCACTCCCCTCCTTTTGTTACAAAACATCTACCTTTACATTTTCAACACTCACAATCAGTCCTGATAGTAATTATTCATGATTGAACCACAAGAGTCTTATCCCCACATCCTTTCACCAGCCCCATCTAGACAAATTGAAAACCACTTAATAGAGATTCTACCTTCCCTGCACCCTCTGAAACTAAACTCCCTCTTGAAAACTTTGTGCCTTTATAGCTCCCCTCCTTATTATTTGATATCCTCTTTTCTACTGATTCTTGACTTGTAGTCATAAGTATGCATAACTCTGTGTCACATAAAACCAAAAGCTGCCCCGTTCATTCAGATTTTGTATCAATAATTGCCCTAGTAACTACTCTTGTGTGCTTCCTTGACCAATTTTCTTCAGACTGTACAAAGTTCTCACCATCTTGCACCAAATTGAAGCCTTTAGCAGCTTCCTGAAGCTTAAGGAATAGGTCTCAAGTCTACCAGTAGTATGCAAGTCATTCTAGGGTTGGACCCATGCTTGTCTCTCTAGACCATCTTTATCACTCACCTGTCCTTTGTACTGTGAGATCATCCTGAGCTGCCTTCCCAATAAGACTAGCTAATTTGTGCTAGCCTTTTCTGTGTCCACACTAGTCAATTCCTTGATACTTTCTGATCCCAACTTCATCTGCCTGATGGGTGTCATTTATTCAATATTTACATAACTCCTAAGGGACCATGTACTCCTTTGTACCTCAGTATATCATTCACATTGTTTGATATTGACATGCTTTCAAATTGGCCTCCTTCCTCAAGTACTAAGCACCTCAAGAACTGACCACACTTTTGTTCACTTTATTTGGCACCTAACAAACAGCAGATTTGATATTGTTTCTTGGCCTTAATTGAGTTGAGTTAAAGTGAACAAAAGTGAAATAGGGAAGGTACATGGATTTGTAAATAGATAT
>NW_006408807.1:2640555-2643244 GCF_000296735.1 Chrysochloris asiatica | reverse complement strand
TTCAGATTGAAGAAGTTGGTAGAATTCTTCTATTTCATCCTCACTGGTTTAGTGGTTGGTGTCAATAATAGTGGTATTAACTGGGCTTCTCTGTAGGTGCATGGGTATTATCTTTTCACAAACAGCGTTGTACCTCATGACTGATCTGGATATGTTCTTTTTGACTGAATGTAGCACCATTCCTTTCCAATTTGTCATTCCAGGCATAGTAATCCAAGTGGTTGTCAGATTCAATATGGCCAATACCAGTCCATTTCAGCTCACTAATGCCATTTCATTTTTGACAATTTCCAATTTTCCCACAGTCATACTTCATACATCCCATGTTTCGATTTTCAATGGATGTTTACAGCTGTTTCTCTTCATTTTGAGTTGTGCCCCATCAGCAAATGTAGGTCCCGCTGGCTTCACTCCCATGGACTTTACTCCATTGTGTCATCATGGTCAACTCTTGAGGAGGCAGCTCTTCCCCAGTCGCATTTTGAATGCCTTCCAACCTGAGGGGTTCATTTTCCGGCACTATATCTGACAATGTTTCTCTGCTATTCATAAGGTTTTCAGTGACTAAATATTTGCAAGTAGTTCATCACTCTTTCTTCCTAGTCTGTCTTTGTCTGGACACTCATGGGAAACCTATCCACCATGGGTGACCCTGCTGGTATTTAAAATACTGGTTTAATAGCTTTCAGAATCACAGAAACTCACAAGCCACCACAGTATGATCCTGTAAAGATCTACCGCCTCAGAAACCCTATACAGAGGTGATATGAGTCGGAACCAACTCCACAGTACATAACCACCAGGACCTGTTTTTTGTGCTTTATGTCACCTGATGTTTATAATAACTGCATGGGGTAGGTAATGTAATTGTCATTTCACAGCAAAGAAAACTAGGCTGGCCAAAAGTCTGAAGAGCTTGTCAAAGCCCACATATTAAAGAGGAAAATTGATTCTAGACCCCATACACTCTGTACTTCACTCCACATTATCTCCAAAATCCTTTGTATTCTTCGTATTCCTTACATGATCTCATTTATTAAAATTTATCAAATTGCTTACAACAGTGAGTACATGTGATACCAGCCACCAAATACTAAGTTGATCGTGATTGCTAGTGGGTTGTCAACTCCTTCTTACAAACCTGTAACCAGAATGATCTTCGGTGTGTCAAAGTAGGACTATGCTACATAGGGTTTTCAATGGCGGATTTTTCAGAACTAGATGGCCAAACCTTACTCCTGAGGTGCCTCTGGGTGGGCTTGAAACTCCCATCTTTCAGTTAGAAGCTGAAAATTTTAACTGTTTGTGCCACCTAGGGACTCCCAGCTCCTTCTCTGAGATGTGCATTTCCCTATGCGCCATCAGTTGAGCTTGAATTTTCCATGAGGACCAATCACCATGGCTTCTGCTACTTAGTACTACACTTCCCCTGGGTGCCCTTGGGAAATGGGGCGTATTGAGTGTGAAAAGTGATCTCCTTGGTGTGTAACCACAATCCTCTTTCACCCCTTCCTTATCTTTCAGGACAACCTGGAAGCCATGTTTCAGTGGCTCCTGAAGAATCACCATAGGGAAGAGGTTCTCCGAGCCGGGCTGTGCCTGGAAGGTGCCTTACTACTTCTGGAAATGCTAAAAGTCACTGTCAAACAGGTGAGACCCTGAACTCCACACATCTCTAAGCAAAAGCATTTGGAAGAGTCACCTTGACTTTCCTCAGATGTTCTGATGTAACAATGGTAATTAGCAAGTATTGTTTTGACCCTTTGAAAGAAGACAAGGTAAGTCCTAGCAATAACTTAGGCAGACAAGGGAAATGTCAGCCTTTACGTCTCCATTGAGCATTATACTTTTTCCTGGAGATGAATGTTTTCCATTTGTTTAAACATCTGACTTTCTCCACTGTCACATTTAGTGCTTTCAGTCTAAGAAAACATTTTGAGCAGCTTCTCTAGGTCAGGTCCTGTGGACCTCTGTGGAGTAGGAAGGGAATAGATGAGGTAAAGAGTAAAACATGGTGCAGAGAAGAGAGGTTGCCACCAACTGTCCACATAACATGGAGAGGCTTTGGGAATGGATAGCATTTGATTTGACTCTTCAAGGACCATTGCAGATAGGTAAAGAGGTGTTTCAGACTTGGAGGTGTGTGTACCTATGAGTGAGATAAAGGCCACTAACAGGTATAACTCTCAGCCAGATCAACAAGAACTTGAATGAAAGGCTGAAACATTCTGACTTCGTTCTGTAAGCACCAAGGACAACTGAAGGCTTATTGTGTATGGAGCAACTTTATTGCTTCTGTAAAATGATGCATGATGCTTTTTAAAATTGAAACAAAAGGGAAAAGTAGAAAGTGACAATCACTGAAGATACACCTATGAGATGACTGCCAGATACTTCTCTCAGATTGTGAGCCATCCTTAAGAAGACTAGACCACATGCATTTTGTCTTTTTCCCTTGACCTATTTCCATGCCAATTAAAAAAAAAAAAAAGACAAGGATCATCTAATATACAGATAAAAGCATGCACTTATTTCTGGTTTTGTTCTTATGAAAATCTGTAATGAACTTTGTTGAGCACACATCGTTTCTCTCTATTTAATTACCTTATTTGTTGTTGTTGTTGTCAGGTGCCATTGAGTCGGAACCGACTCATAGTGACCCCATGCACAGCAGAACGAAACAATGTCC
>NW_006408807.1:2637728-2638410 GCF_000296735.1 Chrysochloris asiatica | reverse complement strand
GGACATTGTTTCGTTCTGTTGTGCATGGGGTCACTATGAGTAGGTTCCTACTCCATGGCACCTGATAACAACAAGTACAACTCATGTGAGTTAGATAGTATTTTGGATGCCATCTCTTAAATAAGAGTGTTTATCCTGGCAGCTTATACAACTCAGTAAAACCCAGGATCAATTGTGCTATCTTTTGCATTTATCATTACCATTATCACTGAGAAACTCAAAAACACACTTTTATTAACTATATTTTATTGTGACTATTTGTTGATGTCTTTTGCCAGTTTTTCTGTTGAAGTGTTTGTGTGCATACATACATGTATGTATTTATATTTGTAAGAATCCCTTATATAACATAATCTCTATTATATAACTTTTTTTAACTTGTATTTTGTTTATTTTTATGCTAATAGTGTAAAATTTTATGAAGTTTAATTAATCAGTACTTGCTCTATGAAGAGACTATGACAAAATATACTCAGGACTTGATTGTGGACCCCCAGTTCCTGGGTTCCAATCCCAATTCTGCCACTTCTTCATCGAAGACCTTAAGCAAGTGACAAGTTCTTGAGCTCTAGAAACTTCATGTGGCTGTGTGCCGTGGAGTTGGTTCCGACTCATAGCGACCCTGTACAGGGTTTCCAAGGCTGTAAATCTTTACGGGAGCAGAACGCCTCATCTTTCTCCC
>NW_006408807.1:2629253-2637013 GCF_000296735.1 Chrysochloris asiatica | reverse complement strand
ATATTTTTATGGTTCTTTTATACTTAAATCATTTATTTTAGTTACTAATTTTTTTAAGTTTTTATTGTGAATTGAGTGAAAGTTTACAGGACAGGTGATCACTTTTACATCTAATAAATTATATTTTGTTTCATTGCAATGATTACAGTCCCCTCCATGTACCATCAGTCAACTATATTTAACCTCTATTCCTTTTTTTAAATGTACATATATAAAACAGAAAATACATATTCATTGAAATGTACAAAGTATACTTTTCAAACCAGCCTCCTGTCTGCAGGCACACAGCCTTTCTCGGTCCATGGTACTAGTGTCCTCAGATGCTCTATATTTCTATGCCATCACTTCTGCCACTGTCCCTTCTGTCTCTGCTTTTCTGGTTAGGATACCATACTCCACTCATGTTCTTCCCTCTTTCTGGTCCTAGGGGCCTCTGTTCCTGCAATGGAAGATTAACTACTCTTTGCTTTTAGGTATACATCTTCTACATTTATAGTTGTGACAATCACAATTAGCCCTGATAACAATTACACACAAATGAATTGTAAAATCCTACCCCATCCTTCACCATCCCCTTTCACCAGACTCATCTGGTAAAAAGGATAATTATTCAATGGGGATTCTACCATTCTAACTAAGCACACTTATGAAAGCTTGTAAGCCAGAAATTTTGTGCCTTTATAGGCCCCATATTTGATAGCCAATGTTTAAGTTGCCCATCCCTATTGGCCCAGTGTACTGAGGAGGCAAGTTTAATCCTTTATATGAAGAAATTTTTCCCTTTCAGTTGTAATTTTGAGCAACTACATCCATAATCAAAGTCCAGTTCATCAAATTTAGCAGTTTTTGCATGCTTCCTGCCCTGTATGCTTTATCTTCATCTGTTTGAGTTCTGTTTAGCCAGCTATTCAAGTTATGTCAAATGGGTACTATCTGTTATTTTGGGATTTCTTGCATGCCTCCTCCAACTTCAGGCCTGCGGTGGCCAGGTCAGTGTCCATGGGCTCAGGAGTTCGCACACCTCCCTAAATTTCAGACCAGCTGGTTCTTCTCTCTCTCATCTCAAGGTCACTGGGTGTCTAGAAATGTAGCCAAATTCAGTCCCTGTCCTTATTGCTGCATTTCCCCTACTTCCACTCACAATTAGATTAGTGTGGTCACTAGCAAACATATAAGACTGCTCGTGTGTTCCCTTTGAGTTTCAGTTTTAGATGGGGAATTACCCTGAGGGTCTTACTTCTCTTGCTTTGATGGCTCCAAGGCAAACAACTTGCTTGCTGTGCCAACAGCCAGTCTGCTTTTTTATTATTTTTTTTATGCTGGTCTTTGTTTCAAGAAATATCTTCTGTTCTTCCAGCCTTTCTGGGTTGTTATGCATGGCTTTTCTTGTGGGAATGTCCCACCTCAAAAGGTTCTGGGTGGGACTCAGGATTCCAACTAAGGCCCAGTACTCCAAAAAGGCTTAACAAGAAGCCTATTTCTCTGGGCAAGTTCTAATTCCCCTTTTAGCTAATCCAGTCAATTATAGACTGAAAATGGGCTTACAAACTTTCTGTAATCATATTTCCCAATATTCCTTTATATACCACTTAAATATCTGTTTTACAATAGAAGGCAGGGAAAACCAATATCCACAAGGCAATCAAGCCCCTTAACATTATTTCCCCTGCTTTATGCATTCTGACTATGTCTGCATCCCTGTATCACAGAGCCCTGTTGTTCAAAGGTTGTGTATGCATCACTATTTGCTTCAATCCCCTTTAGCCCATGCATACATCCCTGTCTGCTCCTATCTTCCTTGTTGTGAACTGTCCTCCCCTTCTTTGTATATTACCCTCCCCATTACCCAAACTATCAAGTTGTCTACCCTTTAACCCATGAATTACTGGCCCCTCCCTCCTAACCCTGATAACAACCAAATATTTTTTCTTTTAGATTGGAAATCTTTTCTTAAACCTTTACAATAATGCTTTTATGCAATATTTGTTCTTTTGTGACTGGCTAATTTCACTCAGCATAATGTCCTCAAGGTTCATGCATGTTATGTGGTGGCTTGCAGCTTCCTTGTTAATTCTTCAAGATAGCATAGTATGCCGTTGTGTGTGTGTGTACCAAAATTTATTTGTCCATTCTTCCATTGATGTTCGCTTAGGTTGTCTCCATCTTTTCACTATTGTAAATAGTGCTGCAGTGAACATTGGTTTGCATATATCTACTCAAGTTCTGGCTTTGTTTTTCTTGTGAAAGTAGAGGAATTGCTGAATCACAAGGTATTTCTGTTTCCAACTTTTTGACAATGTGCAGTACCATTTTCCACATTAGTTGAACTATTTTACAGTGCCACCAGCAATGTCCAAGGCTACCAGTCTCTCCATACCGTCGCCAGCATGTGTTTTCCTTCCTTTTTTTTTTTTTTTTTTTTAACTTCTCTGTTAATGTTGGTGTGAGATGATATCTCGTTGTTTTTATTTGCATCTCTCAAATGGCTAATGATTATAAGCATTTCTTCATGTTTGTTGGCTGCCTGAATGTCTTCCTTGGTGAAGTGTCTGTTCATGTACTATGCCCATTTTTTAATTGGGTTATTTGGCTTTTTCTTGTAGAGGTTTTGTAGTTTCCTATAAATTTTAGAGATTAGTCCTTTGTCTGATATGTCATTGCAAAAGAAATTTTCCAAGTCTGTTGGCTCCCTTTTTATTCTTTTGGCGAAATCTTTTTCTGATTTTTACTATGTCCCAGTCATCTCTTTTTCCTTCTGTTGTTTGTGCTTTGTCTGCAATGCATGATAGTCTACCTATGCTAAGTATTAGAACCCTTCAGTTTTCTCCTACTTTTCATTGATGATCTTTATAGTTCTGTGGTTTGCATTTAGGTCTTTAATTCATGTTTAGTTTTTGTATATGGTGAGAGATATGGTTCTAACTTCATTCTTTTGCAAATCTATTTTGAATTTTGCCAGCACCATTTATTAAGAGAGACTACTCTTCCTCATTTAATGTATTTTGGCTCTTTGTCAAAGATCAGTTGACAGTATGTAGAAGAATTTACTTCTGTGTTCTCAAGTCTGTTCCATTAACCTATGTATCTCATTGAACCTATAGCAGGCTGTTTTGACCACTGTGTCCACATAGCAAACTTTGAAATCAAGAAGTGAGTGGCTTCTAACTTTGTTGTTCTTCTTAAGCATTACTTTGCTTATCCAAGACCTCTTTCCCTTCCATATAAAGTTCATGATCATGTTTTTTAGCTCTTTAAAGAAAATTGTTGGAATATGTAATGGGATTGTGTTATATCTGTAAATTGCTTTTGGTAGTATTGATATTTTTTAAATGTCATACATTTAAAATACATAAATACATACAGCCATACCATCCAGAATGTGCCCGATCTCATCTGATCTCGGAAGCTAAGTAGGGTTGGGCTTGGGTAGTATGTGGATGGGAGACCACCTGGAAATACTAGGTGCTGTAGACTTAAAATACAACTCATCTGTCAGCTTATCATACTGTGGTGGCTTGTACATTGTGGTGTTTCTGGAAGCTATGTCACAGGTATTTTAAAAACCTTCAAGGTCACCCATGGTGGACAGGTTTCAGCTGAGTTTCCAGATGAAGAAGAAGGAGAGATGAACTAATTCTGTATATCTAGTCACTGAAAACTTTTTGAATAGCAGTGGAACACTGTCAGCATGAGAATATTGTATCTTAAAACATGATGAAGAACACCTGAATATCACCAGATACAGTGCTGGAGATGAACCGTTCAGGTTGGAAGGCACTCAAAATGTAACTGGGGAAGAGCTACCTCCTGAAAGTGGAGTTGACTCATAATGATGTGAATGGAGTAAAGCCCTCAGTACCTTCATGTGCTGATGGGGCACAACTCAAAGAGAAACAGCTGTAAATATCCATTAATAATAGGAATATGGTATGTGCAAAGTATGAATATATGTCGCACATGCCATGTTCCTATTATTACATATACAAATATGAATTGGAAATTGTCAAGAATAAAATGGAATGTACCCTATCTTAGGTATTAATGAGCTGAAATGGACTAGTGTTGGTCACTTTGAATCTGACAAGGACTCTGCCAGAAATGACAAATTGAAGAGGAATGGCATTGCATTCATCTTCCAAAAGAACATATCAAGATCTGTATTGAAGTACAATGATGTCTATGATAGGATAATAGCCATATGCCTATAAGAAAGACCAGTTAATACCACTGTTATCCAAATGTATGCACCAACCACTAAAGCCAGTGATGATGACATTGAAGAATTCTACCAACTTCTTCAGTCTGAAATTCTTCAAACATACAATCAAGATGTATTGATAATTACTGGTGATTGGAATGCAAAGGTTGGAAACAAAGAAGGATCAGTAGATGGAAAATATGGCCTTTGTGATAGAAACAATAGTGGAGATCACATGATAAAAGTTTGCAAGACCAATGACTTGTTCATTGTAAATACCTTTTTTTAAACAACATAAAAGACAACTACTATACACATGGATCTCACCAGATGGAATACACAGAAATAAAATTGACTACATATGTGCAAAGAGATGCTGAAAAAGCTCCATATCATCAGCCCAAACAAGACCATGGGAAGACTATGGAACAGACCATCGATTGTACATATGCAAATTCAGATTAAAGCTGAAGAAAGTAAAGTCCAATAGAGCCAAATACAACCTTGAATATGTCGCACCTGAATTTAGAGATCATCTCAAAAATACATTAGATGCATTAGACATTAAAGACTGAAGACCAGAAGAGATGTGGGATGACATCAAGAACATCATACAGGAAGAAAGCAAAAAATCATTAAGAAGACAAGAAAGAAGGAAAACAAAATGGATGTCAGAAAAAGTCTGAAACCTGCTCTCCAGCATCAAAATGCTAAAGCAAATGAAAGAAGTGAGGAAGTGCAAGAGTTAAACAGAAAATCTCAAAGGTCAGCTCAAGAAGACACAGTCAAATATTATAAAGAAATGTGCAAAGAACTGGAGATAGAAAACTGAAAGGAAAGAACACACTCAAGCTGAGGGAACCAAAGACAAAATTCAAGCCTCAACTTGTGGTATTGAAGGATTCTATTGGCAAAATATTAAATGATGCAGAAATCAGCAAGAGAAGATGGAAGGAACTTGCCATAACCTCTCTCAATGAGCATCTTTGAGCCAGTGCTGAGCAAAAAGAGCCCTTATCAACCACTTTAACCCCAAAATTGAGTCCTATGCTGCTGTGAATCACATATCTTAAGTATCAGAGGAACAGGTGCTGGAGGTAATGCGAGCCAATTATGACACACTCACACTGAAGCTGCAGGATGGCCTGGACCAATATGAGCACTACTCGGAGCAGCACAAGGAGGCTGCCTTCTTCAAAGAGCTGGTTTGATCCATTAGCACCAATGTCTGGAGAAACTTGGCCTTCCACACACTCAGCCAGGAGGTCTCTTCTCAAGTTCTCCACCATCTCCTGACCATATGAACAATCTGTAAAACAAACAGAGAAACCATATGAACAATCTGTAAAACCCCAACATAAAAGGACTCAACTATCTCGAGAATTATGCTGTGGGCACGCAGATACCTAACTGACCTTCAGAGACAAAAATAGTAGACAATCTTTCTCCCATTAACTTCTCAATATCTATCTGCACACCTCTACTGTGGTGACTAGAGGTGGGGCCTGAACGAGTGGACACCCCCACCCACTGCTGGAGGCTTCTATGGTGCACACACACTGCCTGTATAGCAAGGTGACTGGACAGTCAGCCACAGTTTTATTTTTGTTTCAAAGTGGTAGTTTTTGTCTCTGCTTTTATATTGCTTCTGCTTTTGGTCCTTTTGATCACACATTTTTCCTGGGGGTGGGATCTTTTTCTCCTTATGTTACCCAAAAAGAGACAGCAATCAAGGCCATGTAGCCAAGCTACAAGCATACCCCATAATATTCCACCACTGAGACAAGAGCCAATAACAGCTGCTAAGCATTACATGAGAAAACAGAAGCCCAACTCCTGATCATATCCACCAGAAGACACCCAGTAAGTTTAATAATAACACAACAAACATCCATTTTAATTATTAAAAACCCACAGAACTACTGGAAATGATAAACAAAACAGAACAAAAGATCCAAAACCAGAAAATAGTAACTGAGACAAATGTGCTGGAGACAGAAAAAGGCTCCCCAGAAGAAGAAGAGCAGGTTTTGGATTTGCCTGAGAAGGAATTCAGAAGAATGATATGGAAACAAATTCAAATGCTCTGAAAAGGGGTGGAGGAATACAAGGAAGATGTCAGTAAAGTAATACAAGAGCAATCAAACAAGATTGATACAGCATTGGAAACCATTCAAAACCTGCAAAGAGAGGTTCAGATGATTAATAATAAAATATCAGAAATGGAATAGAAGAGATGGAAGCCAGAACTAGTGAGCTGGAAGGCAAATCTCTCAATACTGCTAAGGTAGAAGAGCAAGCAGAAAAATGATAAAAAAAATCTGAAGAGAGTCTAAGATTCATGCTGGATAACATAAAGAGGAACTACTTAAGAATTTTTGGCATTCTGTAACAGGAAGAATCAGAGAATTTCACAGAGGCGATAGATGAAGAGCTTCTGGAAGAAAATTTCCCGAACATCTTGAAAGATGAGAAGATAAACATTCAAGAAGTCGAACATACCCCAGGAAGCATAGAGCCCAAAAGAAACTCATCAAGACATATAATAAGCTCTCTAAAATCAAAGACAAGGAGAGAATAGTAAAAGCAGCCAGGGAGAAGAGAAGTGTCACTTACAGAGGCAAGCAAATCAGATTAAGCTCTGACTTCTCAGCAGAAACCATGCAGGCAAGAAGGCAATGTTGAGACATATACAAAACCCTAAAACAAAAAAATTGCCAAGCAAGAATTGTCTATCCAGCAAAGCTGTCAATCAGATATGATGGTGCAATCAAAACATTCCAGGATAAACAGAATGTAAGAGATTTTCTCAAAATCAATCCAGCACTTCAAAACATCCTAAAGGGAGTTCTTTGGACTGAAAACCAACAAGAACAGACAACAACCAGAGATTGACAGGAGTGGCAACACCACCTGGAACTCAAGCAACATATAGCAGAGTACAGAACAGAAAAAAACTACAACAACGAATTCAAAGGAGCCTGGAGGTCATCCGAGGATCAAACTAATATCAATGTCAAAGAAGGGATAAATGTAGGAACAGAGATTCAGTTGGTGAGGATGTCAGGTAGATTACAGGATACAATAGATTCTCTTAAATGGAGAGAAAAGTTAATAGACTATAAAGAAACCCCACAGAAAGTTAATACTTAACAACTTACCATAAAAATGAACTTCCCAGCAGAACAAACAAACATGAAAACTAAGAAGAAACTGATAAGAAATAGCACAAAAAACACAAACTCAGCACAAGAAGACATGCAGAACAAAGGAACAAACAGCACTACAAAAAAATTAATATAATGGCAGAAATTAAGTCATACCTATCAATAATTACATTGAATGTCAATGGATTGAATGAACCAGTGAAGATACAGATAGTGGTACATTGGATAAGAAAACAAGACCCTTCAATATACTGCTTGCAAGAGACAAAAAGACACACAAAGACAAAAACAGATTAAAAGTTAAAGGATAGAATAAAATATACCAAGCTAACTGTAACAATAAGCAAGCAGGAGTGGCAATTCTAATCTCTGATAAAGTAAACTTTAAGACAAAA
>NW_006408807.1:2594242-2620668 GCF_000296735.1 Chrysochloris asiatica | reverse complement strand
GTCGAGTCAGAGTGCTCCTTGGAAACCAGGATGTCTAGGCTTTTTCTCTCATACTTTGGACATGATATTAGAAGGGACCAATCACTGGAGAAGGATATAATGTTTGGTAAAGTGGTGGGTCCGTGAGAAAGATGAAGACCTCCAGTGACATCTATTGGCACAGTGGCAGCAGTTTTGGACTCAGGTGTAGCAATGATAGTGAGATTGATTTGTTTAGGAACAGGCAGTGCTTCATTCTGTTATGCACAGGGTTGCTACTAGTCAGTACCAACTTTATGGCACCTTACAACAACAAGTCTTACTCTCCATAAGCTTGGTATATTCTTCCATTTTTAGTTTCTTGTAATAGTGTTTTTGTAGCTTTCATTGTATAGGGTTTTTTTTTGTTTTTTTTTTTTTTTTCTGTAGTTAGATTTATTTCTGAATATTACATCCTTTCGGTAGCTATTATAAATTGTATTGTTTTACTCATTTCTTTTCGTAGCTGTCTTTATTAGTATATTTATATATTGGTCTTGTACCCTGCCACTTTGCTGAATCTTCTGATGAGTTCCAATAATTTTTTTGCTGAGTTTTTTTGGGATTTTCTAAGTATAGCGTTATATCATCAGCAAATAGAAAGAATTTTACTTCTTCTATGCCAATTTGTGTTTCTTTAATTTCCCTTATAGCTTTGTTTAAGACTTCCAACACAATATTTAATAAAAGTGGTGATAAAGGGCATTCTTGTCTGGTTCCTGTTCCAAAGGCAATGCTTTCAGTTTCTCTCCATTGAGAGTGATGTTGGCTGTTGGTTTTGTATATATGCTCTTACTTATGTTGAGGAATTTTCCTTCAATTCCTACTTTTCTGAGTGTTTTTATCAGGAATGGTTGTTGGATTTTGTCAAATGCCTTTTCTGAATCGATCTGCGGTTCTTTTCCTTTTTAAAATTTTTATGGTAGATTATGTTGATGTTTTTCTTGTATTGAACTAGCCTTGCTTCCCTTGTATAGATCTTGCTTGGTCATGATATATTATTTTCTTTGTACTTCGTTGAATTCTATTTGCTAGGATTTTGTTGAGAATTTTCTCATCTATGCTCATGAGGGATGTTGGTCTGTAATTTTCTTTTTTAGTGATGCTCTTCCCTGGGTTTGTTATGAGAATTATGCTTGCTTCAGGAAATGTATTAGGGAGTTTTCCATCTTTTTCCATATCCTTGAATAGTTTTAGTAGACTTGTAAGCTCTTCTCTAAATGTTGGGTAAAATTCACTAGTAAAGTCATCTGGTTAGAATTTATGTATGTAATATCTATCTCTTTCTTTCTTTCGTTCTTTCTGTATGCATGTATCTATGTATATATATGTGTTTATGTATGTATTTATTTATTTACAAGAGTGAGGTTTTCTTTATTCGATTTTGCAAGATTGGGTCCCCAACCCAGTACACATGTGTAGATGTGCTGCATGGCCAGCCCGCAACAGTTTTATTCCCCTGTCTCAAAAAAGCTGCTTCTCCAAGTTCCCCTTTTACTGGATACTATGGGATTTACAATTTTCCCTGAATGTCCTTACTAAGAGAATTCTCATTTAAATTTAGTCCCCCCCCCCACACACACACACACTTCCCCCATTCCCCAGGAACTTCCCCTATTTGCTTGATGAGTGTATTCTTATTTTTAAATTTCTAGCTGGTCAGACTACTCTCTTCCTCTCCTCTGAGCTCCTTTTGTTATACTAGCCTGCTACTTCCTAGAATCCCCTTAGTCCTGAAGATGAATCATCCCAAGAGCTAATTCTCACAAATCCTCCCTTTTTCTCTTTACACTTATTGGTCTTGTCTTCATTTATGCTTCTTAAATCCAATAAAGTGTATCATTTCTGGATGTCCCTCAGAGTAGAGCTAACTATGCCTATATTAGGTTGCATCATACTTGCCCCTGATATTATTAAAACACATAAACTGAAAACACAACAACCTAGTTTTCCTCTTATATTTCATGAATGAATGAATCAGAAATATTTGATATACATGTAAATGTCCAGAAGCCTGCCTGGGGGTTTCAATTTCTTCTTGTGTTACAGGTTTGTTTAAGTTTTCTACTTCATACTGTAAAAGTTTAGGTAGTTCTTGTTTTGCTAGGAATGTATCCATTTCTCATAGATTTCAAAAAAAATGTTGGAGTACACATGTTCATAGTATTCTGTTGATAGCTTTTTTATTTCCATTGGTTCTGTTGTGATGTTACTCATGTGGAGTGTTTTTTGTGTGTTATTTGTGTCTTCTCCCTGTTCTTTTTTGTTAGATTTGCTAATGATTTGTTGACTTCATGAATCTGTTCAAAGAACTAGCTTCTTGTCTTGTTGATTTGTTCTATAGTTTTTTTCTATTTTCTATTTCATTTACTTCTTCTCTAATCTTTATTTATTTATTTTTCTGGTGCCTGTAGATTTAGTTTGCTAGTCAGTTTATAATTGTTAGAGGTGCTGTATTAATATGTTGATATTCGTTCTTTCTTCTATTTTGTGTGTACCTTTATTGCTATAAATTGCCTGCTCAACACTGCTTTTGCTGTATCCCAAATGTTTTGGTATGTTGTGTTTTCATTTTTATTTGTTTCTAGGATTTTTAATTTTTCACTTTTTATTTGTTCTACTACCCAGTAGCTTTTAAGAAGTGTGTTATTCAGTTTCCATGTGTTTGATTTTATTTCCTCGATCTTCCTGTTGTTGATTTCTAATTTTAAGCAATGTGATCTGAGAAGATGCTTTGTAACATTTTGATACTTTTACATTTATTGAGATTTGCTTTGTGGCCTAACTTGTGGTGTATTCTGGAGAATGTTCCATGTGCACTGGAAAAGAACATGGATTGTGCTGTTCTTGGGTTGAATGGGCTGTGCAGATTGATGAGGTCAAGTTGGTTGATTGTGTTGTTTAGTTTCTCTGTGTCTTTGTTGAGTTGTTTTTTTTTCTGTTTTTTTCTGCCCTTTTTTTTGAAGTGGTGTATTAAAACCTCCCACTATTATTCTAGTGCTATTTCTTTCTTCAGGTCTTTTAGGGTTTGATTTATGTATTTTGAGACTCTTTCATTGAGAGCATAAATGTTTTTTATGGTTATGGCCTATTTTTCAGTTGACCTCTTTCAAATCTGAACTGCGTTCTGGGTAATGTTGCCACAAATGTCAATCTCTTGTTGTTGTCTGTTCATGTTGGTTCTCAGCCCAGAGAGCTCCCTTTAGTATGTGTTGAAGCATTGGCTTGGCTTTACAAAATCCCTCAATTTCTGTTTATTCTGGAAAGTTCTGATTTTGCCATCGAATTTTTTTTAACTGCAAACAAAATTTTATTATATATATCATCAATCATGAATTTTTTGTAATTACATAAATGCTATCAAGTACTTTATCTAAATGGGGACCACTTTATGCCCACAATTCATTTCTGAAATTACAGACAGAATCTTCATGATTTATGAAATGAAGAGTTAACACTGAGATGCAGTTGAATGTCTGTAACAAGTTAAGTTTTATAGACAGCAGTGTAGGAGAGATGCATGTTTTAATCACTTTCCATTTGAGTGACCTTGTGTAAAAAAATGAACCAAACATTCAGAAGTTCCAAGTCTCCAAAGGAATTTTCCAAGGCACATAGAACAATGGTTAATGAGGTCTTTAAGAAGCATCTTTCATATCCACATCCTTTTGTAATTTCTGTACCAATTTTCCTTCCAGCTACTTTCCTTTGCCTGCAAGAGAAGCCCAGATAAGATGGATGTTTTGCTTGACTTCTTTGATGTCCTGAACTTTCTGTAGCTCTTTATTTCTCTTTAACCTGTTCATTATAAATATAGCTTGGCACTTCTGTTTGATCTTTTCAACTCTCTTCATTTCATCAATAGTTTTATTCCATAGCTCTCACTGATATTTGACAGGTTCATTTCTACGTTTTTCCAATTCAGATGAATTATCCACTGTCAGCTCTTTGCCAGCTGCTTTCCAAAATGCTTTAGTCCACCTGACCTTGCGAGGGTTGCACTTCTTCTTAAAGTTTTTATGACATTTGGATTTTCAGAATCTGAATAGCTTGCAATCATTGCGGATGAACATCATGCCATGACCTGGGTAGATGGGCCTGGAACAGAAGTAATACTTCTCAATATGCATGTTGGCCCAGTGTGAGTACCCAGCAGCTAAATGCTGAGCTTGAAAGGAAGTGCCGTCACATTTGATAGACAACTGTGCTAGGTAATTGATTCTTGGTTGACAGTCTTTTTCATTCAGGGTTTTGTATATGTCTCCCCATTGGGGAGTCTTCTTGGCTACATGGTTTCTGCTGAGAAATCAGAACTTAATGTATGTAGGTTAACATTTCTTTTTCTCCAGATTTTTTTTTTGGTTTCTTTCCTTGTCTTGAATTCTGGAGAGTTTGATTATGGTATATATTGGTAATTTTCTTTTGGGGTCTATCCTGCCTGGTGTTTGTTAAACTTTTTGAATGCGTCTCTTCCTGTCCTTCATGATGTTAGGGGAATTTTATTCCAGTAGCTCTTTGACTATTTCTTCTGTGGTTTTCTTTGTCTCTCCCTGTTCTGGTATTTCAATCTCCCATAGGTTATTCCACTTCATGTTTCCACATGAGTCTTAAGTTTCCTTCAGATTTTTTTCTTCTTGTTCTTCTGCAGAAGCACTATTGAGAGATTTATCTTTAAGCTCATTAATTCTAGCTTCCATCCCTTCAGTTCCACTCCTTTGCCATTTCAGTGTATTGACCATATCTGATATTTTAGCATTGATCATCAGGATCTCTTTTGGTAGTTTTTGTATTGTCTCTAATACTATATCTATTTTGCTTGATTGTTCTTATAACACTTTCCTGACTTCTTCCTTATTTTCTACAACTTTTCAGTGGAACATTTGGATGTACTTCAGTATCATTTTCCTGACTTCTTTTCCAGATAATTCCAAAGTCTCATCTCCCTCCAATGCAATGTTTGTGCTCTTCCTCTTCATCATTCTCTCTTGTTTCTGCATGTGAGCAGAAATTTTCTGCTACATTTTACACATTGTGGTGTTGTTGTATTTGTAATAACTAGATGAATGTATGTTGGTGTATTCTTAAATACTTTCCAATTGTCTCCTTGGTAGGGGTGATCAGGAGATGGATGTCTCTGTTCACTGCTCATACAGCTCACTTCAGGATGTTTTTAGAAGGTGTTAGTTGTAGATGCTGCTGTGGTGTGCAGCAGCTAGCATTGGCTCTTGCAAAATTGGTGGGGCTTTTTAGAGGTATAATTGCAGCTTGGCTGTGGGGCTGCAGTTACTCTCTCCTTTCTGGTGATGCAAGTAGAGAAAGAACTCCCATAAGATACAAGGTGGCCTTATCTCCTCTATATACAGAATTTATAAGGACAGGCAACTTATACATTGGCTACAAAAATGAGAGGGGCTATAAAGGCATGGAGTGACTGGCTTAAAAGTTTTCAAGAGGGAGTTTAGTTTCAGAGTGTGAGGGGGAAGGTAGACTCCCCACTGAATAGTGTTCATTTTGTCTAGATGAATCTGGTAAAACAGATGGGAATAAGATTCTTATGATTCAATTGTAATTGTTATTATGACTAACTGTGACTGTTAAAACTGTAAAGGTAGAAGTTTTCTAACAAAAAGAGGGGAGTAATTAAACTTACAGTCCAGGAGCACAGGACCCCAGGACCATCAAGGGAGAACACGAGCAGAATGAGAGATTCTATCCAAAGAAACAGTGACACCAGAAATGGAGATAGAGATGAAGGCATGGAGAAATAGAGCAGCTGAGGACTCTAGACTTATGGAAAGAGAAAGGCTGTGTGCTGGCAGCCAGGTGCTGGTGGCCAGGAGGCAGGCTCACAGAATATGTGCCCTTTGGTTGTTTAAATGATTGCTCAGTGTTTTTGTGTACATCCCCCTCCCACAAAAAAGCAATAAGAGATGACCACATGTTTTTCATCTTTTGATAACTGATGAATTACATTAATATTTCCTTGCATTCTTTTTCATATTCATATCCATTTATTCTGTTTACAATTATTTTATTTATGACTATGGATAAAGATTTTTAAATGATATGAGGCTGTAGTTTTCTTTCTGTTAAATCTTTGTCAGGTCTTGATAGTATTGATTGGTATTATGGTAGAGTTATATTTTACAATAGAACATTTCTTCTTTTTTTATATGCTAGAAGATATTAAATTTATGATTTCTGTGCTTTTCAAGTAATTTCTATGAGACTGCCTGAATTTCTTCTTTTACCATTGTTTCTTTTAAGTTTTTCAATATCTTCTAGACCCAGTTTATGTAATTTATATTTTTCTACTTATCTTTTTTTTATATATATACAAAATGGCCTCCTTTAGCTCATTTAATTTCCTATGCAATTGCTTCTCTTTCCTTATTTTTAATTTGCATGTTGATGCTATATTTTACCCTGCCCTTCTGTTAGTTAAGAAGGTGAAGTCACATGGATTTATTTAAAGAACCAATTCTTTCATGCATTTATTATTCTTCAGATTTTTTTTTTTTTTTTTTTCTGGCTACTGCTAAGATTTTGATGTTTGACATAGTCATTTTATTGTAGTTGTTATTTTCTAGAATTTCTTTTCTTTTCTGTTTTTTAAAATTGAGTTTCAGTCTTAGAGGGGGTTTTGACCTGAAGGGACTTGATTGCTTGCCTTAATGGTTTCCCAGTGAACAACTTGCTTATTCCTGTAGTAGCCAATCATACTGCCATTTTTGTTTTGGGTTTTCCCTGCTGATCTTTCTTTGAAGATGTATCTTCTGTCACTCTAGCTGTTCCAGGCTGGTCTGCTTGTCATTTCAAGTAGGAATGTCCCACCTCAGAAGGTTCTAGATGGGACTCAGGATTCTATCTAAGGTCCTATACACTGAAAGGACTTCTCAAGATGCCTATTTCACTGGGCAAGTTGCAGAATCCCTTTAGGTATTCCAATCAGTTATAGGCTGTAGACAAGCTTACAACATTTTTGTAATCATGTTGCCCAACATTCTTTTCTATTCCACTCAAGTGTCTACTTTACAGTAGTAGGCAAGGGAAACCAATATTCATGAGACAGTCAAGCATCTTAGTATTATTACCCCTCTTCAGACTATGCCTTGATCCCTGTATCACAGAGCCCTGTTACAAGGTTGAACGTACATTACGATTTACCTCTGTCCCATTTAGCCCATGCAAACCTGTCTCAGTGTTCCCCTATCTACCTTGTTTTCCCACCGCCTCCCCCTTCTTGTGTATTGCCCTACCCATCACCCAAACTATGATGTGTCTGACCCTTACCCTGTGCTCTACTGTCGCCTCCCTCCACCTTCACCAATCCCACTCCCCCCCCACTGGTAACCAACAAATATATATATATATTTTCCCCTTTTAGTATGGGTATTTTTTCTTAAGCTTTTATAGTAATGGTCTTATGCAATATTTCTCCTTTTGTGACTGATGAACATAATATCCTGTCCTAAAGGTTCATCCATGTTATGTGGTGGTTTACAGGTTCCTTGTTATTCTTCAAGATAGCATAATATTCCATTGTGTGTATGTACCAAAGTTTGTTTATCCATTCTTCCACTGATGGGCACTTAGGCTGTGTCCATCTTTTTGCTATTGTGAATAGTACTGCTATGAGCATTGGTGGGCATATCATGTTATGGCTTGTATTTCTTGTGGATATATACTAAGTAGAGACATTGCTGGGTCATAAGGTATTTCTATTACAAACTTTCTAAGGAAGCACCATACTCTTTTCCAAAGTGGTTTGATAATTTTGCATTCCCAAGAGCAATGTAGGAGGGTCTCAGTCTATCCACAATCTCACCAGCATTTATTTTCCTCTGCATTTTTGAACTTCACTGTTATTGCTGGTGTGAGATGGTATCTCATTGTTGTTTTGGTTTGCATCTCTCTAATGGCTAATGATCATGATCATTTCTTCATGTTTGTTAGCTGCCCAAATCTCTTCCTTGGTGAAGTGTCTGTTCATGTCCTGTGCCCATTTTTAAACTGGGTTATTTGTTTCTTTCTTGTAGAGGTGTTGTAGTTTCCTACAGATATTAGAAACTAGTCCTTTGTCTGATATGTCATTGCCAAATATTTTTTTCCCATTCTGTGGGCTCCCTTTTTACTCTTTTGGTGAAATCTTTTGATGCACATAAGTTTCTAATTCTTAGAATGTCCCAATCATCTAATTTGTCTTCTTTTGTTTGTGTAATATTCAAAATGTTTGATAGTCTGTGTATGCCTTGGATTAGAGACCTTAAATTTGTCCGTATTTTTTCATTAATGACATTTATAATTCTGGGATTCACTGTTAGGTCTTTAATCCATGCTGAGTTGGTTTTTGTATGTGGTGTGAGATAAAGGTCTTGTTTCAATTTTTTGCCTATCGATTTCCAGTTCTGCCAGCACCATCTGTTGAAGAGACTACGTCTTCTCCACTTTATGTACTTTGGCCCTTTGTCAAAGATCAGTTGGTTGTATGTGGATGGATTAATTTCTGGATTCTCGATTCTGTTCCATTGATCTATTTATCTTTCATTGTAGCACTACCAGGCTGTTTTGACCACTGTAGCCATGTAGGAGATTCTGAAATCAGGGAGTGAGTGGCTTCCAACTTTATTCTTCTTCTTAAGCAGTGTTTTGCTTATACTGGGTCTCTTTGTTTTCCATGTAAAGTTTGTAATTGTCTTTTTCATCTCTCTAAAAAGAATGTCGTTGAAAACTGGATTGTGAATGCATTGTATGTGTAGATCTCTTTAGACAGTATTGACATTTTCACACTGTTAAGTCTTCCTATCTAGGAGCATGGTATGTTGTTGTTGTTAGGTGCCATCAAGTTGGTCCTGACTCATAGTGACCTTATGCACAGCAGAATGAAATACTGCCCAATCCTGGGTCAACCTCACTACTGTTACCATCGATGGATGCTGTTGCAGCATCCATCAATACTGCCACTTGGCCAGTCCATCTCGTTGGGGGTCTTTCCCTTTTTCTCTGACTCTCCACCTTACCAAACATGATATCCTTCTCCAGTGACTGGTCCCTGCTGACAATATGTCTGAAGTATGAGAGATGAAGTTTGGCCATCTTGGCCTCCAAGGAGCATTCTGGCTGCACTTCTTCCAAAACAGATCTTTTGGTTCTTTTAGCACTTTCAATATTCTTCTCCTGACACCATAACTCAAAAGCATCAATTCTTCTATGGTTTTCCTTATTCACTGTCTCACTTTCACATGCATATTAGGTTATTGAAAATACCATGGCTTTGGTCAGGTGCACCTTCTTCCTTTTTTAGTAAGTCTCTTTTGGTTTCTTGTAGTAGTGTTTTGTAGTTTTCTTTGTATAGGTCCTTTGTTCCTCTGGTTACATTTATTCCTGAATATTTCATCCTTTGGATAGCTTTTGTAAATGGTATTGCTTTTCTAATTTCCTTTTCAGCATTGTCATTATTAGTATAGAGGAATCCAACTGATTTTTGTATGTTGATCTTGTACTCTGCCACTTTGCTGAATCTTCCAATTAGGTCCAGTAGTTTCTTTGCTGAGTCTTTGGGGTTTTCTATGTATAGGATCATATCATCTTCAAATAGAGTTTTACTCCCTCTTTGCCAATTTGGATGCCTTTAATTTCCCTTTCTTGCCTTATAGCTCTGGCTAAGACTTCCAAAACAATATTGAATAGAAGTGGTGATAAAGGCCATCCTTGTCTGGTTCCTGTTGGCAAGGGGAAGATTTTCAGTTTCTCCCCATTGAGAGTGATGTTAGCTGTTGGTTTTGTATACATACTCTTAATTATGTTGAGGAATTTCCCTTCAGTTCCTACTTTGTTAAGTGTTTTATCAGGAATGGATGTTGGATTTTATCAAATGCCTTTTTTGCATCAATCGATATGATCATGTGTTCTTTTCTTTCTTCTTATTTATATGGTGGATTACATTGATTGTTATTTTGAAGTTGAACTATCATTGCATCCCTGATATGAGTCCCATTTTGGTCATGATGAATTTTCTTCTTTTGGATTTTTTTCTGTTGAGTAGGATTTTGTTGAGAAGTTTTGCATCTATGTTCATGAGGGATATTGTTCTATAATTTTCTTTCTTAGTGATGTCCTTCCCTGGTTCTGGTATGAGGGTTATGCTTGCTTCATAGAATGAATGTATTAGGAAGTTTTCCAGCCATACCTGTATTTTGGAATAATTTGAGTAGAATTGGTGACAGCTCTTCCCTGAATGTCTGGCAGATCTCACCAGTGAAGCCATCTGGACCTGGATTATTTTTGGTTGGGAGTTCTTTGATAACCTAGTCAGTTTCTTCTTTTGTTGTAAGTGTGTTCAAGTTTTCTACTTCACTCTATGTAAGTTAGGTAGGTCATGTTTTCTAAAACTGTATCCATCTCCTCTAGGTTTTCCAATTTGTTGGAGTACAACTCTTCATAATATTCTATTATTATCCTTTTTATTTCTATTGGTTCTGTTGTGACATCACCCATGTAGTTCCTTACGTGTGTTATTTGCATCTTCTCCTTCTCTTTCATTAGGTTTTCCAATGGTTTGTTAATTTCATTAATTCTTCCAAAGAACTAGCTTCTTGTCCTGTTGAGTTTTTCTGTTTTCTATCTCATTTATTTCTGCTCTAATCTTTATTATTTCCTTTCTTCTGTTTACTGTAGATTTACTTTACTGGTCTGTTGCTAGTTTTTTAATAGAATTTCTTCAATTGCATGTTTAAATTCTTCAATTTCTTCAATTGCAGTTTTTGACTCACTTTTGGAATATTTTTTAGGTTTGGCATTTAATTTTTAATTTTTGTAGTTAAGTTTGCCATGACCAGAGCATTTTCCCTTTTTTGGGAAATTCATTCATGGTTCCCTTGCAGGACTAATGTGTCATCAGTTTTCAGGGGTATAACCTAAGGAGTCTGAGATGTAGCTAATCATTAATGTAATGTAATATAATATTATTAAAAATAAAGCAAGCAAAAGGGATCATAAGAAAGCATTTAAAATTAAGAAGAAAATAATATTGAAAAAGAAAATTTACAATATGTTGAGTAAAGTAAAAAATTAAAACCAAACCTTTACATTCCACCAAATATAAAAAGATAAACTTCTGTGTTGAAGATGTATCTTTTAAATTGGGTCAGAAGCAAAACTTCCTGGGACCTAACATTGTTGTTGTTGTTCTGAAGTGTTGTTAAGTTGGTTCTGACTCATAGCAACCCTGTATAGGATTTCTGAGGAACGATTGGTAAGCTTGAACTGCCAACCTTGCAGTTCAAAGTGACTTTGCAATCCAGTGCATTAGCCCACAGCGCCATACCAGAACTTCTTATATACCTATAACAATACTCAATTAGCTCCATGATTGATAGGAAACAAATAAGGAAATACAGTAAAATTAAATAAATGATACGAATCCCAGGCAGAGTCAGGTTCAAGGCCTCAAGAAATAAACTTTAATAACTTGGTATAATGAGGCTGTGTGTTTTGAAGACATCATAAACTAAATGCAGTTGTTGTTGTTAAGTGCTATTGAGTCACTTCTGACTCACAACCACCCTGTATAGTGTTTTCAAGACTGACTCAATTTTGAAGAAACAGAAAGCCTCATCTTTCTCTGGTAGGGCAGCTGGTGGACTAGATTAAAAGGCAAAGGTTGGAAACACAAGAGAAATTTCATTGTTGTGAATAACTCAAATATCCGTTTCTCAGTAACTTTATTGGGTTGTTGTTTTTTTTTTTGTCTTTTTAATAGTACATCATTGTCCTGTAATATTCTGACCTCTCTGGCCTCGCTCACCAAGATCAATCCATCTGTTCCTGAACTTCATATAAATGCCATCATTCTTTTGAGTCTGGTTTCTTTCACTCATGTTTGTGGAATTTACTCATATTTGTGTGTATCAGTATTTGTTGTTGATTAGTAGTCTATTGTAATAATAAATGGCTATCTATCCATCCTGGGTTGTTTCTAGTTTAGAAATATTATGGATATTATGGCTGTGAACATTATTATATGCATCCTTGATTGGACATATGTATTCCTATCTGTAGTATGTACACCCAAAAGTGAAATTTTGGGTTAAGAGTTATGGTGTGGCACTGTAGGATAAGTACTCAGCCATAAGATCAGTTTGAACTGCAAGTTTGGCAGTTCAAATGCACCAGCCACTCTTCACAAACCCTAGACAGGGTCACTATGAGTCAAACTGACTTGACGGCACTTAACAACAGCAAGGCATACATATGGATATTGTATGAATATTGTATGTATTGTAAGCTTTATGGGTATTGTCAAATAGCGCTCCAAAGTGGATATACTAATTTATATTCTTACTAGCAATTATTCTGGAAGAGTTCTAGTTACTCCACATCCTTGCCAATGTTTTACATTATAATTTCAATCATTTTGTCATGTGCAATAATGCTCTGAAATAGACAGCACTATCCTCATCTGATGTGGCTCTGAAGGATGGACTGCAAGGTCAGTTTGAACTACAAGGTGGCAATTCAAACCTACCAACCACAACTAGAAAACCCTAGATAAGGCCACTGTCAGAACCAGTTCAAAGACACTCAATAGCAACCATCCTCATTGTGGAGTCCAAGTGCAGCACTGTTGAATAAGTGCTGGATTACTAACAACCACCAGTCACTCCTTGGAAACCCAGTACAGGGTCACTATGAGTCAGAACCACCTCAATGACACTTAACAACAGCAACATCCTCATTGTTCTAATGTAGAAATGGAAGCTATGAGGGCTAACTCATTCAAGGGATATCAAAGAGCAAGATGGTTGTCCAGAATTAGCATAACATACAGGTTACCACCATGTTTAAGAACTTCCAAGAATCCTTGGTTCCTGATACATCAAGTCAAATTCCTCTTCCAAATGTTTGAAAACATATATGATTTCCCTTATCTATCTGACCTTATCTATCAGATTTGCCTGTATTTATATTACTGTTGTTGCTAGTTGCTGTAGAGTCCAAAGTTACTGTGAAAATAAGCATGAATCACTAAAATGTCTCCTTTAATCCTCATAGTACCCTTAGTAAATAGGTTATATGTGATTTTATTTTGTGTGGCACTGTGGGTTAATGCACTGTGCTGCAAAGTCAGTTTGAACCACAAGGTTGGTCGTTCAAGCTCACCAGTTGCTCCTTGGAAACACTATATAGGGTCACCATGGGTCGCAATTGACTTGATGGCGCTTAACAACAATAACTGGGGATATATAGAGATTAAGGAATGGGGCCAGAGGTTCACTCTTAATGCAGAGGTGGAATTTTTAACCAGGTAAACTCAATCCAGAAAAAGCTTTCTTAACGCTCACACTGCTTTGTATGCCTAATATTGTACTGTAAGGACATGGTGGAACTAATAATAGAAAACTCAGAAACAGATGATTTCAGAAATATTAATTCTGCCTGCCGGTCAAGCCACACCAGTCTTTCCTGACACCGGTGCTGTAAATATGATTTTAGATTTTTCACTAGTTGTCTCATATGTGTTGTCTTTCTTTCTATAGTTGAATTTATGTTTCCCAGTGTGAGGCACAGTTTTAGGTAATTAGTAGTTTTCTGTAAGCATGAAACTTCAATTGAAGTAGACTATGCAAGGACCAAAGACCACAGCTTGCAAGGGTTGGAGCTGAGCAATTGGCCTCCCAAAGGAAGGGCCTGATATCCACATTGTGGTGTCCTCAAGAGTAAGCTGGATGTCACTCAGCATTGGCATTGGAGTGGCTAGTCAAGAAATCGTCCTGATAATCACTTTTAAAGTGCCAGATGTTCATTTAGGACATAGTAGACCTTACACAGCAGCTGGATATATTGGGATTGGGGTCAATCTTTGGAGATAGTGGCTTGGCAAGGACTAGTTTAACTAGTGCATTTAGTGCATTTCTAGCAGGACAGAGTCAGGGATTCAAGGCAGAAGGTCCAGCCATGTGGCCAAGGCCAGGTGGAAGACAAGGGTGAGCAGGTGCTCAGGCCACCACAGACAACTGGGTGCTGGCACAGTGCAACATGATTTATTTCAGAGCCCTGTCTGGTGATAACTGGATGGCCCAAGCACTGCTAACCTCAGAAAGAGGTTGCCGGAAGTAGCCATGACAGAATCTATTGTTGGAGTATCAGCATTGCCTGTGGAAAGCAGGAGATACTGCTAGTGGGCAAGTTCATTGTACACGTTGTAACTGTGTGTCATTAAGTTAATTCTGGCTCATAGAAACCCTACATAGAATTTCCAAGGCTATAAATCTGTATGGGAACAGAAAGTCCCATCTTTCTCCCATGAAATGACAAGTGAATTCAAGATGCTGACCTTGTAGTTAGCAGTAAAGCTCATAACCCATCATGATACCAGCTCTCCCTGTGATTGTTGTAACTGCTATTGAGTCAGTTGCTACTTACAGTGACCCTGTATAGGGTTTCTTAGGCTGTAAATCTTTGTGGGAGCAGAAAACTTCATCTTTCTCCTGTGGAGCAGTTGGTGAACTCCAGCTGCTAACCTTGTGGTTTTTAGTCTAGTGCTTACCCTACAGATGCATGCACTCCTTAGGGTATGTCTAAGCATTCATGTAGGGAGGACAAAGAGATTTTGCAGCCAGGTTGCCCCGCCTGTGATCCATTCCTGGCTCTACCCTTCAGTGCGTTACTTAACTTCTGTGTGACTCAGTGTTCATATCTATAAAATGGGTAAACATAACATCTGCCTCAGAGGGTTGTTGTCAAGGTAAGAAGAGTAATAGACAAATATATAAAGCCCTTAGAAAAATGGCCACATGTATTATAAGCAGTCACCCAGACTTATAGTGACCCATGTGTGTCAGAGTAGAACTGTGCTCCATAGAGTTATAGTTTATTTTTGGAAGTATATCACCGGGCCTTTCTTCCAAGTAACTTTTAAGTGAACTCGAACCACCAATCTTTTAGTTATCAACCAAGTGTTCTACCCTTTAGACTACTAAGGTACTCCCCCAAACCAGTTGCTGTCAAGTTGACACCTACTCATGGTAATGTGGCTCAGAGTAGAGCTGTGTACATCTTAAACCACTCCCCACATATTTACCAATATCCTGTGTTGCCCCATAATCTTAGATGTCTTGCAATAATGTGCCTGTTCAAAGTCTCAGTGAGGAGGCTTTCCTCTGGTTTCAGTTGCTTTTGCTTAGTTATGCATCCTGAAGTCATGTTCCCATACCCCAACCTCACATGAAACATGTTCTTAGCCCTTGACAGGTTCTGAAGATGGCACTTGGGAACAGACCTTAGCGACCAGCATGCTGCAATTCCTGGGCCTCGTCCTCCATGCCTATCCCCAGGATCCCATGTGGCATGCCCCAGAGTTTCTTCAGACTTTGGTCACAGTCACCTTCCCTCTGGGAATCCAAAAGGTAGGAATTCCCCCTGCCGTACCCCAGGAAGAGCGGAAGGTGTGCTTCCTCATTCCCCAAGGATGAAAGCAGAATTCCTCCCTTGGCTCCCCCATAAAAAAGAAATTAAATTAAATACTTTTTTTTTTTTTAATCAAAGTCCAGAGCTTATTTCAGGTATTTGATCTCCAACACGTTCTTGATGACTTCAGAATATATACAGAGATACTTCTCTAACTTACTTTTTTTTTTTTTTTTTTCAAAAAGCATTTGCATTTTAAGGTAACTTGACTGGAACATTAAGCAAGCAACTTGGATAATTTTCTTGACTGCAATGCAGCTTGAGGTCATTTTCAGCTCTGAAATTCAATAACTTATTGAGTTGTTAGGAATCTCAGTAATGAGAAATTTGATGGTAGATGAAGTCCAATTCTGTATGTAATACCCACCCATACACTGATAAAGTGAAGTAACAAGTCTTGTTCTAGGAAGCTTGTTGACAGGGCGTTGGGGTAGAGACAATACAGAAATAATTTCCTGGGATTCCTTTTGTTTTCAGGACACTTCTCCTGTTTTCAGGACCCTCAGGTCATGACTCAATGTCTCCTTTCAGTCAGAGGGGTTTGTTGAGCTCAAGAAGGCAGAGATTGACTTGGGTCTTGGGATAAAGGTATGAGTGTTGGGGAGGATAGAAAGGATTATGGAAAGATGGTATTATTTTGAGTTGAGAATGCAAGTAAGGTAAGGCTGAGTCAGAATCACCATGTGATTAAAGGAGGCTAAGAAGTACCTTGGAGCGTGAGATGGAGCTGGAATGGTGGCCAGCCCTGATTTCAAGGGCTCGTGCTTTAAGTAGGGACTAGGATGGACAAGATCGGGGCATCTTAGCACAGTTCTTAGTAGGGAAGAGGCCCCAACAATTATTGTTTATGAGGCCTTGGAAATTCAGGTACAGAAAAGAGGGCAGAGACACTTGTCTACCCCCACTATGATAGATTAGGAATCAGAGTCACAGAGAGGGAGAGGGAGTTAGTGATTCCTAACTGAAAATTGATAACCATAGCTAAAGGAAGATACTAGAATGGCAAAATGGTATGTAGCATAGTTATGATATATGCCAAGGATAGTGCTGGGCATGTAGTGATGGTGGTGCTTGTGTGCCATGGAGTTAGCTGTGACTCATAGTGACCCCTGTATAGGGTTTCCAAGGCTGTAAATCTTTTCGGAAGCAGAAAGCCTCACATTTCTCCAGTAGAGTAGCTAATAGATCGAACTGCTGATCTTGCAGTTATCAGCCTAACCCATAATCCATTATGCTACCAAGCTACTTAGTGCTGGGCATGTAATGGTTGCTTAGTAAGTATTTGTTAAATGACCTAATGAGTAAATGAATATGTTATTAGCTAATTTCTTTCCAGATATACAACCCCATTTGACCCAAGCACATTAGCCAGTACCACTGTGTTCCTCTGAATTTCAGTTTGCTCTTAATGACATCAGCTTCATAGAATGGATGTAACAGTTAATTATTTAGGCATGTGGACAGGGCCAGGCTCAGGACTGATATTTCCTAGTGATATTTCCACTGAATGGAAGTTGTCACCACAAATACACATCTGGAAAGATATTAGCTAAATGACTCATTAGGTCATTGAACAAATACTTATTAAGCAACCACTGCATGCCCAACCTGAAGGAGCCCTGGTAATGTAGTGGGCTACAAGTTGGGCTGCAAGGTCAATGTTCTCATCTATCAGCTGCTCTGTTGGAGAAACTGACTTCATGGCACACAACCACCACTCATCTGTCAGTTTGTTGCATTGTGGTGACTTGAATGTTGCTGTGATACTGGTATTTTATATACCAGAAGGTTACACCCGTGGTGGACAGATTTCAGTTGAGCTTCCAGACTTGGAACGACTAGGAGGAAGGAGAGGCAGACTACTTCTGAATGTTTAGCCCCTGAAAACATTTTCAATAGCAGTGAAACACTGTCAGGTAGCACCAGAATATTGAATATTGAAACATGATGAATAGCACCAGAACATTGTCAGATATAGAAGAAGGCACTCAAAATTTGACTAGAGAGAGATGTTTCCTCAAAATAGAGTTGACCATGATGAAATGAATGGAGTAAACCTGTGAAGACCTTCATTTGTTTATGGTGCACCATGCAAAATGTGGAGAAAAAGCTGTCTTCTTGTTGTTAGGTGCCATTGAGTCGATACCAACTTTTAGTAACCTTATGCACAACAGACCAAAACACTGCCCAGTCCTGTGCCAATCTCACACTCATTGCTACACTTAAGCCCAGTGTGGCTGTTACGGTGTCAATCCATCTCATTGGGGTTTTCCTCTTTTTTGCTAACTACTTTACCAAGTATGATGTCCTTCTCCAGAGATGGGTCCCTCCTGATAATATGTCTGAAGTATGAGCATTATGGTTATACTTCTTTCAACACAGATTTGTTTGTTCTTCTGGCATTCCATGGTACTTTTAATATTCTTCTCTAATATCATAACAAATGCATCAATTCTTCTATGGTCTTCTTTATTCATTGTCCAAGTTTTACATGCATATTAGGTTATTGAAAATACCATCATATGAGTCAGACACAACTTAGTCCTCAAACTAACAATTTTGCTCTTGAATGCTTTAAAGTGGTCTTATGTAGCAGATTTGTATAATGCACTACATTATTTGATTTCTTGGCTGTTGCTTCTATGAGTGATGATGGTTGATCTAAGCAAATGAAATCTTTAACAACTTCAATCTTTTCTCCAGTTTTGTTGATGTAATTTATTGTTTCAGTTGTGAGGATTTTTATTTCCTTTACATTGAGGTGCAGCCCATACCAGAGGTCTTCGATCTTCATCAGTAAGTACTTTAAGTGCTCTTCACTTTCTGAAAGCAAAGTTGCATCATCTGCATGTTGCGTGTTCTTAATGAGTCTTCCTACAGTCTTGATGCCATGTTTGTCTTCATATAATCCAGCTTCTCTAATTATTTGCTCAGCATATAGTTCAAATAAGTATGGTGAAAGAACACAGTCCTGGGACACAGCTTTCCTAATTTTAAACCATTCAGTGTCTCCTTGTTCTATTTGAACTACTGCCTCTTGGTCTGTGTACAGGTTCCACATGAGCACAATTAAGTGTTCTGGAACACTGATGCTCCACGATATCGTCCATAGATGGTCATGATCTACACATTGGAAATCCTCTGTTTGGTCAGTGAAGCACAGGTAAACATCTTTCTGGTATTCTCTGCTATCATCCAAGATCCATGTGACATCAGCAATGATAGCCCTGGTTCCAGGCCCTCATCTGAACTGCTCTTGTTGTTAAATACCATTGAGGTGGTTCAGAGCCACAACATATAGGGTTTCTGAGGGGCATCTGGTGTGTTTAATATGCTGACCTTGTGGTTCACTGTCCAGTGGTTATCCTATAGCACCATACCAGGAAGACATCCATTAATAACCAGAACATGCAATGTACAAAGGATGAATCTAGGAAAATTAGAAGTTGTCAAAAAAGAAATGAAATCCATAAAAATCAATATCCTAGGCATTAGGGAGTTGAAATGGACTGGTATTGGCAACTTTGAATATGACAGTCATATGGTTTACAATGCATGGAATGAAATTTTGAAGAGGAATAGTGTCATGTTCATCATTCAAAAAGAACATTTCAGATATATCTTGAAGTATCATGTTGTCTATGATAGAATAGTACAAATACACCTACAAGGAAGACCAGTTAATACCACTATTATTCAAACTTATGTACCAACCACTACAGCCAGTGATGATGAAATTGAAGAATTCTACCAACTTCTTCAGTATGAGATTGATAAAATATGCAATCGGGATTTATTAATAATTAGTGGTGATTGGAATGCAAAAGTTGTAAACAAAGAGGAAGGATCAATAGTTGGAAAATATGGCCTTGCTGGACATCACATGATAAAATTTTGCAAGACCAACGACTTGCTCATTGCAAATACCTTTTATAAACAACATAAAAGGACACTATATACATGGAATTTACCAGATGGCATACAAAGAAATCAAACTGACTACATCTGTGGGAAGACACAGTGGAAAAGCTCCATATCATCAATCAAAATGATACCAGTATCAGACTGTGTAAAAGACAATCATTTGCTCATATGCAAATTCAGGCTAAAGCTGAAAGAAATTAAAACATGTCTATGAGAGCCAAAATTTGACCATGAACCTGACTTTAGAGATCAGCTCAAGAACAGACACTAATGATTGAAGACCAGGAGAGATTTAGGATAACCAAGGTTATCATACAGGAAAAAAGCAAAAGAAGAAAAATACCAAAACAAATACAAAACAAATGTCAGAATATACTTTGAAGCTTGCTCTCCAGTGTACAGATGCTAACGCATATGGATGAAATGAGGCTGTAAAAGAGTTGAACCTAAAATTTCACAGGGTAACTTGAGAAGACAAAATCAAGTATTATAATGAAATTTGCAAAGACTTGGAATTAGAAAACTGAAAGGGAAGAGCATGCTCAGCAATTCTCAACTGAAAGAACTGAAGAAAAATTCAAGCCTTGACTTGATATATTGAAGGATTCTATGGACAAAATATTGAATGGTGCAGAATACATCAAAATAAGATGGAAGGAATACATAGAGTCACTGTATCAAAGAGAAATGGTTGATGTTCAGCCATTTCAAGACATAGCATATGATCAAGAGCAAATGGTACTGAAGGAAGAATTTCAAGCTGTACTGATAATACTGGAAAAGAACAAGGCTCCAGGAATTGATGGAATACAAATTGAAACCTTTCAACAAGCTAATGGAGAACTCATCTATGTCAAAAAATTTGGAAGACAACTACCTGACCAATTGATTGGAAAAGATCCATATTTGTGTCCATTCCAAAGAGAAATGATCCAACAGAATGCAGAAATCATCCAATAATATCATTATTATCACATGCAAGTAAATTTTGCTAAAGATAATTTTAAAACAGCTGCAACAGTACATTAACAGGGAATTTCTAGGTGTTCAAGTCAGAATCAGACAACAGCATGGAACAAGGAATATTATTGCTGACATCATATGGATGTTGGCTGAAAACAGAATACCCCAAAGATGTTTACCTGCACTTTATTGACTATGCAAAGGCTTTCAATTATGTGGATCATGAGAAACTATAAACCAAATTACAGAGTATGAGTATTCTGGAACACTTAATTGTACTCATGAAGAACTTGTATATAGACCAAGAAGCAGTTGTTCAGAGAGAACAAGGGGACGTTGAATGATTTAAAATCAGGAAAGGTGTGCAAAAGCGTTGTGTTCTTTCACAATACTTGTTCAATCTGTATGCTGAGCAAAGAATCTGAGAAGCTGGATTATATGAAGAAGAACATGACATTAGGATTAAAATTAGACACAATAACAATCTGCAGTATGCAGCTGATACAACCTTACTTGCTGAAAGTGAAGAGGACTTAAAACAATTACTGATGAACATCAAAGACCATGGCCTTCTGTATGGATTGTACATCAGTGTAAATAAAACAATAATATTTACCACTGGACCAATAAATGACATCATGAAAAATGGAGAAAAGATTGAAGTTGTCAATTACTTCATTTTGCTCAGATCAACCATCAACACTCATGGAAGCAGCAGCCAAGAAATCAAACAGTATGTTATATTATGAAAATCTGCTGCACAAGACCACTTTAAAGTGTTCAAGAGCAAAAATATCATTTGAGGAGTAAGTGGTGCCTGACCCAAACCATGATATTTTCAATAGCCTCATATGCATGTGAAAGCTGGACAGTGAATAAGGAAGACCACAGAAGAATTGACACATATGAATTATGGTGTTGGAGAAGTATATTAGCAATCCATGAACTGCCAGAAGAACAAATAAATCTGAATTGGAAGAAGTACAACCAGAATGCTACTTAGGCCAGGTTGGTGAGTCCCAGGAGGATATCATGCTGGGTAAAACGAAAGGTCAGCGAAAAAGAGGAAGATCCCCAACGAGATGATTTGTCATAGTGGCAGCAATGGACTCAAGCTGAACAAAGATTGTGAAGATGACACATTGTTTCATTCTGTTGTGCATAAAGTTCCTATGAATTGGAACCTACCAACAATAATAAATGACAGAGTCAGGATATGAAGCTAACTGTTACCCAAAACCCAAGTTTGCAATGACAATCAGTTTAAAATAAAATTAAATGGCCAAAAAAATGTTTTAGGATAAAAATTAAATATAAAGACATCAGATTTTCAAAAAGATAAAATGATTTGATGTAAAGGATAATTATGCAAAAATAAAGATTTGGGGAAGTGGTATAATTAAGAGCAAAGGAAAGAATTGCAGGTAGCAGTGGAGGGGATAAGGGTGGGACATCCCATAGTCACACACAGCCAAGGTGAGTAGCAGGGAGGCAAGACAATACTACAGGCTTATCTTACTGTCCCCCAACATGAGTTTTGTGTAGGGGCTGGGGCTCCGAAATCCATGAACTGACATTCTCAACTTAAATCCCCATCTCTGCCCCTCACAACACGCCATCTGCTGATTTGGCTTCCATCTGGCTTCCCACCAGCAGCTGTGCACACACTCTGATCCTGGGCTCTTCCTCCCTATAGGAGGTCAGCAGTTTCTGCACAGGAGAGGGTCTGGTCCAAAGTCACCTACCTAGCCAACCACAGCAGAGTCAGGTTCTATGTTAGTCTCCTGGCTCCAAATTTAAAGCTCTTCTTTCCACTCCTCCTTGCTTGTTTCAGCTCCGTGTTTGTTCCTCAGCAAGCCTTTGTCAGATAGAAAATCCACCTAACAGTATTCATGTAGAAGACTGGCACAAAGACTTTGATTTGCTTTGAATTTATATAGCATCTTTCCATTGAAGTCCACCCAGAGCTAATTAATACAGTCACCATCCCCCTAGGTGCCATTAAATTCATTTTATGGCTTAATTAAGAATAGCTGCATTAATTTTATGAATGAGCAAAGGGAGGTGCCAATAGATGAACTCACATGAAAAGTTCATGGGGCTGGGAGTCAGGAGTCCCTGACCATGTGTCCTTGGATGTGTCATTTGGCCTCCTAGCACCTCTATTCCCTCCTGGATGTATCTGGGCAAGGATTCCTGTCTCATTTGTTTCCCAATGTTTTTTATAAATATAAAGTGAGAAAGTGAATGTCAAAGCACTTCGGGGACTTAGATGAAAGAGCTCACCTAAGTCCTCTTTTACCATCTTTCTCACCTGTGGGTTCTATCTGTCAGCATCAGCTGGGAAACAGGCAGGGGAAGTGAAGTCTCCACTAAAAGACAGAGACCAATTTTTACAACTGTATTCCAGAAGTTGAATACAGCCACATGCATAGTTCTTTCATTCCATTCTCACAAATTCTTTATAATATCATTCTTATTTATTCCATTTAATCCATGAGGAGCTGTGGCAAAGACGAGTGAATTGATTTGTGCAAGGGTACTTTGGGGCCTCCTTTCAGAGCATCACAGGCCACTGATTTTGTGACTTAGCTTCTTTTCAGGATACTAGTTTGTCTCACGTTCAGAAAACACAGTGTACCACTGTATACGCAATGAAACTTGGGCAAGTCACCTCACTTCTGAGAGCGTCAGTTTCCTTACTTGTTCACTGGTTGTCATGACCATCCCACCTGTGCATATCGTAGAGACAGTCATGTAAAGGCCTTGAGACAGGGCAGGCCATACGTCTTGCTTTAGTGTTGTTTTTGTTTTTTGTCTTTGAGGGGTCCTTGGCTAAATCCACCTGGAATACTAGTAGTCCTATGGCCACAACTGAAGGTTACAATGCTGTGGAGAGTCCCCAGGCTACTTCCAATCTGCATCCTACCCAAAAACAACTAAGAGAGTTCACAAAGCTCCTCTTGAGGGAGCTTCTAAAAACGGCCTCCTCCCCCAAGCATTGGCTGGTGCTGGATGTGCTCTTGGAGGTAGGTCATAAGAGGCTTTCTTGGCTCTTGGGTATGGGAGAAGCATTAGGGGCTAGTAGTGGGTGAGATGATAAAGAAACCCAAGGTCTGGGTTTCTTAGGTGGACTAATCCTTGTCTTAGGTACTAACTCAGCCTTCAGCAGTATGGTGGTGAGATCTGATGTGCTCAGAAGCTCATCAAGCAACTGATAAATAGATGAGTTAGCCAGGGTCCCTAAAAACAGAGCCTGAGGTGGGAATTTTATGGAAGTTATTTATGTGGTGGTGGGGAGTTGTTCTCAGGCAGACAGGAGAGGAACCAGAATGAACAGGGAAGAATCTAACCAAGCTATGATCTCAGTTGGAGACTGGCTGCAACCTAGTCACAAGGGAGCATAGGCATGGAACCTGTGCCACAGTATTGGTCCACATTGAAGCTCCTCCATGATCACTGACTGGGGGCTTCCCCTTAGGTCCCTTACCCAAGAAAGTGTGTGTTACCTCCTGAGTAAGGCAGGTAGGTCATCAGAGGTCCAATGACTCAGGAAGCAATTCATTATCATGGCATCTGATAGATGAAGCAGCAAACAAATGACATAGCACCATGGGCAGTAGCATCCCATGCAGTATTTGAGTGGACCTGACTATGCAGCTGCTGATTCAATCCCATGTGGTGTTTCTAGGCTTCTCCAGACAATGTCACTAGCCAACAGAAGCGAAACTTCCAGTCTGAGGTCCTTCTATCCACCATGGAGATATTTCACACAATGACTGAAGGCAATGCACTGATACTAGGAGGTAAGTACCAGGGACATTGTCCCTACCCCTTCTGACATGTGGCTAATGGCAGCTGACCAGGAAAGCAAAACTGCCCTGCCAGTCACAGCTTTCCAGAGAATCCTTGGAACTTTAGAAGCCATTCAATGCCACACTCCATATGAGGCTTCACTATACCACAGTTTTTGCTCCATAAACTCATGGAAGCATGAGTGTCCATGACAACCATTTTATTGCCCAGCCCCTCTGAGGTTGAAAGCTCTCTGTCTTCTGAGCTAAAGTCTCTTCTCCTCTAGCTTCAATAGAAATTTCCCAAAAGGGAAGTCAAGATTTTAGAATGCAGTCATTCTTCTGCTCAGTGATTTATTCTTTGTTCCTACTGCTCTGGCAAATGTTTTTTTATATGAAGGAACCTTGATGAATACTCTGTTGCCCCTAAGAATTAAGGTTGAAGCTTCATCCAGAAGACTTAGTTCCAGGTTAACTATAACTTCTTGATGAGATTAAACAAAAGTCCTTCCTGTGGTTTCTGAACCATAGAAATCCCTAGTGGCTCAACTCATCTGGGTTTCTCCACAATTCACAGTCCTTCAACTCTTACTTTGTGACCTTTCTTGTGGGTTATCTGGACAGTGATGGAGAGCATGGCTGGCAATCCCAGATCTGGGTTCATATCTAGGGAATAAGGAAACTCTAGACAATGGCTTGATCCTATAAAGAGAGGCTAATAGCTTAGTCTAGTTCATAAATCATTGTAAATGTTGACAAAATGGTCACATACATATCAGAGCACATAAGAGACCCCGACTTTATCATCTGCCCAGCATAACAGAAGGTTCTAGTCAGCATGCAGTCTTCCTATTTAGGATTTACCTTAAATTAACCCCACCCTCCTTCCAGACGACCTCTGGAAGAAATGCTTCCCTCACTTGCTATTTCTCCACTTGTCTTTGCATCACTAAACAAATTATTAAAGATCAGTTATTTCATTGGGCTTCTACTATGGACAAGTCTCCATGTTTGAGGGCAATCTCATTAGCAAGAGGGATGATTTTTCATACTTGGTCTTCTCATCACAGGCAATAAGAAACCTGAGCCCAAAGCAGAATCTGCTACCACTCCACCCCTCACAAACATCTCGTACTTCATACAGAAGCTGGTAGAGAAGCTGCACTGTGGGATGTTCACAGCTGACCCCAGACACATTCTTCTCTTCATCACAGAGCATATTGTGATGGTAAGAATCCCAGGGCTGCCCAGGCTTGTTGATCAACATTTTTGTTGTTGTTGTCCAATTGGTCCAGCTCTGCAGGACCAGCCTGCATGGGGGTGGGGGTGGGCGATCTCCTGAGGTGGACAGGGAATGAAAGCCACAGGGGACTTGAGAGGGTCAGTCAAGAGCGAGCTTATTACCTACAATACAGCTTTAAGTACAATCTTAGGCAGGACGCATATTCAGGCAGCACACCAAAGCTAAAGTTTATTATTATCTTGATAAGAGTCAGGCACAAATGTTTTCTCCTCATTATAGACGTCTCCTCCAACCACCTGGTCAGTGTGTTCATTCCCATAATCTTTGGCAAACAAGGTTTCTCTGCAGTTCTCATCAAGGTGTTCCTTGGCTTGAGAACTGCCTCAGAGTTAGCTTCACACACATCCTGTTCTTCCTACACAGCTCAACTTGCCTGCCTTCCTGAAGTCAACTAAAACTGAATGTGAGGAAGGAAAAGTGGTTTGATGGCCCAGATTGGGCCTGGAAGTTGTTGACAGCATGCATGACTCTCTCTTGGACCACTTGAGATAGGTTTCAGTGACCGGGAACCTCAGACCTACATATTTGAGAGCTACAGCTTTGGATTTGTGATTATTGGTTTAATTTAATTGTTGTTATTCCTCATCAACAAAGAAATATGATCTGGAAAAGGGCAAAAAAGTCTATCTTCAAAAGGCCAATTTTATCTTTTCCTTAGTATCTGCTCCATCTTTCCCATATTTGTGTTTCCTGAAATTAAGGTCAGTCTTTTCTTTTTTTTCAAGGTTTTTATTGTGGATTGAGTGAAAGTTTGCAGGGCATAGCATCAGTTTTATATTCAACAAATCATACACCTTGTTTCATTACAATGATTATAATCCCCTCCATGTACCATCAGTTAACAGTATTCCTTTCTATCCACTTTAGCTTTTTAAAAAAACATAACAAAAACCCACTCAGGCATATATAATAATTTACATCTCCAAAGGGCACATTCTGCAAGTCTGCTCCTGGCC
>NW_006408807.1:2574156-2575444 GCF_000296735.1 Chrysochloris asiatica | reverse complement strand
GATGACACCTCACAATAGCAATAAATGGACAAAATATTGAATGATGCAGAAAGCATCAGAAGAAGATGGAAGAAATGCCCAGAGTCACTCTACCAAAAAGAATTGGTCAATGTCCTACCATTTCAAAAGATACCATATGACCAAGAACTGAAGATATTGAAGGAAGAAGTCCAAGCTCCACTAAAGGCATTAGTGAAAAACAAGTATCCAGGAATTGGTGGAATAAAATTGAAATGTTTCAACAAATTAATGCAGCAGTGGAGGCTCTCATTCATCTGTGCCAAGAAATTTGGAAGACAGCTAACTGGCTGCCCAATCAGAAAAGATTAATGTTTGTGCCCATTCCAAAGAAAGGTGATCCAATGGAATGTGGAAATTACCAAACAATGTCTTTAATATTGCATGAAAGTAAAATTTTGCTGAAGATAATTCAATAATGGTTACATTACAGTAGTACCTCGACAGAAATTCAAGCCAGATTTTGAAGAGGATGTGAAATGACGGATATCATTACAGATGTTAGATGAATCCTAACCTAAAGCAGAGAGTACCAGAAAGATGTTTATTGACTATACAAACATTCAATCATAACAAACTATGCATAACATTGTGAAAAATAGGAATTCCAGAACACTCAATTGTGCTAACAAAGAACCCATACATTAGAACAGAAAAAGGGGATATTGAATCATTTAAAATCAGTAAATGTATGCATCGGGGTTGTATTTTTTCACCATACTTATTCTATCTGTATGCTGAACAAATAATCTGAGAAGTTAGATTATATGAAGACGAGCATGGCATCAGGATTGGAGGTAGACTCATTAACAAGCTGTGATATTCAGATGATACAACCTTTCTTGCTGGAATTGAAGAGGACTTGAAGTGCTTACTGACAAAGATCAAAGACCACAGCCTTCAGGATAGTTTGCATCTCAGTGTAAAGAAAATGAAAATCCTCACACCTGGACCAGTAAATAACATTATGATAAATGGGAAAAAGATTGAGATTGTCAAAATTTTCATTTTACTTTGATCCACTCATGGAAACAAAGATGTTAAAGAGCAAAGATGTCACTCATCCAGGCCATGGGATTTTCAATCACTTCATATACATGTGAAAGCTGGATATTCAATAAGGAAGACAAAATAATTGATGTATTTGAATTATGGTGTTGGAGAAGAATATGGAAAGTACCATTGATTGTCAGAAGAATAAGAAAATCTGTTTTATAAAAAGTATTGTGAGATTGCTCTTTGTTGTTGTTGTTGTTAGGTGCTATCGAGT
>NW_006408807.1:2545770-2571894 GCF_000296735.1 Chrysochloris asiatica | reverse complement strand
TAAAGTTCTCCCATGTAAACTATCATATAATTCATAATAAAACATTAAAAAGAAGGGGGGGGGGGCTTGTGCAGCAGATTTATTGATAGTTGATCCAAGAAGAATGAAGTCCTTGACAACTTCAATCTTTTCTCCAGTGATAAGAATGTTGTTTATTATTGGTCAGGAAGGGATTGCTCTTTAGAAGTGATAATAGTGAGACTTAGTCTCCCATACTTTGGACATGTTGTCAGGAAGGACCAGTCCTTAGATAAGGACATCATGTTTGGTAAAGTGAAGGTGTCTTGAAAAAGAAGAAGACCCCAGGGAGCTGGATTGATAAAATCGCAGCAACAATAGGTGTAAACATAATAATTGTGAGGGACACAGGATCAGGTAGGGTTTCTTTCTGTTGTACATAGGGTCACCATGTATTGGGACAAACTTGGCAGCACCTGACAACAGCAGCATTAATAGAATGTCCTTAGACATGGAATATAAATTTTCTTACCAGAAATCTCTGGCTTTCAGACCTATTTTCTATTGAATGACCTTTGTTACATTCAAATTTTATGTGTGTTGGGCGAGGGGGGCCAGGAGAGGAGTTTGCATGTTTTTTTGTGAACTGAAATGTCTGATTTGCCTTTTTTGATTGTTTGGTTATATAGAAGCTTAAGGGTAGAGGAAACTAGAGCCGTTTGAATTTTAGAAATGTGTCACTTTTGATCACATCATTTTTGCATTCTACTGCATCAGCATCTAAATCACAACATGCTCACAAGAATGTATGTGTGTCTTCTATTTTTATGCCCTAGGTTATTGACAATGCATCTTCTCAGAGGGAGGTCAGCCTCAATTCTTTGTATAGCAGTTTGAATAAAGCCATTCTGTACTGCCTTTCCAAGCCCCAGCAGTCCTACTCTGAATGCTTCAGACTTCTCAGCATCCTGGACTTTCTGCAGAAGCACTGGGACATTGTTTTTGCCACCTATAATTCCAATGTCAACTTTCTCATGTGTCTCATGCATTGCCTTTTGCTGCTCAATGCAAGAAGGTAAGTGTTTCCTTGCTCACCAGTGGTAAACACTGAACAGCAAATTTTAGAGGGACACTTAATTGAAGTAGATATGAGTGACCTGATCATTTTGTTTATCTGATTATTCAAATTATGTGCAATATTTCATCATATGGTAAGTTGTCCTCAAACTATCCATGTACAAAATAGCTAGAATCATCGCTAAATAATAATTTGCCCTATTTCCACAATTCCAAGACGCCACTGGTTGTAAGCTGTTTAATTGATTGAATTTTTGAGTTAGAAATATTCTAATATTAAGTGCACATAGTCATTTTATGATGCAGCCAGATTTCAAAGATATTAATATTTGATAATATATAATTTTAGAATAGGAAATATATACTATTAAATTTCATGATGCAAGCTAAGAATAATTTTGCTTACATAAAGGATACATACATATGCATATAGGCACACACACATGCCTGTGCAACCTGTAAGAGCTAGAGCTTGACAGGACTGCCTTGGATTTCTGTTTCTCACAAGTCTGACAGGGAACAGTCTACCACTTTTCTATCATTCTCCATTAGTGGAAAATACTTGAGCTTTGGTTTTTGATAAGTTTCCACTTTATATACATTCTAGCTTTCACAGGTTTCACTGTATATGATATAAAATGAGTACACTTTCTTAAGGAACTATGATAAGAAATAATTAGGTTTATTTAAATCCTTGTCTTGAAGTAAGAAGTTTGAAACTATGCTTCTGTTTATGTGTAGGTCTCCTGTGTAGTATTATTTATATACCACACATCATATATCTGCCTCAGTCCCACACTGCCTGTTCTCTTCCTTTTTATTAATAGGATCGTGGTGAGGATAGAAAGGATTAGGACTGTCGGATATTATACTTTGCTCCCATCCTTTTTCTTATTCATACTTGTTTTTTTTTTTGTTAAGTGTCGTCGAGCTGATTCCGACCCACAGCGACCCTGTATAGGATTTTCAAGGTGCAGCTAGTGAGCTTGAACCGCTGACCTTGCAGTTCAAATGGCTTAGAAGCCTGGCACATTAACCTACAGTGCCAACCAGGACTATTAGCCCAGTACAAATGATAAGCCTGATCACTTGGAAACAAACAGACAAACCAGCATCTCAAAAATTCTGTAGTGTTTACTATTGAACATTGCAAAACACTAGAGTTGACTTGACTTGCTGAAAAGTCATGAAAATCCCTAGCCTAGAGGAGACAGTTGTCTTTGTTTTTCAAAGTAAAAGAGTCAATTGTTAGTGTGTGAATTAAATTTGGAGATATGATTTTTATTTTCTTCATCTCAAAAATTAGAAGCACAAATGCAGAACTACCAAAAGTGCCACCTCAGGATGTAAGACTTGGCAACCTGCTTCTGAAAGGTCACAGCTTTGAAAACCCTATGGAGGAATTCTGCTCTGCACACATAGGGCTGCCATGAGTTGGAATCAACTAGCAAGATAACAGCAACATAATTAAGCAGTGTGGCATGCCAATTAATTCATGTGCTCTCGATTATATCCTCTTTGGATTTCTATTCTTCTATTTTCTTCACCAGCTGCTCCTTGGAAACCCTATACAGGGTTGCTATGGGTCAGAACTGACTCAACAGCACTTAACAACAAGCAACAGTTTAGTAAAATGGCCCCAAAACACAAAGGGTAAATGTGAAACTACTTTATTCTAGATATTTCAAGAAGGACGTTCTCGAGTGCTGGTATTTTTAATTTCCATAGTTGTCATTTTTGGTCCAAACTATAAACATTGGAAGCTGGAGGATCTTCAGGGAAGGAGACAGGTGGACATTAACACAACTTGGATTCCATGAGTACATGTGTACAGGAACCTGATATGTAGTTTGCTGGACCCCAGTTAAGGACTCTTGGAATAATTAATATGTTGGCCCTTGTTAAATGATTACTAAGAATTCCAAGATGGTGAGAGCAGAGCATTAAACCAAGCAAAGGGACCATTCTGAACTGGGGCTCTGTATGCAAGCTCAGGCCACATGCCTTTGCTCTAGTCAAAGCAGTGTGAAATAAATGCCAAATGAAGGCATGATTCAATAATTTGGGGTATACACATGACCAATTTTGATGGTAGAGAAACAAAGAGCTATTTGGGGGAATCTTTTGGGAGAATGGATAGGATTTATTGAGATAGAAGTTAAGAGGTGTTTCTCCTGTTTTTTTCAAAAAAACATTGCATAACATCTAAAGTGGAAGTTGTCATAAGCTGTTAGTTTTAACTAGGTTATATATTGTTATGTACTGAGTTTGGGGATTCATATTAACAATAAACAACAATAGGATGATTTCAAAGAAAGAGTTTCTAATGAGCATTCTCTTTTCTACCAGCTATCCAGAAGGGTTTGGATTGGAGCCTAAGCCTAGAATGACTCCTTACCATCAAGTCTTTCTAAATGAAGAAGTGAGAGGAAAAAGAGAAGAAGATTCTTCAAGTTTGAGTGATGGTACATTTTATTTGCTTGCTCTTTTTATTTATTTGCTCTTTACTGTTGGGAGTTGAATGTGATAGTGATAAAAGAAGTCCTAAGAAATCTCAGAAGAATGTAGAAATGCAGGAACATAAGGTGGTAGAGAGTACAATTGGAATTATCTTTGCATATTAGAAATGGAATGGAATGGATGGATGAACAGACAGACTAATAAATGAAGAGAAAGATGTGTGGCCTTTGGTTAAACTAAGAGATTGGTATACTTAATGGAATCTCAGAGGCCATAACTGTAAATTGATTTCTTGAATTTTCCTTTTAACTACTAGATCCAGAAACTGGCAAGCCATCTAATCTAGCTCAAGTCATTACCTGGATGTCTTTTAGCTTTCTTCCCTAGAAAATGAGAATGGAGTAAACAAATAACACTACTTTTTTTTTGATACTTTTGGCTTGACAGAGTTTATTCTTAAATTTACAAATCTCAAGTCAAGTTAAAATTATTGGAATTTTGCACAAAGATAATTCCCAGATCTTGATCCAGAAGTTACAGTAGACCTTTCTAGACCACTTTGATTCTCAGACTGTGCCACTTACCTTGTGATGTCTGATAGGATGATGGGCACAAGGACCACTGGATTCTGACCAGAGTGGTGATCAAAGTCAGTGCTCAGAAGTCTTGTGACTTCAAAGTTTATTATGATACAGTGCTATTTATAGCAGGAACATGAATATACTCTGGGATTTGCCATTAGAGCCAAATCTGAGCAATGCCATCAACCTGTTGTGGTTATGTGCCGTGGAGCTGGTGCCAACTCATAGCCATCTTGTACAGGGTTTCTGAGGCTGTAAATCTTTACAGGAGCAGAAAGTCTCATCTTTCTCCTGCAGAACAGCTGTAGTTTTGAACTGCTGACCTTGTGGTTTGTAGCCTGACTCGTAACTACTACACTACCAGAGCTCCTTAACCTAGAGAAGGAAAAATAGACTCAAGAGCCTGGTACCAGAGGCAGAACTCAGTGACTCAAGATCAGAGAAAATGTATGCATGGCTCGGGGAGTGATAGGTGTAGGGCATAGCCGGCAGAACTGGATTGGTAAATATGACCCTATTTGGGCAAATCCAGACCACTGAATTAGGTGGTGATGTGAAGCATGGTCCCGAGCAAAAGACGAGGATTTTCTAAGGTCTTGTGGACCCAAGCATAACATTGGGCTTGTCCCTATTTCCCAGAGGGACCAACAAGAAAGAGAAAGTTAGGAGAAGCCAATTGGGGCTGTTTAGTTACCAACAGCTCATACAAATAATCTTTCTGTTTGGTATCCAACAAAATTGGATGTTGAGTAAAGTGGCTCCACACACCCATCTATCATGTTTCCCAGATCTGGAGATAAGAGGCAGGGGAGGACTTGGTGTCAGCAGTTAGAGACAGAGGAAAGACCAGTTCCCACTGAGGTTGATAGCATTACCATCAGTGATGTGGGTCTATATCCTGACTGCTTTCTGCCCAGAGATTGTAAAGCTAAGTGAGCATCAAAAAATTAAGTGAGAGAATGTGAATAAAAGAAATCATGATACCCAACCCCTGACCCTTTCTGGGAAAAGCCCTGAGGTCACCTTGATTATGCAATGTTTTCTCTGCTCTAGTCCAGCACAACATCCAGAAAATGGTGCAGATTCTCTGGCAGCAACTTGTGGCACAGAGTCGGCAGGCACTGGAAGATGCCTTCAAAATTGATCTTTCTGTGAAACCTGGAGAGAGTGAAGTGAAGATTGAAGAGGTCACCCCACTCTGGGAGGAGACAATGCTCAAATCCTGGCAGCATTACTTAGGTCTCTATCTACTTGATTCTATGGAATGGGAACTCCTGGTTCTTATGCAGTCAAATCCTCTAAGATTCCACTCAGGGCCTGGGGCCTTTCTCCACCCAAACCCTCTGTCTCATCCTTTCTATGAGGGGGATTTGCATCACTGCCGCTTCAGGTGTCTTTTCTCACATTGAACATCACGTGCATCCAGGATGACAAGAAGGCCCAAGGTGCCATCCAAGCAAGTAGATTCCAGTAATCTCTTAGAGGGAAGGGCCACAATGTGCAGAGCTCCATAAGGTTTTCAGTGGCTGGTCTTTCAGAAATAGATTTTCAGACCTTTCTTCATGTCATTCACCTTGGGCCTAAGGTTCCTTATCTTTCAAGTGATGTTTTTATCTCACATATACTAATGTACCTTACATTCTGTTAGTGTCTCAACATTTCCATCCTCATATTAGGCAATGCAGTTTCAGGGATGGAGTTTCACTGTGTTAATGAAGACTTTTTGAGCTTTGTCATTGTTATTTAAATCTTTTAGCATCACAGAATTCACAGTGATTCAAAGGGGACTTATTTCCGTGTCCACTGTGCCATGTCTAGTGTACAGAGCTTTATTTAATAGGTTTTAAAAATTAGTTACGGCAGATCTGTTCATACATGCATGTATATATACATATATGTGTAATTTAAAGTTAAAATGTCAGATTCTATTTCACAAAAAATACAATTAAGTAGGACGTATTTACCCATGTACATATAATGGAGTAAAATGATCAACTGAGCTAACAGTCATGTATACTGGACACTTTATATGTCCCAGGGTCTGTGCTTTAAAAACATCATCTTATATAACCTTCATCATAATCTAAGGTATTGTTGTTGCTAAGTGCTGTCAAGTCAATTCTGACTCATAGTGATCCTGTATAGGGTTTCCTAGGAGCAATTGGTGGACATGAACTACTGACCTTGCAGTTCAAACCACAATGGCACACCAGGACTCCACCTAAGATATTATCTAACCCATTTTACTGAATGAATACGTTGAGTCTCAGAAACTTTAGGTAACCTGTCCATTATTGTGCTGCTAGTAAACAAGCCTTAGAACCTGGGTTTTAATCAAGGTCTGGGTGACCCCCAGGCTCACACTACATTTTTTAGCACAGGGGGCTTCAGAGCCTGGCAGTGACATCTTGAACAAGTGTGTGCACTCCTTTTTCCTTCACTTCCTGATATTCTTTGCTTCCTCATCCCCCTAGCATCTGAGAAGAAAATTCTGGCGAGTCACTCTAATATCACCCATCACAGCAAAGTCACATCATGGGGTCAAAGCCTGTCTTCAGCCATGAGACTGATGCCCAGCCGACTGGCCAAGGATCCAGAATGCAAGGCAGAGGTGAGTCCAGACTTCAATTTTTGGCTTCAATCCCATGGATCATGCAATCTCTATATTATCACTGGATGCATCTAATTCCATATTCTTTTTTTTTTAATGTTTTATTGTGATTTAAGTGATTAATAAAAAAACAAAAACAAACCAGTAGCCATCAAGTTGATTTCAACTCATGGCGACCCTGCCTTGCATGTCACAGTAGAACTGTACTCTATAGTGTTCCAATGGCTGTTCTTTCAGAAATAGATGGTCATGCCTTCTGCCTGAGGTATCTCTAAGTAGACTCAAACTGCCCATATTTTGTTAGTAGCTAGGCATTTAACCATTTGTACCATTCAAGGACCCCAAAGTGATTATGGATTCCCTGTTATTGTAGGTGCACCTTATTATTGCAGGTACACCTTACGACATTAAACTAACAAACAAAATTTTTGTTCTGTCTTCTTTTGAGTCATTGTGTTCAGTGTGCACTAATTCAGTGTTCACCAGGAACTGAACATGTGAGCCCAACAAAGGGAGGCAGAAATAGTAGGACTATTTCCAGGAGATGGATTATAGATCTGGACTATTTGGCTGGTGTAGGACTGAGGTCTGAGGATTTTCTCTTCCATTCTTCTACATGTACATGAGTCACCCTAAAACTCAGTGGTACAAACAATGATTTATTATCATTATGGATTTTGTGGTCAGAAGTTTGGGTTGTCTGGGCCTCAGCTGGAAAGGATCCATGACTAGGAGCTGGGATCACTGGAACACTAATTCACTCACATGTCTGATGGTTAATATGGGCTTTAGTCTAAAGCCTTAGCTGAGGGTGTCAAATACACCCTGTACCACATGGACTCTATGTGTCCTGGCCTTCCGTATGATGTGGTGACTGGATTTTAAGAACTATTGCTCAGAGAACAAGCTCCAAATTGCCTTTTATAGCTGAGTCTCAGAAGTCATACAGAGTCACTTCCACCACGTTTCACTTGTCAATACAGACTCAAAGTTCTGCTCAGATTCAAGAGTTGGGGAACTCTACTTCCTGATGGGAAAATGGCATGGTTCTAGAAGAACGTATGGGCTGAAAGTATTGCTGTGGCTATTTGTGAAAAGTACATTCTGTCAAATGTCTAATATTGGGGTGCTATATTCAAAATCAGACTTGTCATTGAGCTGACATGGGCAATAGGGTCAGCAGACATTGAGTGGATTAATGTGCAAAGTCGTTTGAACTGCAAGGTTGGTGGTTCAAGCTCACCAGTAGCTCCTCAAAAACCCTATACAGGGTCGCTATGGGTCAGAACCAACTTGACAGCACATAACAACAACAATAACAAAATCTGAGCCATAGTAGGCTTTAGGTCATTTGAAGAAAGAGCCCAGACATTGAAGAGAAGAGAGGAAATAAGCTGGATTGAGACTGATTTCCCAATTGGTGTTCAGAATTGAGGGGAAAACCTGTGTCCTATTAAGGCTTGCCTTAATTGCAGGATATGGTGGTTGGCTCCTTAAAATCGTGTTCAGTAGGGTTTTTAACCAACTGAATGAATGAATAACTTATTTAGATTTTATAAGAGCTGTATCAAACTGTGGAAATTGACATAAAAATAAGAGAAAGATTTTTTAGAAAGTCAGAGACAGAGTCAGGGTAGGACCTCCTGTCTGAGCATGATCGCAGATGAGTCAGAGAATATTGCAGTCTCCATTCCTGTATGTATGCCTGTGACTAAGCTCTATGCACACTATCATACAGGGAGAAACAAGAGAAATGACAAGTGCCTAGAAATAAAAGACAGCTTACAAAATTCCATTTTACCTTATACAACTTCTTCTCTACCCAGGGGAAGGCCATCTCCCAGATGGTATAGCTATAGCAGAGCTCCTTAAAGTTTGGGAAACCCCACATATGCCCTCACACTTGGCCCTGAGTCATGCCATTTTCCTGACCTCTCTTCCTTTGTCTCTCCCTGGAGCTCCCAGATCGCTCTCAGGAAGTTGGGTCTGTCTGGCTAGGGAAGGGATAGCTAGGGCACTGGAAATGGACTTATGGAAACATTGGTGACCTGCTGATTCTGTACCTTTCTGGCTCCCAGCCTCTCACACCTAGCTGTCATTGACACAACTTAGTTGTCATGTCTTGGGGAGGTTATTTGAGGACCAGCTGATCTGAAAGCTCCCAAGGACACTGAAATGCTTAGGGCCATTTAGATTTACCAAATGATTGGCTCACATTGAGTCATGTAAAAGTAACCATTTTCAAGATGATTTTTTGAAGGCAGACTGCTCACTGAGATTTCATTCATTCATTCAGCAAATATTTACTGACTGTTTACTCTGTACCCTGCTCTAACTGCAGCGATTACAGTCAAGAACAAAACATATATTCTTGCTTTCTTAGAGACTTCATTCTTGAGGATGAAGATAGACAAAAAGCAGGTAAATAAACTGATGTTGTTAAGTGCTGTCGAGTCAGTTCCAACAACATAGCCACCCTGTATGTGGTTTCTGGGAGCAGCTGGTGACCTTACATTTCAAACTGACCTTGCAGTCCAGTGCACTAACCTGCAGCACTACATCAGGTGTGATAATTGCATGGGGGAAAGTTGAGCAAGGGATGCTGTTTTTATGGAGGTGGTCAGCAAAACCCTCCCTGGCAAGAGGGCATTGTAGCAGAGGAGACGGTTTGGGTAAAAGTAAATCCTATGACTTCCTGGGGGAGAGCACAGAGGCAGAAAGACTTGCTGAGCAAAGGTTTTAAGACTATGCTTGGATGTTCCAATGCAGCAGAGATGAGTGTGGCTGGACTAAAGTTCATCAAGGCACCCCAGCTTTCTGAGCAGCCATGGAGTTCTCCCCTTAGGCTTTTTTCTCAGGAAAAACTGCTTTTCCACAACTTGAATGGACAGCAGAGATTTTATAACTGATTATGTGTTCCTCTTTGACTTGGACACTAGGAAACACAGGAGCTAAGTGGGGCTTAATCGCCTAACTTCTGCACACACCTAGTAGCATTACTTTCTTTAGCACATACAGAGGACACAAGCACCTACATATACATGTGCATACACATTCACACATGTACATGCATACACAAAGACATACCACACACATGTATTCATAGACACTATGTACATACACATGTATGTATATGCACATATACACACATGTGCATGTATGCATTCACACAGGCATACAACAGACATATACACATACCACACACAGTCCCTCTTCCATCATCCTTCCCATTTGTTTCCCATTTTATCTTCAACCTGATTTCTTTGTCCATTTTGAAGCTTGTTCTAGCTTGTAGATTCTGAAGGAAAATTATTTTCTAAACAAAATGGACTATGTTATAATTTAAAAATTAACTACATCTTTGCTTACCACAACCATCTACCAGCCATTTAGCTGGATTGGACACAGAGCCTGGTGCCTACCAGATTCTTAAAGAATGTGTAATGTTCTGCACAGAACAGAGGAGGAGATACCCCCTCCTTTGGTTGAGCTGAAACTCAGCAGCCTCAGCCCACACATCCATCACTCATCTTCCTGAGATGCCTTTGTTGTGAACAGAAGGCAGAACTTCTCAGCTACATATGTATACCATGATGTCACAGGATAAGAGCATCAAATATTTGCCCTGGGGTCTGTTTAATTATTTTTAAAAATTAATTTTGATTATTACAGCTGATTACACCTCAGTGAGCAATGTAATTGATATTTTCTAATGTATCCCAAGGATCATTTTGTACAACACGCTTTTTGTTGTTGAAGGTTAAAGACTCCGTTATTGGTTTTTCCCTAAATATGTCCACATCATTAGTTCCTCTAGTGAGAAGGTTGCCATCTGGAAAAAGCAGCATGGAGACATTATTCAGGCACAAGTGCATGAAATTGGTGTTTCTATATCTTCTGTCTCTCTTCTGGAAAGAAGAGGCTTCTAATTAAAGGAGTTGGTATTGGAGGAAACATTATTCATTTGGTGTTATTTCTTATCATGTCAGTGGCTGACAGCTCTATAACACTGATAAATTGTTCTTTGGACTGAGACATATGACGGATGATTCATAATTCCTCTTACCTATCTTCATTTTCAGTAGGAAATGTTCTTTTCTTGGCAGATGAACTCAACTTTGAGATGAGGCTAATAGGATAAATGTTATTTCTTCTTCTGCCCCTATCCTCAATACCTATGCTGATATTGAATTATGAAATCACTGCCCCTAGCAGGGTAAAGCCATGTCTAGCAGTCAATTGAGCAGATGTGGGGACCTTGGGACTTCTTGAAACCATGAAAGGTCAAGTCAGGGTGCTGTGGATATCATGCCATTGTGATCATTCATACCTTGCAGAAACCCAGTGTATAAACTGTGGCCACTGGTATCTTTTCAAAGCATTGGACATGACTTTGCTCACCTGATCAAGCTGAGACTTTCTTGGATGAAAAAAAAAAAGAAAAAACTTAAAAAATATCAATCCCCAATGTTAGGTTTTTAGTTTTGACAGATGCATCATGGTGATGCAAGGCACTAACATTAGAAGAAACTGGGTGAAGGGTAGGCAGAAACTCTCTGTACTGTCTTTGCTGCTTTTCTATACATCTAAAATTATTTGTAAATACAGAGTATGTTATCTTTAAAATAAATAAATAAAGCACAGCATGAAGGAAAGAAGAGTGGTGACAATTCAAGACACTTGAAACCGATTAGTCCAGCGGATTAATAGAACAGGTAAACATCAGTCTTCATAACTTTGAGATCAGAAGAACTAGATGATGCCTGGCTACAATTACCAACTGTTCTGAAAGGGATCACATTAGAAGTTTCTGGATTGAGTGGGGGAAATGTAGCACAAAATTTAAGAATATATAAAATGCTAGTCTTACTGGTCAGAAAAAGACGGGAAGAACCCAAGACTAGAGCCCTCAGGCACCCTTTGAGTCTGGAACTGTATTCACCCTCATGGCTTAATTTTCAGCTAAGCAGTAAGTAAGTATATAGTGAGGACAACAACACTAGTGAGGTATGCACACCATAGAATAAACGACCATTCAGGATCAAGTGGGCACCATTTACCTAAGGACAAAATTCAGAATGGTTGGGAAAAAAAGTAGAATGGGAACAAGATTCACAAGGAGGAAGTTGGATAACTAATGTTACATGGAGGGGATTACAGTCATTGAAATGAAACAAAGCATATGATTTATTAAACATGAAACTGATGATCTTCTCTGTAAACCTTCACTCAATTCACAATAAAAAAAATAAAAATAAAATAGAAAAAGAGAGCAGGGGAGTTATGGCTAGCCTGGGAGGGATTTGGAATAGTGTAGACGAAAGCTGACTCTGAAAGGATGTGAGAGTATGAAGTATGTGTAAAACAATATATTCTAGGTGGAAGAAGGGCATAGTTATCCTGGGGCAGGGGGACAGGTCTGAAGCAGGATAAAGACAGAAGCCAGAGTAGGGAATACTATTTGCCAACTCTATGATCCATGGAGCCACATGTTGGTGTTAAACAGGCAGGGAGATTCCGCTCCTGAAGGTTAGATGAGAAGTTTGGGCCCCTGGGGTTGGTGACTGGGATCCTGCAGCGTTGTTCAGTTGGTTGCTTAGTAAGTGCTGCAGAAAGCTCTTAGCCATGGTGGTGGCCAGAAGGAGTTGCAATTGAAGAGCACACAAGAGATAATGGTACTGGCTCCAGCCTTTTAAATAATTCCAAGAGGAGGAAGGGCACCTCAGGTTTGGGAAGTGTGTAATTCAGATGCCCTAGAGAACTGTAAAATTGAGATTTATTTGTGGAGTTGTTAGGAACCAGAGTCAGAGGGAGGAATTTGATGGTGTAGTACTTCTACAAGAACTGGGGGCCCCTCTGTAGACAAAGCCCCATGAGCCTTAGCAGAGAATGAGGTGGATGTTGTCCCCTCTCTTCTTGGGGTTAACTGAAAATGTGGGGTTAGCTATTTTACAAAAGGGCCATATGAGACTATAGGAGATGAAAGAGTCCCACGCAGTGCCTCTGACCTAATCTTTCGAAGGAATCTAGCTTATGAAGGAAGAGGACTAAGTCATAATGTATACCATGATTCTGTGGCTCTTGTGGGTAGTTGAGAAAACTTCTAGTTGTTTTCAAAGCCACATATTATTAGGTAGCTGAAATGGCCCACAAAGGGAAGCCAGGACCATAGGTGCATCACAGAAGTAAACAGTAAGGTACTAGAAGCCAGGGTGTGAATCACTGGAATTTCTGAATACCAAAAACAAACTTTTGGCAGATATTCCATGTTTATCCAGGCAAGGAAAGGAGAATACTAATAATTTCCCCCAGAATTTCTAAGTATAGGCATGCCTGTGGGTCAGCTGTTGGCTACTATCCTGAGAGTCCACTCATGTCTACCTTTTCCACCCCAAGCATGAGGGAACCTTGCCCTAGGGGAGAGCAAGATACTGGCTGAGACAAGCAGCATGATGACAGCTCAGTCCAGGACAGCACTGACTAAAATCCTCAGAAAAGGAAATAGTTGCTTTTGCTATTTTTCTGAATGTGTATTGTATATTTTTAAAGGTATTATAAGAAATAAGGACAATTTCCAATATGAACAGGAAAGAATTGAGAAGAGAATGTAATAACCTCCTTGTATGTCTTCAACATTTGAATTTGAATACTTTTCAATGCATGCTAAATATTCTCTATTCTTATCTACTGAAGAGTCATTCTGAAGCAACATCCCACACATCCTATCACTACATTTGTGTGTTTCAATATGTATATTCCTTCTTTAAAAAATTGTGAAATCTAAGCAAAAGTTGTAGCAAACAAAGGTTGTCATACTGTGGTGGACATGTGTTGATATAGTGCTGGGAGCTGTGCCACTGGTATTTCACCCATGGTGGGTACATTTTAGCAGAACGTCCAGACTAAGATAAACTAGGAAGAAAATCCTGCCAATCTATTTTTCAAAATTAGCCAATAAACCCTTATGGGGCACATCAGAATATTGCAGGACTAGAAGATGAGACCCCTATGTTGGAAGGCACTCAAAATATACAGTGGTCACAGCAATAAACTCAAGTACACCAACAATCATAGAGATCATACAAGACTATGTCATGTTAGAGTTAACCATGAGTTGGAGCCAATTCCATTGCAAAGTAACTGACAACAACAACGAATCTTCATGGGTGGGAATGATGAAACAATTCTTGGTCTGTCTTTGCTTCTTGTTTATATTTGTTTCCTACTGACAAAGCTGAAGGAACATTTAGTTCAGAGAAGCCTGCTGTTGTTTCAGAAAGACGGAGTGGGAGACCTTCCAATAATACCAATAATAATACCAATGTTTCCTAGGTTAAGATTTTAGCATGGCCATGTCCAACGGTGAGCATCTCAGTACTTGAGGACCAAACCCCAGATATCCCAAAGTTAGATAAAAGTCTCAGGAATCAGGAGAGCCCCAGAGTGAGAAGAGAATTTTGAAAATGGAAAGGAATAGGGTTTTGAAGAGGAGGAACAAATGAATAGTAGAGTAGAAAGTGAGAGCTGAGGAACTTAATATGTAATTCTGCAAACAGAAGTTGGAATTCTCAGACCAGTTCTATCATAAAAGAGTTGAAATCCATCTTTAAGAGGTTTCAGCAAACTTAAAAAATCTGAAATTCAGAAAGGGAGTCACATGGAATATTTTCCCTTAGACTTGTAGAGAATCTAGCATAATACCTGTGGGCAATTTCCCAGGAAATGACTATGACATTAAGAGAGATATTTGGAAGCAAGTGGCCTAAATTTGGGGGCAGGGTACAGATTAAGATATATTTGTTGTTATTGTTAAGTGCCCCCTAGTAGGTTCCAACTCATAGTGACCCTATGTAAGTTTTCTGAGGACCAACTGGAGGGTTTGAACTGCTGACACCAAGATATGAAGACTTGTAAAACAGGGGGAAAGTGTACCTTGGAATTTTGTTGGCACTTTCTCCTTGGGATAGCAGGGAAGCAGAAGGAAATCTGTGCTTCAGGAGAGGATCAGGCTAGGAGAAACACTCAGTAAAACAGACATTTAAGACTTCTGATTTGATGAGAAGTTACAACACTGTATTAAAAACTTAATATGTTAGGAAGTGGGAAAAGTCTTGTGATCAAATCATTAAATGGGACAATCTGTTAAAGGAATAAAACCACTCAGAAACAAATGAATGTATGATAAAAACAAAACACAACAACAAAACAACAACCAACACTTTGAAAGTGACTTGCTATTACAAAGACCTTCTGCTGAGTGGAATCATTGTGGTGAGCAAGACTTCCAAGGACAGATTTTCCCTTGATACTTTTGCTGAAATAACTGACCTTAAAAATGCCACTCCAGCCTGGCCTTATTGCTACCCTGATGGTGACTATTTCCAGAAAAAACTTAAATTGTCCTTCTGATTATGGTAGATTTTGGGGGGGAAGAAAGAAAGCAAAACAGTTACATCTAATGCTGTATTTTTAAACCTCAGAAGAGTCTCCTTTTTCCCTTCAATTAAAAGTAAAGTCTTTGTATTATAACTATTGACTTAGTAGGCAGCTGTGCTCCAACCCCACACCCAGGATGCACAGAGCACAACATCCTGGGGTGAAAGATGCAGGGCATACGCCACTGTTGGAATGCACCTAGGTCAGCAGAAGGAAGGGCTTGAAGTAGCCCTTTATATTTTCTTCCAGGTTATCTGGGCAATCAACCAGAATGCTCTCTTTTATTTCTTCTGGTCCTGTGATGAAAGTGTGCATACAATCATTCGCACACGTACACAATCCATTCTGCAAACAAATAAGGCTAGAACCCACTCATATCAGTGAGAAGAGAGCAAGAAGGATCTCATTTGAACAAGAAACTCCACATCAGAATCGAACATGCTCCTTACATCAGAGTTTTAGAGACAGCAGCAAATCAACATAGCACTCATATTCAGACTGTGTGGAAAGAACTGATAAAGATTTGTCTTCCTTTTCCTTTTTTGAGGATATCTTCACTGACACTAGTCCATCAGGCCCTGTTACAGGGTTTGAGAAATAGAGAGAAATAAACAAAGCAAACACTAATACCTTTAATGCTTCTTTACCAAGTACATCATTTGTGAGACATCTTTATCTTCATAATAGAAGGATAATTAACATCACTAATTATCTAATTAAGTTCATTAAGCATCCACCAACAGTGCACCATGAAGTTGACATTATGTTCTACTGTCAACAAATGATTTTGATTTCTTAGGAAGTAATTAAAATGTAAATTAGCATGCCATTATATGCACAGGGGAAGTTTTGAATCAGGTATTCATTTCAAAATTGCTTAGAGCAACATCGATTTTTGGTTTCTTCAATAAACACAGGCATTTTGTTATTAATGATATATAGTAAAGCTACTGTTCTGTTTTTCAACATTTGGATCATAGTTAAGTTATAGTAATACAACAATGTTTGGTTAATAGTTTTGTTTCTGTGTTGTGCCTTTTATGCCTTTAGATCATTTTATATAATGTTTGTGTTATTTTTATTTCTTTTCAGGTAACATATTTTCTGGTTTGTTTGGTTTTTTTTTTTTTTTTGATCATTTTATGTAATAGGTGTGTGTGCTGTTTGAAAAGATCACAATCGATAGTTTGGGGATTTGAAATTTTTTATAAATCATGTTCTAAATTCTCTATCTGATCTTGCCTTTAAAGGTATCTTAGGGAAAATCTTTTAAATGTCTTTCCTTCCAAGTTAGTCTGGGGAGAACTATAATGACTGATTTGCTAAAAGTAGATTATACAGGTGTCCTGATGTACACAGGATGGAGAAAAACTGCATACTTCAAAGCCATGGTTCAGCAGTCCTTGCTTACAAGTTGACATTTTCTGTTTTCTTGGTTTCTGATGAAATATTGTATAAATACAGTAACCTTAATTAGTAACCTAGATTAGGTCCTTTATTAAAACTTCCCAGAGACCTGAACACCAGCTGGAAAAGAGGTGCCCCTAGATAGAAGGCACATATCCAAGGCCCAGAGGGTTTCATTCTGTATAAAATCCCCTTGGGATCCTGGAGTTTTCCTTATTTACTAAAAACCAGTTACCATTGTGTCATCTCTGATACATGAATACTTTGCGTGGATCAGAGTAGAACTGTGCCTCATAGGGTTCTCAATGGCCAACTTGTCAGATTGCCAGACCTTTTTTCTGAGGTACCTCTGGGTGCACTTGAACCACCTACTTTCAGTTATCAACCAAGCATGCTAACCATTTTACATACCCAAGGACTTCTCATATACTAAAGTGGATGGTAAACTGAAAGAGTTACAAGGACATGCCATACAGGTTCAGGTCCAAGGAGACTGGGCCCATGAGGTCTGAACTAATGTGATCTGATTTCCATGAGGAATCGTCACAGATGCTATAGTGTACCTCCTTACCCTTGAATGAGGCAATTTTTTCAGGGGGTAGATTTAGGAGATGCTAGATTCAGGCACTTCAGTTATTGTGAATAAGATTTCAGATAAGTGCAGAGAAAATTTCCTGCCTGAGAAAACACCATCCCTAGGATCCTTTGAAGCCATCCATGCAAGGACTTGGCTACAAATAGACCGTAGAACCACACATGGCCTCATCCCTGTTTGTGCAGACAGATCATCTGAAGCTGCTCTCCAGGGATGGGTATGTGTGTGGGCACTGTCTTCATGCAGTGATATATGTTGGATGGAGATGAGCTTGACTGCAGGGAACATCAGCATCTATGGGGAGTGCTGACCCCTGCACAGTACCACAATACTTGTCATAGATAGCATGGTTTCTAGGTGGCCCCAATTCTTTTTGAACGTTGCTCCACAAGCCCTGAGCTGTAGGTAGGTCTGTGTCCTCCTGAAAGAGGAACTCCTTGTTTCATTTGAGCAAATGAGGATGCTTTTTCTAATTCATGCAAAGAACAGTGACTAGGCTAGTAGATACCCTGAAAGGAATAGGGATTCCACTACTAAAATCAGATGATAGTGATTTTTTTTTTTTTTTCCTAGTGTGCAGGGAATACTTCACCTGGCAGATGTCATTTTCTCTACCAAAATGTTCCTCTCAAAATTTTTTCTTCAAATGTATCTTAAAGCATAATTGGCTTTAAAATATGACATACAAAAATGCAACACCCCATAATAAATGAAAAGTTAGTCTACCAATTGAGTTTCTGGTGGTACTGAAAGGTTGGAGGTTCGAGAGCACCCAGAGGCATCTTGGATAAAGGTCTGGCAAACATTTTAGAAAAACCAGCTACTAAAAACCCTATGGGATAGTTCTACTTTGACACACATTGAGCTGCATGAATTGGAATTGGCCCGATGGCCAAAGCAAACAAAGTATATTCACAATAACTCACTCATCATGTAGCTTGCTGTACCCTGCTGGTGACATTATCTAGAGCTGACATTTACCTGATGACTCCTTCTTGGTGTTCCACAAGAGCCTTGAGCTCTAATGAGCTCAGCCACTTAAAAGCAAATCAAAGCCACTGAGTACTCTTGGTCATTCTGCCACACTAGAAATAGGGTTCCATTGGCTTGCTTTGCAGCATGATGACAGTTTAAACATTTCCCTGTGAACAGACATGGGCTATAAAATTCTGTGTATCAATGAAATAGTCTCAACTTAAAGTCATGTGTCTTTTTTAAAAAATAAATCAGGTACTAAATTATCTATCTGATCTTGCCTTTAAAGCCATCCTAGGGAAAATCTTCTAAGATTCTGAAAGGAACGTCATGCTTTGAAAAGTTCTTAGAACCAGATGGTCAGTTCCCTCTTCAAAGACCTCTACCAGAGTTGAAATGTCCAGTCTGAAGAAACTAACCAGATTTTCCATGCCTCCTGCTAGTTATGTATTGATATTTTTCCTTTTTGTCCTGATTTTAATATCTAGCTAATTATCTTTATATACCATATATAATGGCTGCTACTAATCAGTATTTTATATCATTTAAGGGTCAGGACTTCAGTCCAACTTATAGCATTTCAATGTAACACAATTATGTCATTACATATAGTTCAACCATACAAGAATTTACTGAGCAGGTACAGTAATCCTTACTGAGAAAATAGAGATCAATGACACACATGGCTTCTGTTTTTAAGGAGTCTTTAGTTGTTGTTGTTGTTAGGTGCCATTGAGTCAGTTCTAACTCACAATCAGCACAGCAGAAGGAAACACTGCTCAGTTCTGTATCATCCTCACAATTGTTGTTATGTTTGGGCCCATTGTTTTTGCCACTTTATCAATCCATCTCATTGGGGGTCTTCTTCCTTTTTGATGACCCTCCATTTTACCCAGTATGATGTCCTTTTCCAGGGACTGGTTCCTCCTGATAACATATAGAGTATGAAAAATGAAATCTCATCATCCTGGCTTCTAAGGAGAATTCTGGCTGCACTTCTTCCAGGACATATTTGTTGTTCTTGCTGTCGATATTACTTTTAATATTCTTCTCCAATACTATAATCCAAATGTATTGATTCTTTTATGGTTATCCTTATTCATTGTCCAACTTTCATATGCACATGAGATTATTTAAAATACACCCTAGTTCTCAAATTGGTATTTTTCCTCTTTAACCCTTTAAAGTCTTTTGCAGCAATTTGCCTAATGAATATTTCATTTGGTTTCTTGACGGCTGCTTCCATGAGTGTTGACTGTGGATCCAAGAAAAATGAAACTTGTTCTTGAGCATAAAGAAGCTATAGTGAATGAGGAAGGCATGAGGAAGTGAAAGAGATAACCCAGAAATTCCTAAGGGTAGCTCAAGAAGACAAGGAAGTATTAAAATGAAATGTACAAAAACCTGGAGTTAGAAAACCAAAAACTCAAGCCTTGATTTGCAATATTGTGTGATTCCATGGGCAAAATATTGGATGCATCAAAAGAAGTTGTAAGGAGTACACATAGTCACTGTGCCAAAAAGAAATGGTCAATTTTTAATGATTTCAAGAGGCAGCATATGATATCTGGAACTGATGGTACTGAAGGAATTGGTGAAAACAAAGTTCCAGAAATTGAGAATACAAATTGAAACCTTTCAACAAACTGATGCAACACTGGAGGTGCTCACTCATCTATGCCAAGAAATTTGGAAGGTAGTTACCTGGCCAACTGATTGGAAGAGGTCAATATTTGTACCCAGTCAAAAGAAAGCTTACCCAATGGGTTGTGGAAAGCTTCTAACAATATCATTAATATCATTAATATTTTTGCTGAAGATAATTCAACAATGGCTGCAGCAGTACAGAAATCAAATTAGATTCAGCAAAGGATATGGAGCATCAGATGGATCATGGCTGGAAGCAAAGTATACCAAAAAGATGGTTGCTTGTGTTGTATGGATTCTGCAAAGGCTTTCAATTTTACATATCATGAAAAACCATTGCAAATAATGGGCATTCCAGAACACTTCATTGTGCTCATGAGGAACCTCTACATTGATCAAGAGGCAGTCATTCAAACAGAGCAAGGGGATACTGTATGGACTGTATGGTTTTAAATCAGGAAAGGTGTGTGCCAAGGTTGTATCCTTTCTCCAGCTGTATGCTGAGCTAATAATCTGAAAAGCTGGATTGTATGAAGAAGAATGTGGCAGCAGGATTGGAGAAAGACTCTTTAACATCCTGGGATAGCAGTTGCCATAACCTTGCTTACTGGAAGTGAAGAGGATTTAAAATACTTACTGATAAAGCTCAAGACAACAGGCTTCAAAATGGATTACATCTCAATGTAAAGAAAAAAAGATCTTCACCACTGGACCAATAAGTGTTGTTATTAGTAAGTGCCATCAAATCATTTCTAACTCATAGAGACCCTGTATGGGGTTTCTGAGGAGTGACTGGTGAGTTGAACCACTGACCTTTTGGTTCAAACCACTTCCTGGTCCAGTGTATTATCCTGCAGCACCACACCAGGACTCCAATAAACAGCATCATGATAAATGGAGAAAAGATGTAAGTTGTCAAAGACATCATTTTGCTTGAATTCACAAAGAGTCTTTAGAATGGCTATGTTATCTTCCTAATTAGATGACATCCCAAAAGAATGATAGTCAATGGGTTTCTGAAACTGTATACATATCAAGATTTTGTAAATTAAAGTTAATTTAAGAATTTGGAAATTTGAAGAAATCGTAGGTTAAATTTTTTTGAAAGCTGAATACAGTCCTTTATTTTAAAGGACAAGAATCTATTTTGAGGTTCAGATTTCTGTATATTGGATTTCCTAATGTGAGTCATTGGACTTCCTGTGTAATGCTGTAGGATCAGTATTGGACTGCTAGCTACAAGGTCAGTAGTTCAAACCCACCAGTTGCTCCTCAGAAAACCTATATAGACGGGATCTATTTGAGTCAGAACCAACTTGATGGCACTTAACAACAACAACAACAATGTGAATCATTAAGGTCAGAAAAAAGGAGACCCCCCAATGAGCTGGATTGGCACAGTGGTAGCAGCAATGGGCTCAAGTGTAGCAGCAAGTGTGAGGTTGGCACAGGACTGGATTGGGCTGTGTTCTGTTGTGCATAGGGTCCCTATGGGTTAGAACCAACTCGAGGGCACCTAACAACAATGTGAGTTATACCAGCATTTTCCAAACTAGAGGGAGGTGTTGTTAGGTACCGTTGAGTAGGTTTTGACCCATAGTGACCCTGTATAGGGTTTTGGAGGAGCAGCTGGTGGGTTTGAACCACTGACCTTGTGGTTCAAACTGATCTTACGGTCCAGCATATTATCCTGCAGCACCACACCAGGACTCAAGGTATCATCAACCATGAAAACCAATCATTAACCAAGGAAATCTTTCCAATTCTTAAATTTTATGACTTATGGAAAAAAATGCATTTATTTCATATGTTTCTTTCTCTAAATTTAAATATTCAAGACTTAAATATATGCAAAATGCTTTAGAGTTCAAAAGACAGAAGTGTCCCAAACTACATAAATTACTAGACAGCAGATGGTCCTGGAATGGAGAATCAGTCTGGCTCCCTCCTGAGGCGCTGCTGCCATTCACAACCCGCTAGGCCCCACAATCCCAGCCCGGCCACGAGGTGCTTGCTACATGAGTTACAGCCGCGTGCTCGCCCTGGGACCCAGCTATTATGAGAAACCATTTTAGTTAATTAAAAAAGTCTTTCAAAGTCTCAGACAAGAAGTTCTAAAATTTTATTTGTTTTGCCATTGTTGATGAGGGTTTGTGGGAACTTGGCTGGTTGGCCTAACAAGGAAGACAGGGGAGATTGAATGTTAAGGAGAGAGCATGAGGAAAGCTTGTAAGTCCAGACATGGGTGGCCTGAGAGTGACATTCACGGGCTCCTAGTTGCCAGTTTATTGACTAGTCTCAAAAAAGTGATAAGGTATAGCTGAGGTCTTTGTGCACAAGGAAAAGTGGAATTGAACACATTCAAGTATGTGTAGCATTGATTCTTGCAAATGTCTCCTGATTCACAGGTTTTATGGGTTGAGGTGATAGCTGATAGATGAGGTATCTGTTCTCTGTGGATACAGACTGCTTCAAAAGAAAGGGGGGGGGGGGAAAGTAATGTCACATAATCTGAAGAAAATAGATGATATGATAAATACTGATCTGTGACTGCTGTAGACTGGAAGGTCAAAGAAGGCTTCTCTGAAGAAGTGATAAAGAAGCTGACAGAACAGTGAAGAGCTCCAGGAGAGGACATAGCTAATGCTAAGGTTCAAGGAGGAAATGAGTTTGGTATATACAAGAAATGGATGTGGCTAGAGTGGACCAATCAAGTAGGGGCATGGTCCAGGAGGAGGTTGGCAGGGGTTAGTTGTCAAACACTGTTCCAAGTTCTAGGTTGTTATTAGTTGCCATTGAGTTGACTCTGACTCATGGTGAACCATGTATGACAGAGCAAAGCCATCTTCAAAATCACTGGTATACTCAAGTATTGCTGTGGTGCTATAGGATAAGCACTGGACCACAGGTCAGTTTGAACCACAAGATCCCTGGTTCAAATTCACCAACCACGCCTCAGAAATCCTATACAGGATTGCTATGAGTTGAAATTTGATTCCACGGCACTTAACAACAACAAATTATTGAGGTCACGATGTATTCTGAGTGCCTTCCAATTTAGGGGGCTCATATTCCAGCATTATTGTTAGGTACTCTTGAGTTGGCTCTGACTCATAGTGATCTTACGCACAATGGAAGGAAACTGCCCTCTTGTGACATCCTCACAATCATTTTTATTTTTGAGTCCATTGTTACAGCCACTGTATCTGTCCATATTCTTGGGGATCTTCCTCTTTTCCATTGACCTTTCCCTTTATGTAACAAGCACGATGTCCTTCTCCAAGGACTGATCTGTCCTGACAAAATTTCCAAGTACCAGAGACAAAGTCTCACCATTCTCACTTCTAAGGAGCATTCTAGTTATACTTCTCCAAAGACAAATTTGTTTGTTTTTCTGGAAGTCCATGAGTGGGGAATACGTTGAGGGTCGCACCTTTTAGGCAGATAAAATCATTACAATGCAATAACAAGACATTATGAAGTGTAATGTGCCCAGAAAAGAGAGGGCCTAAGTTAAGCTGGGGAATGTGAAGAGGACTTCTTGGAGAATAAACTGAGATAATCCTAGAAGCCCGATTATATGGAGAAGAATGTGGCATCAGGGTTGGAGGTAAACTCATTAACAGCCTGTGATAAGAAAACAAAACTTTACTTGCTGAAAGTGAAGAGGACTTACAATACTTACTGATGAAGATCAAAGACCACAGCCTTTGGTATTGGTTATACCTCAATGTAGAGAAAATAAAAATCCTCACCACTGGAGTAATATATAACATCATGATAAATAGAGAAAAGATTTAAGTTGTGAAAGACTTCATTTTGCTTAGTTCCACCAAAAACACTCAAGGAAGCAGCAGTTAGGAAATCAACATATTGCATTGGGGCAATTCTGCTGTACCGACCTCTTTAAAGTGTTCAAAAGCAAAGATGTTAATTTGAGGACTATGGTGCACCTGACCCAACCCATGGTATTAGCCTCAAATGAATACGTAGAAGAACTGATGCATTTGAGTTACTGTTTTGGAGAATAATATTAAAAGTGCCATAGAATTCCAGATAAACAAATCTGTGATGAAATAAGTACAACCAGAATGCTCCTTAGAAGCCAAATGGCCAGATTTTCTTGCATACTTTGGATGTATTATCAGGAGAGACAGTCCTTGGAGGAGTACATCATGCTTGGTAAAATGGAGTGTCAGCAAAAAAGAGGAAGACTTTCAACAGGATGGATTGGCACAGTGACAACAGCAATGGGATAAAGTGTATCAGCAATTGTAAGGATGGCACAGGACCTGGCAATATTTCTGTTGTATGTAGGGTCACTGTGGGTCAGAACCGACTCAACGGCTCTTAATAACAGCAATTATAGTCACCAGGTTGTACAATCATCACCATCACAGACTTTTGAGTTTCTGGCAAGCAAGATCCAGACGAGAGCATGGTCTGTAATTGTTGGCTGAAAAGAGACTGAAAGGATGAAAGCCAGACTTATCTTTTTAAAAAATTATTTTATTGAAGGGAAATTCATATAAAATAAAATTATTGATTTGAAATTGTACAATTTGATGATATTTAGTCCAGCTTTTACATCCATATGAGGTTATTGAAAATACCATGGCTTGGGTCAGGTGCACCTTATTTAGTCCTCAAGCTGACATCTCTGTTCTTCAATACTTTAAAAAGTTCCTGTGCAGCAGATTTGCCCAATGCAATACGTCATCTGATCTCTTGACTGCTGCTTCCGCAAATGTTGATAGTTGACCCAGGAAGAATGAAGTCCTTGACAACTTCAATCTTTTCTTCATTGATAAGAATGTTGTTTATTGGTCCAGTGGTGAGAATCTTTGTTTTCTTGACATTGAGATGTAATCCATATCAAAGGCTGTGCTCTTTGATCTTCATAAGTAAATGTTTCAAGTCCTCTTTACTTTCAGCAAACAAGGATATTAGTCTATAATTTTCTATTTTAGTGATATAGTTCCATTGTTTTGTTATTAGGAAGTTTTCCATCCATTGCTATGTTCTGGAATAGAATGAGTTGAATTTGTGACAGTGTTTCTCTGAATGTTTGGTGAAAATCATCAGTGAAACCATCTGGGCCTGGACTTTTTTTGTTGGGAGTTTTTGATGACATCATCAACTTTTTCTTTTGTGATAGATCTGTTCAAGTTTTCTACTTTACTCTGTATAAGTTTAGTTAGGTCATGCTTTTCTAAAAATCTCCTCTAGATTTTCTAATTTGTTGGAGTACAACTCTTCATAGTATTCTTTTATTAGACATTGTTAATTTTATTATTATTTCCATTGGTTCTGTTGTGATGTCACCCTTGTGGTTTCTTCTGCATGTTATTTGTGTCTTCTCCCTCTTTTCTTTAGTTACATTTCACAGTGATTTGTCAATTTTCTTAATCCTTTCAAAGAACCAGCTCTGGTTCTATTGATTCTTTTGATAGTTTTTCTGCTCTAATCTTTATTTTTTCTTTTCTTCAGGTGACTCTAGGTTTACTTTGCTGGTCTTTTTCTAATTATTGGAGGTGTTGTGTTAATGTGTTGATTTGGGTTCTTTTTTCTTTTTGGATGTGTGCATTTATTACATTAAATTGTCTTCTTAGCACTGCTTTTGCTGTGTTCCAAAGGTTTTGGTATGTTGTGTTTTCATTCTCATTCGTTTCTAGGAATTTCTAAATTTCACTTTTTGTTCTACTACCCAGTAGTTTTAAAGCAGGGTGTTCTACTACCCCTAGTTTTTAAGTTTCCTTGTATTTGGCTTTATTTTCTTGATATTCCTATTGTTGATTTCTAATTTTATAGCATTGTGTTCTGAGTAGATCCTTTGCAGTATCTTGATGTTCTCAAATTTATGGAAACTTGCTTTGTGGCTAACACATGATCTATTCTGGAGAATGTTCCATGTGCACTGGAAAGGAACATGTATTGTGCTGTTGTGGAGTTGAATGCTCTCTACAAATCTATGAGGTCAAGTTGGTTGATTATGTTGTTTAGTTCTTCAGTGTCTTTGTTGCGTTTCTTTCTGGTTGTTCTGTCCTTTTTCTAAAGTGGTATATTAAAATCTCCCACTATTATCATAGATTTGTGTATTTCTTTCTTGAATCTATTAGGATTTGCTTTATGTAATTTGGTGTTCTTTCATTGGGAGCATAGATATCTATTATGGCTATGCAATCTTCTTCAATTGACTCTTTAATCATGAGATAATGTCTTTCTTTGTGTCTTATGCTGGGTTTGTCTTAAAGTTTATTCTAGCAGAGATTAGTATTGCCACTCCTGCTCATTTTTTATTGAAATTAACTTGCTATATTTTTGTCCATCCTTTAATTTTTAATCTATTTTAGTCTTTGTGTGTCTCTTGTAGACAG
>NW_006408807.1:2540268-2541192 GCF_000296735.1 Chrysochloris asiatica | reverse complement strand
TCTTTCATTGGGAGTGTAGATAGTTATTATGGTTATATCATCTTGCTCAATTGAGCCTTTAATCATGAGATAATATCCTTCTTTATTGCTTATGCTGGTTTTTGCCTTAAAGTTTATTCTAACAGAGATTACTATTGCCACTCCTGCTTTTATTATTATTATTATTATTATTGCAATGATCTTGGTATATTTTTTCTATCCTTTAACTTTTAATCTGCTTTTGTCTTTGTGTGTAAGGTGTGTCTCTTGCAGACAGCATATTGAAGGATCTTGTTTTCTTATCAATTCTACCACTCTCTGTCTCTTCACTGGTACATTTAATCCATTGACATTCAGTGTACTTATTGATAGGTATGAATTGCTGTCATTATATTAGTTTTTTTGTGTTGCTGCTCGTTTCTTTGTTCTGTGTGTCTTCCTGTGCTGAGTTCATGGTTTTTTTGTGTACTTTCTTGTAAGTTTCTTCATAGTTTTAATGTTTCCATGTTCTTCTGGGCTTTTCATTTTCTTGGTATGTTGTGAAGTATTAATTTTCTTTGAGGTTACCACATGTTCTACTAATTTCTTCTTCCATTTAAAACACTTAATTTTATCTTGCAATCTACCTAATCTCCTCATCACCTCTATCCCAGTTCCTATATTTCCCCCTTCTTTCACATTGTAATTGTTTTGATCATAAACTGACCTCCCAGATCCTCTGAATCCATTCTTGTAGTTTTGTTCTGTTCTGGACTCTTCCATCTGTCAACTGAGTTCCAGGTGGTGCTACCACATATGTCAATATCTGGTTGTTGTCTGTTCTTGTTGGTTCTCAGTCCAAAGAACTCCCTTTAGGATGTTTTGAAGCACTGGGTTGGCTTTGACAATGTCCCTTTGCTTTTGTTTATCCTGGAATGTTTTATTACACCTTTGTATTTGATTGAC
>NW_006408807.1:2521459-2537687 GCF_000296735.1 Chrysochloris asiatica | reverse complement strand
ATTGAGAATATTACTGCTTAATTTTTAAATACTTGGATATATATTTTTTTAATTTAGTGTTTTGTTAACCTATATTAGTTAAACTGTGATTAGTAATTATAGTCTGTATGGTTTCAGTCATTTGAATTGTTTTACACTTGCTTGGTGATTCATCATACAATATAGCTCAGTAAAATTTCACATTTGTGTTCTGAATTTTTTTAGTGTGAGGTTCTGTATGATTAGGTCAAGGTTAGTTATCATGTTGTTCAACTATTCTAGATTGATATTTTTCATGTCTGCTTATTTGGTTAGTTATTGAGAGACACCTTAACATTTTATGTGATTGTAGATTTATTTGTCCTTTTACTTCTGTCACTTTCACATTACATATTTTGAAGCTATGTTATTAGGTGCTTCAAATTGACAACTACTATCCTTCCCTGGTTGATTGAATCTTTTATCATTATGAAATATTCTTTTTGATCTCTAGTAACAATTGTTGGTTTTAAGATCACTTTGTCTAACATTTCATTGGTTTACCAGATTTCTTTTCATTAGTTTTTGTACAGCTTATTGGTTTCCATCTTTATACTTTCAACTTCTGTGTCCTTCTTTTCAAGGACTGTCTGTTGTAATTAGCATTTACTTAGGGTTTGCTTTTGTATGTATCCTGACAGTATTCATATTTTATTTGGAATACTTTGTTAATGTAATTAGTGATATTTTTAGTTAAAAATCCATCTTAATATTAGAATTGTAATATCTGTTCTTTGTTCCTTTCTCTTTATTTTCAGGTTTTTATACTATCAACTCCTCTTCTTTATTCCACTTTCCCCTCTATTAACTTTTACATATTCATTTATTCTGTGCTCAGTTGTTACTCTAGAGATTGATAAGCACAGAATAAAAGAATATGTAATTTGAAGTTAATTGAAGGGAAAATGGTACAAGGTTTAGTGGTTACTACTGATTCATCTGTTTATTATACTATTATTATGACCGGTGTTTTGCTGTGTAAGCTATACCACTGGTATTTAAAGTACCATTTTTTTTCACCCATTGTGGACAGGTTGCAGAGAAGCTTCCAGATTAAGACCATAAGAAAGGAATAGGTGGTCTACTACTGAAGGGTTAGCTTCTGAAAATAATATGAATGCCAGCAGAAAACTGTCAGATATAGTGCTGGAAGATAAGCCCCTTGGCTTGGAAGGACTCAAAATACAACGGAGGAAAAGCTTCCTCCTTAAAGTCGAGTCAAACTTAACAATATAGGTGGAGCAAAGCTTTCAGGACCTTTATTTAATGAGGGGTCACCAATGAAATTGAGGAGAACCAACTGCAAACTTCCATTAATAAAGAGAATATGAAATGTATGAAGTATGATGTTGGAGACAGTGATAGAATTTTTCAAAAACAACAACTTATTCATTGCAAATAGTTTTTCAGCAGCATAAATGGTAACTATGCATGTGGAAATCACCACATAGAATACACAGGAATCATATTAACTACATATGTGTGAAAAGGTGATGAAGAAGCTCATTAACATCAGCCAAAAAAAAGGCCAGGGCCCCATCTGGAACAGACCATCAATTGCTCATATGCAAGTTCAGGCTGAAGCTGAAGAAAATTAAACAGGTCCACGAGACTTGAAATATGACCTTGAGTATATCTCACCTGCCACCACTGGTTGTCAGTTTGTCATACTGTGATGGCTTGCATGTTGCTATGATGCTAGAAGCTATGTTGTTATTGTTAAGTGCCATCAAGTGGGTTCCAACTCATAGCAACCTTGTACAGAGTTTCTGAGGAGTGGCTGGTAAATTTGAACCATTGACATTATAGTTCAGATCAACCTTGCAGTCCAGCACATTCATCCACAACACTGCACCAGGACTCTGGAAGCTGTATCACCAGTATTTTAAATAATAGAAATGTCACCCGTGGTGGAGAGGTTTCAAATTATCTTCTAGATTATGACAGACTAGGAAAAAGGAGAAGAGGACTAATGTTTAACCACTGAAAATCTTATGAATAACAGTGAAACACTGTCAGATGTTGTTTTTGTTAAGTCCCATCAAGTCAGTTCCAACCCATAGTGACCCTGTATAGGATTCCTGGCATGGCACTGTATGATCAGCACTGGACTGCAAACCCCAAGGTGGGTGGTTCAAACCCACTAGCTGCTCCTCAGAAACTCTGTACATGGTTGCTTTGGGTCAGAATCAATTCAACTGCACTTAACAACAACAACATAGAATTTCCAAGGAATGGCTGGTGAGTTTGAACCACGATTTTGCAGTTCAAACCAACCCTGCTGTCCAGTTCTTATCCTACAGTGCTACACCATAGTACCAGAATAATGAATATTGAAACATGATGAAAAGCACCAGAATTGTCAGCTATAGTGCCAGAAGATGAAGTCCTCAGGTTGGAAGCCACTCAAAATATGACTGGGGAAGAGCCACCGCCTCAAAGTATAGTTGACCTGGATGATGCGAATGGAATAAAGCATTTGGGAGCTTTGTTTGTTGACAGGGCACAACTCAAAATGAAGAGAAGCAGCTGTACACATCCATTAATAGTCGGAACATGGAATCAACAAAGTGCAAATCTAGGAAAATTAGAAAATGAAAAAATAAAAGAGAATACATAAACATCAATTTCCTAGGCATTAGTGAGCTGAAATGGACTGGTATTGGACTTTTTGATTCTGAAAATCACATGCTTTACTATGCCAGGATTGACAAATTGATAAGGAATGGCGCTGCATTCATCATCCAAAAGAACATTTCAAGATATGTCTGGAAGTATAATGTTGTCTGTGATAGGAAAATATCTATACACCTACAAGGAAGACCAGTTAATACCACTATTATTCATATTGACAACCCAACCACTAAAATCAATAATGAATGAAAGTGAATAATTCCACCAACTTCAGTCTGAAATTGATCAAACATATAACCAACATATATTAATAATTACTGGTGATTCAATGCAAAGGTTGGGAACAAAGAGGAAGGGTAAGTAGGTGGAAAATATGGCTTGATGATAGAAATTATACTGGAGATTACATGATAGAAGTTCAAGGTGCACTGAAGGCACTGACAAAAACAAGCCTCCGGGAATTGATGGCATCTATTGACAAACTGATGTAGTACTGGAGGCAGTTATATATCTATGGCAAGTAATTTGGAAGATAGCTACATAGTCAACTGATTGGAAGATATTCATATTTGTACCAATGCCTAAAAAAGGTGACCCAACAAAATGCAGAAATTATCAGACAGTATCATTAATATCACATAAAAGTGAAATTTTGCTAAAGATCATTTTTAAATGGCTACAACAATACATTAACTGCTGGAGGTTCAAGTCAGATTCAGATGAAGACTTAGAATGATGGATATCATTGCTGACATCAGATGGATCTTGGCTGAATGCAGAGAATACCAGAAAGATGTTTATCTGTGCTTTATTGACAATGCAAACACTTTCAACTGTGTGAATCATGACAAGCTATGGATAGCAAAGCTTGTTATCCGTAGCTTGTCATTTCATTGTCTTTGAATATCCAATTTCAAAGAATGGATATTCCAGAACTCTACTTAATTGTGAGCATGAGGCACCTGTTAGAATGAAACAAGGGAACATTGAATGATTTTAAATTAGGAAACAATAGAAGTCAGAAGAGAATCTCTCAAGTGCTGAAAGAAAATAGCCAGCAATGTCAAATTATCTATTATTTGAAAATTTCCTTCAAAAATACAGATAAAATTAAACATTCTCAGGTCAATAAAACCAAGAGAATGAATCACCAGCAGAAATTCACTTAACAAAATAGTAGGAGTTTTTTTAGGTAAAATGAAAATGAGTGCATATTTGAAATAAATGAAAAGATAGACAAAGTATAATTCTCTTAGGAAATTGACATGAATTTTGACTGATAAAAATAGCAAAGACAACAATAATAATATCATCTAACAGGGTTTAAGTATATGAAGAATTAAATGAAAAAATAACAAAAGGTGAAAGGTATAAATAAGATAAAGTGTTCTAAGTCAATTTAAATGCAGTTTGGTAAAGGAATGGATTTACATTGCTGTCCTTAAGTGCCATTGAATCAGTTCTGACTCATAGCAATCCTGTGTAGGGTTTCCAGGCAGCAGCTAGTAGGTTTGAACTGTTGGCTTTGTGGTTTGCAGTCCAATGCTGATCCTTCAGCTCCACACCATTAGTTGACAACAAAGAATATGTATAGGTTGTAATCTATAGTTATTGTTCTGTTGTTTGGTGCTGCATAATCAGTTCTGACTCATAATGACCCTTCCTCCTATCTTGATGCCCCATTCTTCTATATATAGCCAGCTTCTTGGATTATTTTCTCAGCACATTATTTGTGTTGCTAAGTGCCCTCAAGTTGGTACTGACTCATAGGGACCCTGTATTGGGTTACAGACTGAATAAGTATGGTGAAAGGATACAAAACTGACACACACATTTCCTGATTTTAAGCCATTCAGTATTCCTTGTCTCTTCGTCTGTGTACAAGTTCCTCATGAGCACTACTAAGTTTCTGGAATACACATTCTTCATAATGTTATCCACATCTTGTTGAAGCCAATAAAATACAGGAAAACATCTTTTCCGTATTCTCTGTTTGTAGTTAAGACCCATCTGAAGTCACCAGTGGTATCCCTTATTTCAGATCCTGTTCTGAATTCATTTTGAATTTTTTGCAGCTCCCTGTACTGCTGCTTATGTTTTTGAATTATCTTCAGCAAAATTTTACTTGAACATACTATTAATGACATTATTAGATGATTTCATATTGTGTAGGGTCAATAGTTTATGGAATGTCCTGACTGGAAGAATTGTGCCCTGAGCATTTCTGACCCTGAATTGTAACCTGCTAACTTCCTTAGTAAACCCCATACCTGGGAGTGTGGGACAGTGTTCTTTATGGTCATGAAAATGCATCATGAAACCCAGAAGAACAGTAGAAAGTGCTGTGGGAGGAATAGTTGTGTCATTTTTATAGTAGTTTTTGTTTTTTTTTAAAGTAGTAGTAGTTGTTGTTGTTAAGTGCCGTCTAGTCGATTCCAACCCATAGCAACCCTGTACAGGGTTTCCAAGGCTGTAAATCTTGACAGGTGTAGAAAGCCTCATCTTTCTCCCGCGAAGCGGCTGGTAGTTTCAAACTTCTGACATTAAGGTTCTCAGCCCGATTCGTAACCACTACACTACCAGAGCTTTCTATTAGTAGTAGTAACATAAATGTTTTGGGTTTTGTTTTTTTCAGTTTCACTGGTGAACATTATTATGAAAACTTTAGATTAGGGGCTGCAAATGGTATTTCTTCAATAAAAAACTTTGTCTTCAGATATGTACATAGATTAGGGGGAAATCACCTTAATGCAATAATCAACTTATTACAGATGGGGTTTTGTTTTTGAAATAAATGAAATAAACTGGGTTTACCCCAGTCTGCCTTTATGCCTGTCTTCATAGATTTTACTTTAAAAGTCCCCTTCTATTGGTTTCTACACACTGAGACTTCTGGAAGTTGCATAGTTTCTCAGCTATGGGTCAGAACAGACTTGATGGTACTTAACAACATCAAAGTCTCATATGGCTTATTGGATCAATTGCAATAAAGGGAATCATCAGGGCAGAAGACAGGACTTACTTTTTGGCATTACCTTATTTATGGGATTAGATGTTGTGGCAATTCTAAACCTCAGTTTGTACCTTCCCAGCCATCTGAAATTTTTCACAGCTCTGTTAAGCTTCTCTGCCTCTTTTCACCCAGATTTTCAGCTTATGCTAGTTTGAAAATTGAAACTATTTCAAGTGTGAAGAGGCAAAACACATTTGGCACACTTCAGAAAGTTTCCTTTCTCTCCAGAATTTTAGCTCCTCACTTTAAAAAAAAAACAAAACCAAAAAAAACCACTTTGGTAGCTCTCTGCTTTCTTAAACAGTTTACTTATACCTAACTTTTCTAGTTATTTTTCACAGGAATGTTGGTCTGTTACTAGCTAATTCATCATAACTGGAAATGGAGGCACTCCATGAACATATATGTGAGTGTGCATATGTGAATGTGTTATCATCGTTGAAGGCTTTAGTTACTTTATTGTAATTGGTTTAACTGACAAACCCTATAATCATTATTTCCCCACTGGAAATTTATAAGTGTAGAGAAGTTCTCATCAAGAATTGCACTATCATTAAGTTGCCATTTGTTTTTTCTTTTCTCCAGGATTTTGTGTCATGTATAGAGAACTACAGAAGAAAAGGACAAGAACTATATGCATCTTTATACAAAGATCATGTGCAGGTAAAACAAAACATTTTATTTATTTTCACAGTAGATTGGAATTCTCTTTGAGCAGGATCCAAAGAATCAGAAGGGCCTTTGTTTGAGTTCTAGATCACCTAAGTCAATAATCTACCTTGAACCTGAAATAAAGAACCACAAGGGTCTTAGTCTAAGGGACCAGGAAGATCACTGGCCTCAGTTAAAGATTGCCTAAGTCATCAGTACGTCATCAATGGTTCAGTCTACTTGCATGTAGGATTTGGATTCATGTGATCAGGAGCTAAAGAAATAAGGCAGCCTATCCATTCAGACATCTGTTCATACATACACTCAGTAAGTAGATATTGATACTTCAGACCCTGAATGCACAAACATAAACACAACAGAGTTAAGCCTGGCTCTGAAAATACATCCTTAAGGAAGAAAGAGATCCATTAAAGGCCCTCACATATTAATAGGTAACTATAACATGTGATAAGTACTCCACAAGGAAAATAAGGATGCAATGAGAGATTATACTGGAATAATAATTTAACTTTGGGGGCTCAGATGGCCTTCTCTGGGGAACTAACCATAAAATTGAGATATAAAAAAGGAAGAGTATGTGCTAAAGTAGTTGGGGAAGGAGTGTTTTGATTCAGAGACGAGCATGTACGAAGGTTCTTTGTCAAGGAAGAGCCAGATGTTATCAATTAAGTGGAAGAACAACAATGGCACTGGAATCGCATGAACTGGGAAGCACAGTGGCACAGGGGTCAGAGCAGATAGTGCTTGAGACCCCATAAAGTTTTGTGCATTTATCCTAAGTCCAATTATTGCCAATGATATGGGCAGGTTTAGATATTTAGCCCACCTTTCTCTATGTGATTGCTGCATAGTCTAGGAAAAGAACATCAGCTTTATGCAAGTCAGTGTCCTGTTTGAATCCCTTCTTATAACAGTGATCTGAACCTCAATGTCCCCATCTTTAAAATGATATGATACTCCTAAATACAAAGAATAGATCCTCCAAATGTGGTATGGCATAGATTAAAGGTTAACTTTCAGTTGTTGGTGTTATTGTTATTGACAAAAACAAAAAGTGATTCATAATAATAAAGTTTATCATAGAGCATTAAAACTTTATTTTATTTATTGAGTAATTTCTGAGTTCCAAAACCTGTGTTAGGTATAAAACATACAGAAATTATGATACTGCCCTGTCTTGAAGATGCTTAAATTTAATGGGTAGGACAAAGAATACATAAGAACTCACAAAGCAAGGTGATGAGGTCAATAACAGGATGTTTTACTTAGAGGACAGAAACAATGGGATATAAAAAACAAATGTGTGTGTGTAGGATAAGATGTAGATCAAGAAAATATAGAATAAGGATGCCAGGGAACAAAATAGGCATTGATCCACATCAGCCAAGTACTGTAGTTGCATTACCTCCATGTAAACTCAGTTGGGAGTAAACAACATGCCCCTTGGAATAAGGATTTAAGAGATGTGCAACCTGCCCCTCAGAAACACAGTCTAGCAGCACAGTCTCACTAGCTGTCCTACAAGTAATGAGAGGGACAGTATTAATCAGAAGAGGCATAGGTGGGAGGTCTTGGGGCTGTATAGGATGTGTTCTTTATTACTGTCAAACAGATCAGCAGAGATGTCCGGTTTCTCCAGAATTAGTAAAGGCCTTCACAGTGAGTATGTACCTTGCCCCAACCTGATGACTATCTTGCATAGCTGAGTAGGTGCCTCGTTGACTTATACATCACTGATTCATCACATGTGTTTACTGATTTCACTCAGTACTAGCAATGTGGCTGCAGAAATGGCATGGGCATGGGATATATCTGATTTCCACTGGCTTCATAAGGGGGATGGAGAATCAAACTCAAAATCAGCCCAAGGCTATTCCTAAGAGACAGAAGTCAGACACATTCTACCCTACAATATTCTTTATCCTCTGCTGACACCAATCATCTCTCTCACAGCACTCTCTGCTTCACATCAGGGTTTGATAATCCATTGCAATGATCACACAGAACTCACAGACAATACTCATGATTATGGGATTTATTAGGAAAGTGAACAGGGTACATTTAAGGGTAAGGAACAACTCAGGATACAGCAGTTCTCCAGCTTCTTCTCTGCCATATTGCAGGTATGCCTCACTCTTGTCTCTGGCCTCTCAGCCATGTGACCCCTTGAGGTTCCAAGCCCATAAGAAAGGGGTCCTGATCTCTGGACTCTCTCAACACTGCTCCCCTGTTGGGAAGGAACACATTGAGTGCACCTGGTGGTGGCACTCCTTGAAGAACTTGGGACCCAACAAGGATTTAGATTGCACTTGAGGAAGTTGTGCAGAGTTTTACTGTTGATAGAGGTATTTTCAAGAAAATCAGCATTATGTGGCTAGTCTACAAGATACTTTCCAAGTGTTTAAATATTCAAGACAGAACTGCTCTGATGTTTTAGAGAATGAAGATGTAATCACTGTCATCCAGGAGATAATAGGGTACGAATTGCACTTTCCCCAAGCAGACCTCACTGTCGCCAGCAGAGTTAAGTCCAAATTCTGGACCTAAATCAGGCTTGTGGAATCCATCACATTCCTCATGGAGTTATCTTATCAGGTGCAACCCATATAGTCCTCCCAAAGGGAACAATGATAATGGGCTTGGCCTGGAGAATTGTCTATGCAATCCATGTAAAAGTTCTCTAGCCTTACCCAAACCAAGAGCTAGCTCATTGGAGGTTGCAGAAACCCACATCCTGAAATAGAACATTGCCTTTGGGCCTTGAAGTTAACCCAAGTATCCTTCTTTACCATAAACTGTCAACAGCCAATTTTACCATTCTGATATTTCTTGATAATTCCTAGCATTGTTGTTGTTATGTGCCGTGGAGTTGGTTCCCACTCATAGCGACCCTGTACAGGGTTTCCGAGGCTGTAAATCTCTATGAGAGCAGAAAGACTCATCTTTCTCCCGAGGAGCATAGTGGTTACAAATTGGGCTGCGAACTGTAAGGTTAGCAGGCTTTCTGCTCCCATAAACATTTACAGCCTTGGAAACCCTGTATAGAGTCGCAATGAGTCAGAACCAACTCCACAGCACATAAGCAACCACCAACCAAACATAGCGGCACACTGAAGGGTTGCCTATACTCTAACCCTGTCCAGACTGCTCCTGTGCTTTTGTCCAAGTTATATCCATTCTCTGCTGTTTGGCCCAGCTATTCTTGTCCTGCTCTACTACCTATCTAGACCATCCTGTTCTAATAGCAAGGTTCATAATTATTCATAGATATATGCTTCATCTTGTCTATGGTGTTTTGTTATTGTTATTATTTTTATTTGTTTTAAATATAGTTTTTACTGGTTGAAGCTCTGTGCAAGATGTCTCCTCAAACATGATCTTTCTTTTATTTTTAAAAACTTCTTATTGTAAATTGAGTGAAGGTTTACAGACAAGATAATCAGTTTGTTGTTTTGTTTTTGTTTTTGTTTTGTAGTCATACTATAATTTAGTTATTCTGATGCTTCAAATATACTCATTCCTCACTAATCAGCATGGCTAAGTTCCAAACCAGGTCATTATGTGAAAATCAATGTTATGTGAAAATGGAGGATGACCACATCAGATCACACAATGATGATGACAGTATTACATAGTTGCCAAGTTCTTTGTTTTTTCAAGATAATCAGTTTTCATTCAACAAACCATACCATTTGGTTCATCTTAATGATTTGAATTCTCTCCATAGAACAACAGTTCTTTCTTATGGTTCTTACTTGCATTCCACCCACCTTCTCCAGCCCTTCTCAACTTTGTCCTTGGGAAAACATTGCCCATTTGATTTTGAATGACCTTTCCTTGGTGAGCATACCTTAAGAGTATTGTTGTCCCCTCTATATATCTCTCTAAGGAGATTTGGTAGTGAAGTTGGTCCTATAATCTCAAGATTAGCAGTTCAGAACTATACCAGTGGTTCCACAGGAGAAAGATGAGGCTTTCTGCTCCTGTAAAGATTTACAGCCTCGGAAACCTAATATATGGTCTCTATGAGTTGGAACCGACTTCATAGCACATAACCACCACCACCACCGTATACTCTCTACTACTTTACTGAAAACTGAGCTACCAGGGTGCATTCCTTTCCAGACCTGAAGGGTGGCAAGGGCTATATTCTCAAGTTCCTTCAGTCTATTTCTGATCAATAAAGCAGTCTTTTTTCTTTCTTTCTTTTTAATAACTCTTGAGTCTTGTTACACATTTTCTCCCACTTTACCTAGGACCTTCTGATATGCTCCTTCTCAGAGCCGTTGCCAGTGGTATCCAGACACAGTCTAGTTATTTTGGTCTCAGAGATGTGGAGACTGATGCATGTATGTTCTATTAGTTCATTGGACTGAGTGATTTCAAGCCTCTTCAATTTTATGACTCTTTTTTCTTCCACACATGGAGAGACTAATAGTTCTACTTTAGGCAGCCACTCATGAGCTTTCAAGATCCCAGATACTACTCACCAAAGTAGGATGTACAACGTTGTCTTTATGTACTACATTATGCCAGTTGACGATGGTGTCTCCTGAGACTATGCTCTTGAAACCCCAGGCTTAGAAACTCAATGCATTAAGATATTTGTTTGATGGTATCTGAGAAGTTTTCATCATTTTGCCTTCTGTATGCTCCACCACATTCATAGCTGTGTTTATGGTAAAAGTAAATACCCATGTACAAATATCCTCTTTCAAGCACATATAGTCTCATATTCCCTTGCCCATTCAGCCTAGGTCTCCATTCATGTATGCTGAATACTGTTGTTCCCAGGTTGTGTACATATCACTATTTACTTCTATTCCCTTTAGCCCATGCATACTTCCCTATGTCCTTGCCTATCTTCATCATTCTTTTACCACCATCCCTCTTCTTGTATCTTGCCTTCCCTATCACCTGAGCTAACATGTGTCTACCCTCTAGCCAGTGAATTCCTCTCCCTTCTCTCCCTTCCCTGGTAACCAGAAAAGAGTGTTTCTTTAAGGATAAAAATATTTTCTTGAGTTTTAGCAATAGTGGTCTCATACAATATTTGTACTTTTGTGATTGATTTATTTTGCTCATCATAAATGTCCTCCAGAGATATGTTTTACAGATTCATCATTATTCTACAACATTGCATAGTATTCCACTGTGTGTATGTACCAAAGTTTGTTTATCCATTCTTCCATTGATGATCATTTAGGTTGTCTTCATCTTTTTCCTATTGCAAATAGTGCTGCGGTGTACATTGGTGTGCATGTATCTACTCATGTCCTGACTCTTATTTCTTGTGGATATATACCAAGTAGAAATATTGCTGGGTTGTATGGTATTTCTAGATCCAATATTCTGAGGAAGTGCTAAACCATTTTCCATAGTGGTTGAACAACTTTAGTCTCTCCACACCTCACCACCATTTGTTGTTTTCTGTTTCTTTAAACTTCTCTATTAATACCGGTGTTAAGATGATATCTTTGTTTTGATTTGCATCTCTCTAAAGATGGATTGGAGTTCTGTTGTGGCGCTGTGGGTTAATGTGCCAAACTGCAAAGCCGTTTGAACTGCAAGGTCGGTGGTTCAAGCTCACCAGCTGCTCCTTGGAAACACTATTCAGGGTCGCCATGGGTCGGAACCAACTCGATGGCACTTAACAACAACAACAAAGATGGATTGGCAAAGTGGCAGCATCAATGGGCTTAAGTGTGGCAACAATTGTGAGGTTAGCCTCATAGAAACAGTGTTTCATTCTATTGTGCTTAGGGTCTCTATGAGTCTGTACTAACTTGATGACACCTAACAACAAAAATGATTAATGATTGTGAATATTTCATCATATGTTTTTTGGCTGCCTAAATGTCTTCCTTGGTGAAATGGCTGTTCATGCCATGTGCCCATTGCCCATTCTTTAATTGAGTTGTCTTTTTCTTGTAGAATTGTTGGAGTTTTCTATGAATTTTAGATATTAGTCCCTTGTCTGATATGTCATGGCAAAAAAAAAAAAAAATCCTAGTCTGTGAGCTCCATTTAAATTTTTTGGCAACATTTTTGATGCACAAAAGTGACTAATTTTTAGGTGCTTCCAGTCATCTACTTCTTGTATGTTTGACAGTGTATTTATGCCATATATTAGAGCCCTAAGTCTGTTCCTAGGTTTTCATTGATGATCTTTATATTTCTAGGTTTTACATTTAGATCTCTAATCCATGTTGTTTTTGTATGTGGTGTGAGATATAGTTATTGTTTCATTCTTCTGCAAATGGATTTCCAGTTTTGCCAGCACCATTTGTTGATGAGACTATCTCTTCCCAATTTAATGTGTTTTGGCTCTATGTCAAAGATTTGCTGACTGTTGTTGTTATGTGCCGCGGAGTCGGTTCCGACTCATAGCGACCCTGCACAGGGTTTCCGAGGCTGTAAATCTTTACGGGAGCAGAAAGCCTCATCTTTCTCCCGCGGAACAGCTGGTAGTTTTGAACTGCCGACCTTAAGGTTAACAGCCCGATTCGTAACCACTACGCTACCAGAGCTCTTTTTGCTGACTCTATGTGGATGGATTTACTTCTGGGTTCTGAATTCTTTCCAATGATCTATGTAGCTTTTGTTGTACCAGTACCAGGCTGCTTTGACCATTTGGCTGTGTAGCAAACTTTGAGATCAGGAAGTGAGAGGCCTCCAACTTTGTTCTTCTCAAGCAGTGCTTACTTATCTGAGGTCTCTTTTCCTTTCCATATAATGATAGTGATCACTTTTTTCCCCCCATCGCTTTAAAGAAAGGAATAAGGATTGGAATTTCATCATGTCTGTAGATTGCTTTGGAAAGTGTTGACATTTCCACATTGTTAAGTCTTCCTATCCATGAACATGGTATACTGTTCCATTTTTGTAAGTCTCTGTTGGTTTCTTGTAGTAGTGTTTTATAGTTATCTTTTTATAGGTGTTTTGTTTCTCTGGTAGATTTATTTCTAAGTATTTCATGTTTTGGGTGAATGTAGTAAATGGTATTACTTTCCTAATTTCCTTTTTAGATCGGTGTTCATTAGTATATAGAAATCCAACTAATTTTTGTATATTCATCTTGTACCTTGCCACTTTGCTGAATCTTTCAATGAGTTCCAGTAATTTTTTTGCTGAGTCTTTGGGGTTTTCAATGTATAGGATCATATCATCTGAAAATAGAGTTTTACTTCTTCTTTGCCAATTTGGAAACCTTTAATTTCCCTGTCTTGTCTTATAGCTCTAGCTAAGACTTCCAAAACACTATTAAATAGGAATGTTGATAAAGTGGTGATAAAGACCATCTTTTTCTGGTTCATGTTCAGTTTCTCCCCATTGAGAGTAATGTTGACTATTAGATTTGTATATATGTTCTGAATTATATTGAGGAATTTCCCTTCAATATATATCCTGAGTATTTTTATCAGGAATAGATATTGGAATTTCTCAAATGCTTTTTCTGCGTCAATTGAGATGAACATGCGGTTCTTTTCCTTTGTTTTATTTATATGGTGGATTATATTGTTTGTTTTTCTGTATTGAACCATCCTTTTTTTAGTGATTCCTTTGCCTTGTTTTGGTAAGGGTTATTATACTTGCCTCATAAAAAATATTTGGGAGTTTTCCATTTTCTATGTTCTGGAATAGTTTGGGTAAAATTAGTGTCAGCTCTTCTCTGAATGTTTGGTAGGATTCACCATAAAGTCATCTGGGACCAGGATTTTTTTGTTGGGAGTTTTTTTTTTTTATTATTATTATCTAATCAAGTTTTTCTTTTGTTATAGATCTGTTCAAGTTTTCAGTTTTATTCTGTATTAGTTTAGGTAGGTAATGTTTTTCTAAAAAATTAATCCATATCTTCTAGATTTCTAAATGTATTGGCATACAATTCTTCATAGTATTCTGTTAATAACAAATAGTACCTGTTATTATCCTTTTTATTTCCATTAGTTCTATTATTGTGTTTCTTACAAGTGTTGTTTGCTTCTTCTCTCTTTTCTTGTGTTATATTTGCCATATATGTGTGGCTTAACGTATGGTCTTTTCTGGAGGATGTTCCAGGTGCACTGGAAAATAATGTGTATTGTGCTGTTGTTGGGTTGAGTGCTCTGTATAAATTGATGAGGTCAAGATGATTGACTGTGTTGTTTAGTTCCTCTGTGTCTTTGTTGAGTTTGCTTTTGGTTGTTCTGTCCTTTTTTGAAAGAGGTATATTAAAATCTAGAGTTCTTTCTTTCTTTCTTCAATTCTATTAGAGTTTGATTTATGTATTTTGAGGGTCTTTTGTTGGGATCATATATATTTACTATGGTTATGTACGCTTGTACCTTTAACCCTTTAATCATGAGATAATGTTCTTCTTTCACTCTTAGGCTGGTTTTTACCTTAAAATCTATTTTATCAGAAACTAATATTGCCACTCCTGCTCATTTTTTATTGCCATTAGCATGATATATTTTTCCCACAATCTAATTTTTAATCTGTTTGTCTTTGTGTGCATATGTCTCTTTTTTATTAAAAAAAAAAATGTATACTCAAATGTTTATAGTAAAACAAATACACATATGCAATGCTCTTGCTATTTCTCAATTTAAGCAACACTTTTGCAGAGCCCAAACCTTTCTTTTAGGGAATAATCCTCACAGAAAATTTCCTTCTGATTAAAAAAAAAACAAAAGAAAACAAAAATAACTATGATATATAATTAGATAAAAATATAGATTTAGTTTTCCCACAACTTCAACATTACTTTTTTTCTTGATACAGAAATAAATGATAGTGAGTTTGACAGATAATTGAACACACTGAAGAGCTATTTTTCTTTAAATCTAAATAATTAAAACAAATTTTAAAATTCCTTAATAACAATTATAAGTAGTTCAGTTTTGCTATAAAATACAGTAGGTATTTATCTTTTTGTCTTAAAGGATTCCTTTAAAGATTTGGTATTGAGTCACTGACAAATACATTTTACATTAACAGGTTTTGTCACTAGCAACTGATAAGCTACAGATTATCTGTAGTTTCAACTCAAAAGAACTTTTAAAATTATTTATTGAAATTTATTGAAAAACAAACAAACAAAACAAAACAAAAAACACTAACAATGAAAATAAAATCACTGACTCCTCATTTTGAAAATAGCTAATGTCTTTTATCCAAGTTTTCCTGGAATAAACCTCAGGAAAAGGAGAATCTGTTTTAATATAATGAATACATATGAAACTACTATTGATTTGATATAGACAATAGACAATTATCTCACATTTATGTTTATTAAAAACTGACATAAACAAACAAAAAAACCTATACAAAAAAAAAAAAATCTCAAATCACTTATCACTTTGAAACAATCATCTTGAAAGAGATTATCACCTAGGACCCCCTCTTCCTCTACCACACCCACATTCTCAGCCTCTTTCTCTTCCTGCAACAGCCTCCCTTTTCTTGGATTTCACCTTTGGTTCTACATCCACAAATAGTATATCCAGAGGCAAGCTGTCTGGCAGAATAAAATTAGAATATTATTTCCTCAAATACTCAATGTTTCCAGGTGTACAGTCTCTCTGTTCTTTAGGGTCATTTTTCACAGCTTTAAGATGTGTGTTTAGGCTGACATCCGCACCTGTGATTTTTCCACAGTCATGTGTTCTATTCTTCAATTTCATCAAAAACATCACAATTAGCGGTGCCATCACACTCTTGGCCTGCTAGTGCATAGGATCTTGTAAGATATGTCTCTTGTAGAGAGCATATTGTAGGATCCTGTTTTCCTATCCATTCTGTTACTTTTTTTTTTTATTTTAATGTTTTATTGTGAATTATGTGATAGTTTACATGGGAGAACATTAGCTTTAGATTCATCCTATCATATACCGTTTCATTGCCATGGTT
>NW_006408807.1:2497930-2520934 GCF_000296735.1 Chrysochloris asiatica | reverse complement strand
CCCCCCATTTTGGGTAGCCAGTGTCCAAGTTGCCCATCCCTGTCTGCTCTCTGTATGGAGGGGTGGGAATGATCCTCACTGTAAAGATTTGGTCCTTCTTTTGAGCTAGATGTAGGTCAAGTTCATCCAGTTGTGTCAGTTTACTCTTTTGCTCCTCTTCTTTCTTCTTCTAGTTGAGCTCTGATCATCCAGCCATTGAAGCCAGGTCAAGTAGGTGTTATCTGCAAGTGTGGGTGTTCTTATGTCCATTCTGTTACTTTCTACTGGTGCATTTAATCCATTGATGTTAAGCGTAATTATTGATAAGTATATATTGATTGCAGTCATTTTGCTGCATATTTTCTTGTGGTAGCACTGTTTTCTTTGTCCCACATATTTTTTTCTGTACTGAGTTCCTTTTGTTTGTGCATTGTTCTGTTAATTTCTTTACTGCTGCTATTTTTTGTGTTTACAAAATCTTCATGGTTTTCTTTTTCTTTGTTTGATGTGAAAATGTGTTAATTTTCTTTGAAGTTATCCAGTAATTAATTAATTTCTTCCCCAGTTTAAAGCAGTCTGTTTTATCTTGAAACTGATGATTTCCTTGCCACTTGGAAGTTCTGTAACTATACTTTTCCCTTTTTTTGCTTTGCAGTTGTATTCATTATAAATTGAAATATCTGATTCCCTGTTTTCAGTCTTGGAGGATTTTTGCTTTGTATACTTCTATATCTGGGTTGAATAATTGATAATGTCACTGTGTATGTCAACTTCCAGTTGTTGTCTGCTGTTGTTGGTTCTCAGTCCAAAGGACTCTCTTTAGTACTTTTTTGTAAAGCTGGTCTGATTTTTACAGTTTTTTTAAAATTTGTTTATCAACAAATATTCTCATTTTGTCATCATCTTTGAAGGGCTGTTTTACTGGGTATATAAATCTTGGTTGGTTTTTTTTCTTTCTTTCTTTCTTTCAAAGTTTTGTGTATGTCTCTCCATTGCCTTCTTGCTTCTATGGTTTCTGTTTAGAAATTGATTCTACTTTGTAGGTAACTTTGGTTTGTTTTTTTTTTAGCTGCTTTGAGGATTCATTCTTTGCCTTTGTTTTTGGAGAGTTTGATTTTTATATGTCTTGGTGAATTTCTTTGGGGGGTCATTCCTGTTTGGGATTCATTCAGCTTCTCATATGTTTATCTTCTTGTCTTTCATGATGTTAATGAGATTTCCTTGTAACAGTTTTTACTATCTTTTCTGTGATTTCTTTGTCTCTTCCTGTTCTGGAATTTCAATTACTTGTCAGTTCATATTGTATTAAATGGACCTGGAGATTGCTTCAGATTTTTTCAGATATTTTTTTCTGATTGTTATTCTAGCTTACTAGTATTGAGAGATTTATCTTTAAACTCACTAATTCTGGCTTCCATTGATTCAAATCTACTCATTTGCCCTTTCAACTTATTTTCCAATCCTAAAATCTTAGTATTAACCATCTGAATTTCTATTTGCAGGTTTTATGTGGTCTCCAATCATTTATCTATTTTGCTGATTGTTACTGTAGTGCCTTTTTGAATTTTTCTTTGTTTTCCTTGAATTTTCTGTTACTCACTTAAATTTAAGTGATTTAATGGTATTTAAATATAATTTTCTTGAATTTTTTTTCAGGTTGTTCCAATGTCTTTCCTTCCCCCCCCCCCCAAATAATGTTCTAACTCTACCTCTTGGTCAGTTATTGAGTCATTCTGTCTTGTTTCTTTGTTTGAAATGGAATTGTCTGCTGCTTTCAAGACACTGTTATATTGCTGTATTTATATTTAGTTGATAATTATATGTTGGTGTATTCTTAGGCATTCTCTAAATACCTCATGCTGGATGTGATCAGGAGATGAGCTTGTGCACTTTTCTGTGCTCACTGTTGATGCAGTTCAGTTTAGGATGGATTTGGCTGGTATTGGTTGTTTTCCATTGTATAGCAGCTGGTATTGGCTCTTGCCCAATGGGTGGAGCTTTAGAGGGCACAGTTGTAGCTGAACTGTATGGACGGATGTGGTGCTGTGTTCTGTTGGGTGAGAAAAAGCACACGCAGAATATTGAAGGAAAACAAACACAAACCAGCAGTTAACAGCAAAAAAGAAAAGAAAAAAACAGGGACCAGCTAGAAAAAGAATATTAGAGATAGTTACATTTGAGTTGTATGATCATTCTCATCATCTTTTTCTGAGTCGTTCCTCCCTCAATAGCATAAACTCACTGCCTCCAAAGGTTCCTGCCTAATCTTTTGAATTGCTATCTTGTCAATTTCATCCCATATATTGTTGTAAGTGCAATCAAATCAGTTTCAACCCATAGAGACTCTGCATAGGGTTTCTGAGGAGTGGCTGGTGAGTTTGAACTACCAACCTTGTGGTTCAAACCGAAATTTCAGTCCCGCACATTAACCCGCAGCATGACACAAGTCCTTGGTTATTAGTTAAGCTAAACTATTGTTTGCTTTTAAGATAGCTAAAGGTAATTTTAGTTTAAGGTTTAAAGATTATCTCAGGGTAATATTTTCAGGGGTTTATCTACCCTTCATGGCTCCAACAAGTCTGGAGTTCATGAAAATTTGTAGCTCTGTTCTGTATTTTCCCCATTTTGATCAGAATTCTTCTATGAAATCTATGATCAAAATGTTCAGTATTTTAACTGAGCATCATCTAGTTGTTTCCACATTTTTACTATTGTGAATAGTGCTACAATGAGCATTGATTTACAAGTCTCTTTTTGAGTCTCTACTTTCAAGTCTTTTGTGTATATGTTTAGAAGTGGAATTATTACAGTCAATCATTTATCTTTTTACTTTTTTGTAAAGTCTTTTGATAAATGAAAGGTTTTTATTGGTATTAGGTCCCATTTATTTTTTCTTTTGTGCTTGTACCTTTGTTAATTGTATTGGTTAATTAATTGCTGAATGCAAGGTCTGCCAGTGTTGCCCTTGTTTGTTCTTCTAAGAATTATATGGTTTAATTTGCACATTTTATGTGCTTAATCCATTTTTATTTTATTTTATTTTATTGGGGTATGGTGTGAGGCATGTAATGTTTCATATCTCAGAATGTGAAAACCCCATTTCTGCAGCATCATTTATTGAAGAGACACTTCTTTCCTCAGTGAATGGAGTAGCCCCCAGAGGGTTTTAATTGGCTGATTTTCAGAAGTAGCTCACCATGCCCTTCCTTGTCCGTCTTAGTCTGGAAGCTCCACTGAACCTGCTCAGCATCATAATAGCATGCAAGGTTCCACTGACAGAGGGGCTGCATTGACCAGGAATCACATCCAGGTGTCCTACATGAAAAATGACGATTCTATCAGTGACTCACTTCGTGGTAGCTGGGAAATTCCCTGTCCACAAAATAGCTCTCCATTCATTTTAAAGATGTCCTTCAGGACCTCTGGGACATGTTGCTATCTGCCAAGCATTGGCAGTGGCCAAAGGGCCTTCAGTTCTCCCCAACCTAGAATTATTGTTTCAAAACTGAGACATCACTTTCTTCCTTCTAGTCTGGCCCTACATGTCCTGGGATGCTTGGGTCTCATATGGGAGGGTGTATTTTCCTCAAACAATTATAAAGACTCTTCAGTAGAGGAGACATGTCATCAGCCTATGGGGACAATTTATCTAGGTTAATGGCTGCTCTTGTTCTTCTTAGAGGCAGAAATGTGACCACATTAAGGCAGCTAGTGCCTGGGCTAGCACCAAGAAGCAGCTTTTTGGGGAGCTTGGCTTGTGGGGCCAGACAGTGGGAGCCACACCTTGCTCACAGTGGGAACTGGACTGGCGTGAAGGACCCAGTCGCATGAGAAGAGTCAGAAGATTGTCTCTACTGGAGGACCTGAGTCAAGCCGCCTCCAAGGTAAGAATTTGATGTAGTGGGGAAAGCAAAGGCTCTGCTGTTTTGTGTGAGGCAGAAAATGTGTGGAAGCTTTCCTCCTTGATTTCGCTCTGTAGTCTTTATCTTTTAGAACAGTCAGAAGTTTACAGAGAATGCAGAGTTTCCGTGTAACTCCCTCCCTGCATATTATTTCTTATATTAACATTTTGCATTCCTTTAATACATTTTTAAAGTGTTGAAGAGCAAAGGTGTCAGCTTGAGTAATAAGGTGCACCTGACCCAAGCCATGGTATTTTCAATAACCTCATATGCATGCGAAAGCTGGACAGTGAATAAGGAAGCCTGTAGGAGAGAATGCTTTTGAGATATGGTGTTGGAGGAGAATATTGAAAGTGCCATGGGCTCCAAAAGAACCAATAGATCCATTTTGAAAGAAGTGCAGCCAGAGTGCTCCTTGGAGGCCAGGATGGCCAAACTTCATCTCTCATACTTCAGACATATTGTCAGGAGGGACCAGTCACTGCAGAAGCATATCATGTTTGGTAAGGTAGAGAGAGACAAAGAGGAAGACCCCCAATGAGATGGATGGCACAGTGGCGGCATCAATAGACTCAAGTGTGGCAACAGTAGTGAGGTTGGCCCAGGATCGGACAGTGTTTTGGTCTGTTGTGCATAGGGTTGCTATGAGTTGGTGCCAACTCGATGGCACCTAACAACAACAATAACAATACATTTGTTACAATTGATGAACCAAAATGGATACTTTATTGACAATTAAAGTTCCTAGTTCACATTGGGACTTAACTCTTTGTGTTGTACAGTCCTATGGGTTTTAACAAATGAATAGTATCATGCATCTAACATTGCGGTAGCACACATAATAGCTTCACTGTCTAAAAATGCTCTGCGATCCAGCTGTTCATCTTTCCCGCTCCTTTAACACCCTGGCAACTACTGAGTTTTTCACTGTTCCTCTTTTCATTTAGGAGTCCTGATATGGTGCTGTAGGACAAGCACTTGACTGCTAGTCACAAGTTTGGTGGTTCAAACCCACCAGCCATTCCTTGGAAGTCCTATACAGGGTCACTATGGGTCAGAACTATCTCTATGGAACGTGACAGCAGCAATATTCTCATTAAACAAAAAATCTATTTTACTGTATTTTTGGTGGATGTGTATACAACAGAATAGATAACTTTGTTTTTGTAAGCATTCTGTGTTGTGTGCATGGGGGGGGGGGGGGTGCTATAGTGTGGGAAGGTAGGAGGGAAATGTTGTTGTTAAGTGCTGTTGAGTCAGTTCTGACCCATAGTGACCTCTATACAATTTCCAAGGAGCAACGGGTGAGCTTGAACCATGGACCTTGCAGTTCAAAGCAGTTTTCAGTCCAGTGCTTTAACCTACAGTGTCACACCAGAAGAGAGAACTATATGTAGCTAAATATATGTTGTTGTTTAGTGCCAGCAAGTCGATTTTGACTTATAGCAATGCTGTATGGGGTTTCTAAGGAGCAGCTGGTGGGTTTGAACCACTAATCTGTGGTTAGCAGTCCAGTGCTTATCCTATAGCTCTATGTCAGGACTCCTAGATAAACACATGAGAATAATATATATATATATATATATTTTTATGTTACTTAACAGAGTAAGTCATTAACCATCCTGGTTACATAAAATGGATTCATGTGATGGATTCATGATGAATTAAAGAGTAACACAGTATACAGCTATGATCATTGAGCATTCATAACCAGAATTGCTATGGGCAAATCCTGTAACAAATTTTACAGTGAGAATCTCTTAAACTCAGGTATTTCTACAAACTCACACAAGTGATTCACTTAGTCCAAGCAATACTGAATCTGTGCTTGATTTTCTAATACTAGAATCTGGGTAGTCCCTAGGAGTTCGCTGTAATGACGCTTGAATTCTGTGCCATCAAACTCACATATTTTCCTTTTAATGGATTATAAAAAATTGGATTTATTTACTAGTGAATATAGAAATATGTTAATAACTTTCTGTGCTCTCACTGAACAGTCATAATTTAAGGTATTCTAAAACTCAACCTTTTAAATGGTTGCTGGAGGCTTCCCTTAAAATCTGCTCCAAGCTAGGGTTACTCTTTTTTTTTCCATGTTTTATTGTGAATTATATGATATTTTTACAAGAGAGAACTTTAGTTTTACATTCATTCCACCATATGTTGTTTCATTGCCATGGTTCCAATCCCCTCCATGCATCATCAACCGATCCTATAAACCCGCCCCCTACACTTCCCCTCCCACCTTCATTCTTCAGCACACAGTCCCTCTCCCTCTCTGGATCCAAAGTCCCCAGCCACTTCATCACTCCACATCATCATCATCTCTGCCTCTATCTCGGGTCTTGCTGCTTCTCTGGGTAGGGTCCCGCTCTCAGCTATTCTCCGTTGATGGTCCTAGAGACCTCCGCTCCTAGACTGGAGAGTTAATCACTCCCTTCCTTGCTACAAAACGTCCACCTTTACATTTCCAACCCTAGGTTGCGCTTTAGTTTGCAACCCCAGAATATTTTATTCACATAAAAAATCCTTCGTAAAACCTAATAAAAATAATTGTATTTCATTTCTTCAGAATAAACTTATGTTTTTAAGTATTAAAAAATACCTAGTGATATATAGTGTTTATCAGTTATTGTAAAACTTGGCAAATGTATGTTTTAAAAAACAAAAAACTGCTATTTCATCATTTTTATATGTGTACAATTTACTGACATGGAATACTTGCATCCTGCTGTTCTACCATCACCACTGTCCATTTCCAAACCTTCTCATTCCCCTTAGCAGAAACTCAACCCTCCAAGTAATTACTTTTCCTCTCCCTCCTGCCCCTGTTTACTAATATACTCTAGTCTCTCTATGTTTGCCACATTTGAATATTTCTTATAATTGAGATCAGACAAATTTGTCCTTATGTGACTGACTTCTTTTACTTTGTGTAATGTTTTCAAGGTTCATCCCTGATGGTGTTTTTCTGTGATAAATTTTGTAGGTAATGCAGGGAAGAAAAATCAATAGCCTTTGCACTGTACAGGTGGCAAAGCCAAAGACTCCCTATAACAGCTGCTATCTAGTCACTCAGGCTGCTCAGCCTCAGCTCCTCTCCCTGATCTCCAGCATGCTGTCTAATCCCATCTTGGGTTATTGTTTTAAGCCATACTTAATAGATAGTTGCTGGGGTTTCCCCTTTAACTCTGAAACATTAATACTTGCATTTTATTGCAGTTCTTTAGAATTTAGTATTTCTGTCCCTTTGCTGCTGAGTCTTGAGCTTATGAGTAATTTGAAGGAGTCACATGCATGTGTTTTTTAATTAGTAAAATTGGGATCGAGGGTATATATATCCAGGATTTAATTTCTCTTTTATTTCATCTTATTTCAGGAGAGCCAAGACAGAAATGATGTTTCTCAAACAAATGCTAAAAACCAAGGTATTTCATATATTCAATCATTTTGTGTGATAACTAAACCAATTATTGTTTTATGTAATATCTCATTGCATATATTCTACAGCAGGCAGTGCTAAGACTCCTCCCATTAAGCTGCCTACCAGAATGAAGAGGAGCCTATTCCAAACCTAAGACACACATTAAAGAAATCTAAGACTTACTCCACTTTGCATAATGCACTAGGTTCATCCCCACTGGTGTGTTTTTTGTTCACAAAGTTTCATAGGGAATGTAGGAAGGAAAAATAAGTGGTCTTCCCACTGTGTAGCTGGCAAAGTCAAAGACTCCCTAGAATATCTGCTTTCTAGTCCTGGTAGAACACTGTGGATTAATGCGCTAGACTGTAAACTTGGTTTGAACTGCAAGTTTGGTGCCTCAGTCTCACCATTCACTCCTTGGAAACCCTAGAGAGGGTTGCTATTAGTCAGAACCAACTTGATGGTGCTTAACAACAACAAGTTATGACAATAAGAGTTTTTATTTTCTTCTTCTTCTGCAAATGTCTTGTTCTTACCAATTTGCTATGCCAAGAACTTAAAATATCCCAAAACATGGAAATATATGTTCAGTAAATAACCCAAAGCATATAGGTTGAAAATAAGGAGGGAAATGGTGTTCATTTTCATGTATCAACTCACCATTAGATATATTACTATATTAATGTGCTCCATGTATTCACATAGGTAAGCCAGTGTCACATTACCCAAAAAGCAAGGCAAACATTGATTTACTTGTACTTACTTACTAACCTTATAAATAGCAGAGGAACACTGTCACCATGAGAACATTATTGAAGCATGATGGAAAGCACCAGCATATTGTCAGATATAGTCCTGAAAGATGAGCCCCTCATGTTGGAAGGCACTGAAAATATGACTGGGGAAGAGCTGCCTCCTCAAAGTAGAGTTGACTGTGATGACATTAATGGAGTAAAGCTTTCAGGACTTTCATTTTTTGATGGGGCACAACTCAACATGCAGGGAAATAACTATAAACATCCATTAATAATTGGAATGTGGAATGGATAAAGCATGACTCTAGGAAAATTGGAAATTTTCCAAAATGAAATGAACACATAAACATCAATAACCTAGGCATTATTGAGCTGAAATGGACCGGTATTTGACATTTGAATTCTCACAATCACATGCAAGGAATGTCAAATTGGACAGGAATGATGCTACATTCATCATCAAAAAGAGCATATTAATATCTGTCTGTGATAAGATAATGTCCATATGCCTAATACTGTTATTCAAATTTATACACCAACTACTGAAGCCAGTGATGATTAATTTGAAAAATTCTACCAATTTCTTTAGTCTGAAATTCATCAAACATGTGATCAAGATTTATTGATCATTACTGATGATTGGAATGCAAAAGTTTAAAACAAACAGAAAGGATCAATAGTTGGAAATTATGGCCTTGGTGGTAGAAACGATGCTGGAGATCATATGATAGAATTTTGCAAGACCAATGACTACTTCATTGCAAATATCTTTTTAAAACAACATAAAAGGCACATGGACCTCACCAGATAGAATACACAGAAATCAAACTGATTACATCTGTAGAAAGGGATGTTGGGAAAGCTCCATATCATCAGCCAAAACATTGCCAGTGGCAAATTGTGCAACAGACCATCAGTTGCTCATATGCAAGTTAAGGCTACAGCTGAAGAACATTAAAACAAGTCCACAAGAGCCAAAATAAAACCGTGAATATGTCTCACCTGAATTTAGAGACCATCTCAAGAACAAATTTGATGCATTAGACATCAAGAACATCATACAGGAAGAAAGCAAAAGGTCATTAAGAAGATAAGAAAGAAAGTAAAGACCAAATTAGATGTCAAAAGAAACTCTGCAAGTTTCTCTTCAGCATAGAGATGATGAAGCAAATGGAAGAATTGAGAAGATAAAAGAGCTGAACAGAAAATTTCAATGGTCAGGTCAAGAAGAAAAAGTCAAATATTATAACAAAATGTGCAAAGACCTGGAGGTACAAAACTAAAAGAGAAGAACATGCTCAGCATTTCTGAAGCTGAAGGAACTGAATAAAAAATTCAAGCCTCAACTTGCAATATTCAAGGATTCTATAGGTAAAAATCTATATTGGAAGAAGTACAGCCAGAGTGCTCCTTGGAGGCCAGGATGGCCAGACTTCGTCTCTCATACTTTGGACATATTGTCAAAAGGGAACAGTTGCTGGAGAAGGATATCATGTTTGGTAAGGTGGAGGGTCAGAGAAAAAGAGGAAGACCCCCCAGAGAGATGGATTGGCAAAGTGGCAGTATCAATAGGCTCAAGTATGGCAACAATAGTGAGGTTGGCCCAGGATCAGGCAGTGTTTCATTCTGCTGTGCATAAGGTCGCTATGGGTCAGTACCAACTTGATGGCACCTAACAACAACAACAATAGGTAAAATATTGAATGATTCTGAAATCATCAAAAGAAGATGGAAGGAACACATTGAGTCACTGTATCAAAAAAAAAAAAAATAGTCAGTGTTCCATTATTTCAAGAGGTAGTTTATGATCAAGAAGCATTGATACTGAAAGAAGAAGTCCAAGATGTACTGAATGCATTAGCAAAGAATAAGGAATCTGGAATTGATGGAATACAAATAGAAATCTTTCAACAAACTGATGCAGACTGTAGGCACTCATTCATTTATGACAAGAAATTTGGAAGACAATTTCCTTACCATATTGTGCCCATTCTAAAGAGAGATGTCCCATTGGAATACAGAAATTATGGAAAAATATCATTAATATCCAAAACAAGTAAAATTTTGCTAAAGATAATAGAAAAACCTATGTAACTGTACATTGGAAAAGAAATTCCAGAGATTCAAGAAAGATTCAGAAGAGGACATGAAATGAGGGATATCATTGCTGATGCCAGATGGATCTTGGATGAAAGCAGAGAATACAAGAAGGATGTTTGCCTGTGTTTTATTGACTTTCAATGTGTGGATCATGACAAGCTATGGACAACATTGCAGAGAATGATTATTCCAGGACAGTTAAGTGTGCTCATAAGGAACCTGTACATAAATAGACCAAGAGGCAATTGTTTGAACAGAACAAGGGAGCACAGACTGGTTTAAAATTAGGAAAAGCATGTGCTATGGTTGTATTCTTTCACTATACTTATTCGATCTATGTGCTGAGCAAATAATCTGAGAAACTGGATTGTATGAAGGAAAACATGGCATGAGGATTGGAGGAAGACTCATTGACTATCTGCCATATGCAGATGATGCAACCTTTTTTTGCTGAAAGTGAAGAGGATTTTAAAATACTTAACTGATGAAGATCAAAGACCACAGCCTTTAGTAAAGGTTGCATCTCAATGTAAAGAAAGCAAAAATCCTCACCAATGGACGTATAAACAATATCCATATAAGTGGAGAAAAGGCTGAAGTTGTCAAAGACTTCATTTTGCTTGGATCAACCATCAATACTTGTTGAAGCAGCAGGCAAGAAATCAAATGCCATGTTGCATTTGCATATCTGCTGTACAAGATCTCTTTAACGTGTTTAAGTGCAATATGTCAATTTGAGGATTAAGATGTGCCTGATCCAAGCCTTGGTATTTTCAAAAACTTCATATGCAAGTGAAAGTTCAACTGTGAATAAGGGAGGCCATAGAAGAATTGATGCATTTGAGTTATGGTGTTGGAGGAGAATATTCAAAGTACCATGGACTCCCTGAAGAGCAAACCAATCTGTGTTGGAAGAAGTACATCCAGAATGTTCCTTGGAAGCTAGGATGGCCATCTAGCTTGTCTCTCATACTTTGGAAAGTATCAGGAAAGACCAGTCCCCGGAGAAGGATATCATGATTGCTAAAGTAGGAGATCGGAAAAAAGAGGAAGACTCCTAGGGAAATGGATTGGCTCAGTAGCAGCAGAAATGGTCTCAACATAGTGAGGTTGGCCTAGGACTGGGCAGTGTTTTGTTCTGTTGTGCATAGGATCGCTATGATTCAGTACCAACTCGATGGTACCTAACAACAACAACAATTTACTAATTTATAGTGAACAATTTCACACTTTTTTTCTTATAACATCAAAGATTTTTCTTTAGATACGGCTGTCATCAGTTCCCTTCCAAACCCAAAGCATCCTCCTTCAGAATCCTCTTTTCAAATTTACAGTCCTGACAGGGATAGAGTAACCAGTAAGCAAAGTAAGTAGTATGGTGAAACTCATGTGAAATTGTTCACTACAGATTAATAAATAAACAAAAGTAAATCTGTGCTTACCTTCCAAATTGGGTAGTCTGCCCTGGAGGTGAATGGATATTTAGATAAATATCTAGGACAATGCTGTTTCATGAGAGTGAATTTTGAACATTTGTCCTGTGGTCCCTTGAGGTTTGTGGAGCAGCCAGGCCTAGATACCCTGGGGTTTCCAGAGTGAATCATCTGGAGGTGTATTACCATATCATATTGTTGGGGACTGGCCTCGACATAGTTGTGTTGTTCACGAGTGTTTGGTTCACGGGGAGGGGGATATCTGGCGGCGACAGGAATAGCAAAAGAATACACAGAAAGACAGAAAGAGGGGGACAAAGAGGCACCCCAAAACCAGGATGGTTGCATTACTGGTGTCCGGCAGCTCTGGCATGGTGAACATATTAGCCTTAATGGCAGTTAGGTCCTGTATGGTAAACATCTTAGCTAAGCGGGCAGTACGCACCCCTTACTAGCTGGTCAGTAACACATGCCTAGTCAGCCGCACAGCTCGTTATCCAATCTGTACGGCACACTTTCACCACCTGCCTGTAATGCACACCTGGGCTGGCCTGCGTCTCCGTTTTATTTAGGGGAGGAGCTTCACACCAAGCTGGGAGGGACTAAGACAAGGTACAGCTAACATCAGTAATTTTCCAGACATTCAGGTAACTTTACATCGTACTTCGCTGGTTCGAATCCCAGGCCTGCAACTTAATTTCTCAGGTTCAATTAACATATCTATAGCCCCTGAGCTCAGCTGGGGGAAGGTGAGAGGGAAGGACAAAAGGCTTGGGAGGAGTCCTGCTGTTTTGGCTTCCTGAGCCAGGTTTTCAGGAACTTGGCTGAATAACCAGCACCTGGGACAGATTTAGGGAAGATGGTTTTTTTGTCTATAGAACAAAGAACCGGGAAGTAGCTAAGCTATTTTCAGTTAATCCTTTGGAGAAACACTTAACAGTCTTGGCTTTAGGAAAATATTACATTTATCGGTGGATACTAAGGGCTCATGTTTGGAATTAATAAAACATAACTGAACACTAAGATGAAAAACAATTTTTTATGACTGCCCGGTGGCCAGAATCTTTTCCTCAGAGCCTGTGGCCTGCATTGTCTGCAACACTCGGGCCCAGTGGGCCTCGAACTTCTGACCAGCTTTACACAGTCTGCAACATCACATGGGTAGTACAGGCATGTGTACGCATTTTCAGAAGTAGTGGAAAGGTGCATTGATATAACCACTATTTGCATGTGCCCTAGAACCTCACACTGCCCCTTAGTAGCTTAGGCATCTGATGCATCCATCCTGCAGGCTTTCTAAGAGCTCATGCCAAAAATGTGTCTCCCTTTATGCTGCTGCAGATGAACTAACACCAGATGAGAGTGAGAGAGACAAAGTGGTGGTGGACTGCACTCAGCTGACATTCTTCCCTGCCTTACATGAAAGTCTGCACTCAGAAGACTTCTTAGAACTCTGTAAGGAAAGACAAGTTGTTCTACAGGAGCTTCTTGATCAAGAAAAGGTAATACACTCCATCAAGATTATCACTTAAAGATTACATGACATGAAAGAAGTAAGCTTACGTGACTCACATGACAGGTGATATCTCCTTTTACTATAAAAACTTCCAATTAAATAAGCAATGAGCAAGATGGGTAAGAGGAGCAGGCATGCTCTTAAGTTTGTGGCACAAGGGTACAAATGGAAGCCTTGTATCAAAATATGTTATAACTCAATCTAACAAACTTAAATATAATATGCTCTAACTTCCTATTTGTACCTTTATAATACACTGAGTGAACTGTTTCAAACTTAGAATTCTTGATTTTCTTATACTTTGGTACCTTGGTTTGCCATAGACTAACTGCAGTGAGAGGATCATCCACACCGTGAGAGGCTCTGGGTACATGCATTTGAACACCCTAATGCCTGTATCCATTCTGTCCCCACACCCCTTAACCTTTAACCATGACTGTTTGGCCATAACTCAGGCCTAGGGGTAAGCACACTAAGGTCAGCCCTCAGAAGGTTGGACCTGGAGGTAAAGTCTACATGGGCTCAGGAAGCAGTCTCAGAGCCAACTGAGCAGGAGATCCAGGGTTCCAGATAGCTGGAGCTGGGTTAGAGTAGGCCAGGCTCAAGGTGTGTATGTCTCCTTGGCATGACTGAACTGGTTGGAGGTAACTCTCTAGAGTATGTGTCCCAGAAGGGATCCCATGTAACCAAGTCTAAGAATTATATGGAAGACAACGCACATGTCTTAGAGTAAAACAGACCTGAGTTCAAGTCTCAACTTGGCCATATACTAAATGTCGTAAATGTTAAATACTAAATTTAACCTTTGTGAGGCTCAGTTTTCTGTTTTAATGTGGAGTTTATAGCTAACATTTAATAAAATTCTTGCATAGAGTTCTGATGTGGCACTGTAGGATAAGCACTCAACTGCAAGGTCAGTTTGAACTACAAGGTCAATATTGACCTCACCTTTCTCTGTAACTAGGAGAACTGATTTCTCCCTCATCAGTGTCTCCATTGCTCGCTCCATCAACTCCTAGCATTGATTCTGCCACAAAATCACCTTCATTACTTGACCTATCTGCCTCTTTCACTGTATTGATGTCCCTTAAAGGAGGGCTTATGAGTTGGGCTGCTAATCTCAAGGTCAGCAGTTTGAAACTACCAGAGGTTCATGGGAAAAAGATGAGGCTTTCTGTTCCCATAAAGATTTACAGGCTCAGAAACCCTACACAGGGTCTCTATGAGTTGGAATCGACTCCACGGCATACCACCACCACCACCACCAAGTTTCTGGAGTCCTGATGGTACTGTGGGTTAATGCACTGGACTGAAAAGTCAGTTTGAACTTCAAGATCAGTGGCTCAAGCTCACCAGCTGCTCCTCAGAAACCCTATACAGGGTCGCTATGGGTCAGAACCAACTCAACGGCACTTAACAATGACAACCAAGTGTCTAATCTCAAACATGCCAAGAGTATCCATTAAATAAATGCTGATAAATGAAGTTTTTAAAAATTTGTGCTCATTTTATTTGATTATGAAAGTTAATGTGTCTACAAATTGTGTGAAACTTTAAAAGATGGATATTAAATCATAGCGTGTATAAAATTAAAATATATACATTCCAGATACTAAAGAATAATTAATAACATTTGTTTTAAGGTGTGTGTGTGTGTTTATATTGATATGTATACAATATATAAACACAACGTATATATCTATATATATACATATATACATGCATACATACACGCAGAGCACTGTGGCTGTTTAGGATAAGCACTGGACTGCAAACCAGAAAGTCAGTGGTTTGAATCCACCAATCACTCATCAGGAGAAGGATGAGGCTTTCTGTTCCCACAAAGATTTACAGCTTCAGAAACCCTATACAGGTTGGCTATGAGTCAGAATCAACTCACTTAACAAAAACTACACAGAATATGTGAGGACAAGTAAAAAATACTGCTCATAATGTCCTAATGCATACATGAACATGTTTATTCCACACACAATCAGTTTAAATATGTCCCTGTAATCAGTAGATAACTGCAAGCAATTTCTTTCAGTGATACACTTGTCTTAATTTTGTTCAGGTGCTTTCCAAAAATGTTCCAATCAAAACATCTTAGGGGATCTGTGGAGCCAGTTAAATTCAAGCTAGTAGGGCCAGCTGAAAGGTTATGACTACTATCTCTTAGGGTATTCCCAAAGGGTTATCTATTTTTATAAAAACTTTTTATTGTGAATTGAGTGAAGGTTTACAAAATAGATAATCAGTTTTACATCCAGCAAAATCACACACTTTGGTTCATCTCACTGATTGCAATTCCCTGCATGTAACAACAGGATTCCTTTTTCCATTCCACCCTCCTTTTCAACCTCTCTGAACCTTGTTCCCAAATAAATGTTACCTTTTTGATCTATAATGGTTGACCATTCCATGGTGAGCATGCTTCATTAATGTTGTCCCTCCTATATACCTATCCACCACTTGGTTGAAAATTGGGCCACAGGGTAACTTTTGTTCCAGACCTAAAGGGTGGCCAAGGTCTCAGATTCCTCCAATCTCTTTCTGACCAGAAAGACTGGTCTCTTTTATAATTTTGAGATTTGTTCCACATTGTCTCCCACTCAATCTAAGACCTTCTAATATGACCCCTTTCAGAGAACTTGGGAGTGATAGCCAGGCACCAGCTACTTCTTCTGGTCTCAGAATTGTGAAGACCGATGTTCATGTGTTCCCTTAGTCCATTGGACTAATTGATTCCAAGCATCTACAACTTTTATCACTCTTCTTTCTTCCACACATAGAGAGCCCAATGTTAGCACCTTAAATGGCCACTTATAAGATTTTAAGCACCCAGTCACTACTTACCAAACTAGAATATTGTCTTTGTGGACTGTGTTATTTCAATTGACCATAATGTCCTAATAATAAGAGATAATCTTAATATATTTTCTCAGAAGATGCAACACAGTTGCAGGGGCTTATGAAGGAATTAAAAGAAAATTTGAAAACAGCATTGGTGAGCATAAGGCCAGGAAACTAGCATCAAGGAATTTTTTCCCCAACATGACATGCATGCACCTGCTCATTCTTTGAGGGTAGCAAGGGCTTTCCTGAGAATTTTATTCAGAAAACTTACCCTATCCACCCTACATCTCTCTTTGGACTCCCTTTCCTTCTCAAAATTCAAAGAATATTTAAAAGGCACACAATGTGAGGATCTCGAGGACACCAAAGTTGTTGTGTTGATGTGTAAATTGAAGAGCAGGAATTATTTAAGGAAGCGTTGTTATTAAGTGCTGTTGAGTCAGTTCCAACTCATAATGACCCTGTATAGGGTTTCAAAGGAGCAGCTGGTAAGTTTGAACTACCAACCTTGTGGTTCAAACTGACAAACTGTGGTCTAGTGCTTTAGCACACAGCACCACACCCAAGACTCCAAGAAAAGGTTGTTGTTGTTGTTGAGTGTCATCAAATTGCTTCTGACCCATAGCAACCCTGTATAGGAGCAGCTGGTGTGCTTGAACCACCAACCTTGGGGTTCAAACTGATGTAGGAGTCCAATGTGTTAACCCACAGCACCACACCAGGACTTGGGGAGATGGAAACACCACCTTCCCAAGTGAATAGACTTAGTTGGAGAATATATGAAGAACCAATAGTTTCACATTTGTATATTTTTGTTTAATAAATGTTCTATGATTTTGTTTCTATGGTTTTCTGACTCCAGGTCTTTGGATATTTCATTATAATACTTCACTTTGTTTTTTTCAAGCTGCCTTTTATTTTCTTTCCCGATCTTTTACTTCATCATTTCTTCCAGTCACTTTAGCTTCTCCCCATTCAAGAGCAAGTTTCAGAGTCTCTTTTGACATCCACTTTGATATTTTCTTTCTTTCCTGTATTTTAAATCTTTTGCTTTCATCATGTATGATGTTCTTAATGTTGTTCCACAGCTCGTCTGGTCTTCAGTCATTAGTGTCTAATGCATCAAATTTCTTTTTGAGAGATCTCTAAATTAAGGTTGGATACTCAAGGTCATATTTTGGCTCTCATGGACTTGTTTCACTTTTCATCAACTTCAGCCTGAACTTTCATATGAACAATTGATGGCCTTTTCCACAGTTAACCCCTGGCCTTGTTTTGGCTGATGATATTGAGCTTCTACATCATCTTTTCCCACAGATGTAGTCAATTTGATTCCTGTATATTTCATCTATCAAGGTGTACACATATTGTCACATTTATGTGGCATGGAAGCTCTACTGAAACCTATCCACAAGAAGTAACCCTGCTAGTATCTAAATACAGGTAACAAAGCTTCCATCATGACAGCAACATACAAGCCATTACAGCACACACACACACAAAAACCCTGACAAATGAGTGGTGACCAGACATAAATATACCTTTTTAATACTTAAGGAGGTTGAGGTTAGAGGGGTTGAGGATACAGATGAGGATGGAGCATTGGCAGTGGAAGGAATAAAAGGAGATGGAAGGAGTACAGAGTGACCATATCAAAAAGAATTGATCAATATTTAACTGATTTCAAGAGAAAGAGTATGATCAAGAACCAATGGTTGACCACGTTCATCACCAATAAGGGGAAGTGAGGGAAAAACAGCAATGAAATTGCGAACTAAGCCCTACAATAGATTCCTGTGAACCCAGGTGAAGACCTGGTTGCCCAGTAGTGTGACTCTTGGGCCCAGAGTCCATGACATAGCCACAGAGGACTAGAGTGGAGAGTGAAGCATCCAGCTGATAAGAAGAGAGGGCATATGCACAAAAACACGCACACTTGCAGATAATACCCACTTGACCTGGCTTCAATGACTGGATGATCAGAGCTCAACTAGAAGAAGAAAGAAAAGGAAAAAAAGAGTAATCTGATACAATTGGATGAGCTTGACCTACACCTATGGATGCAGTAGCTCGAAAGAGAGAACAAATCTTAACAACAAGGATCATTCCCACCCCTCCATGCAAAGAGTAGACAGGGATGGGCAACTTGGACATTGGCTACCCAAAGTTGTGGGGAGGTGGGGCTACAAAGGCAAGAAGTGACTGCTTACAAGCTTTCAAGAGGAAATCCAGAGGGCATGGAGGAAGGTAGAATCTCCACTGAGTAGTATCCAATCTGTCTAGGAGGGGCTGATGAAAGGAAATGCGGATAGGTCTCTTGTGATACAATCGTGAATAATTGTTATCAGGAATGATTGTGAGGCAATCTGTAGCAAGGAGGGAAGTGATTAACTTTGCAGTCTAGGAGTGAGGTCCCTGGGACCATCAAGGGAGAAGAGCAGAGAATGGGACCCTACCCAGAGAGGCAGTGATGCCAGAGATGGAGGCAGAGACAATGACGTGGAGAGAGGGAGCGGCTGGGGACTGGGGGCAGGCTTGCAGGGTATACCCTTTGGTTGTTTGATGATGCATGGAGGGGATTGTTACCACGGCAATGAAACAATATATGATAGAATGAATGTAAAACTACTGTTCTCCCATGTAAACTATCACATAATTCACAATAAAACATTAAATAATAATAATAATAAATAGATTCAGAATCTTACAACTAAAAAAAAAAAGAACCAATGGTATTCAAGGAAATTCCAAAAAACAAAAACAAGTCTCCAGGAAATGACAGACTACAAACTGAAATGTTTCAACAAACTGATGAAGCACTGAAGGCACTTAGTTGTCTGTGCCAAGAAATTTGGAAGAGAGCTACCTGGTCAACTGAATGGAAGAGATACTTATGTGTGCCCATTGCCTACAGAAGTGGAAATCATTGAACAATATCACTAAAGTCACTTGAAAGAAAAATTTTGCTAAACAGAATTTTTAAATGGTTTTAGCAGTGTATTGAAAGAGAGCCACCAGAAATTCAATCCAGATTCTGAAGAGGAAATGACAGAAGGATGTCATTGTTGATGTCATATGAATTTTGACTGACAGACAATACCAGAAAGATGTCTAGTTGTGCTTTATTGACTATGCAAAGTCGTTCAACTGTGTGGCTCATAACAAGCTATGGATAACATGGTGAAGAATGGGAATTCTGGAACACTTAATTGTGCTTATGAGGAACCTGCACATATACCAACGGGCTGTCCTTCAGACAAAACAAAGGGATATTGGTTGGTTAAAAATCAGAATAGGTGCGCATCATGGTTGTACTATTTCACTATACTTATTCAATCTGCATGCTGAACAAATAATCTGAGAAATTGGATTATATGAATAAAAACAAGGCATCAGGATTAGATGAAGGCTCACCAACAACCTGTAACATGCAGATGTCACAACCATGCTTGCTGGACACAAGGAGGACTTGAAATAGTGATGAAGATCAAAGACTACAGCCTTCAGTGTAGATCACACCTCAATGTCAAGAAAATGAAATTCCTCACAACTGGAGCAGTAAATAACATGATAAACAGTTAAAAGATTGAAAATTTCAGATTTCATTTTACTTGGGTCCACAATGAAACACTCATGAAAACAGCAGTCAGGAACTCATAGGCAGATCTGCAGCAAAAGACCGCTTTAAAGTGTTAAAGAGCTAAGATGTCATTTTGAGGACTAAAGTATGCCAGTCCTGTTGTTGTTGTTAAATGCCATTGAGTCAGTTCCGACCCATAGCGACCCTGTATTGGGATCTCTAGGAGTGGCTGGTGAGTTTGAACTGCCAAACTTGCGATTCAAACTGACTTTGCAGTCCAGCGCATTAACCCACAACGTCACACCTGGACTTCAGTCCTAAACCATGATATTTACTAAAATCTTAATGCATTAGAAAGCTGAACAATGATTACGTTTCAACATTGTCCCTTCTAAGGAACAATATGCATTCACTTTTCCCAAAACAGATTTGTTTATTCTTCTGACAATCCATCATATCTTCCATCGTATTTTCCACGTTTTTCACAACACCATAATTCAACAACACTTATTCTGCTTTATTTACTTAACAAAAAACTCAAAATGGCCAACCAGATCATCACCTGGGTTCACAGGAGTCTATTGAGCGTTGTAGGGCTTAGCTTCCTGGCTCTTTTTCCTTCACTTTCCCTTATCATTGATGAACATAGTCATTAATCAGAGCATGTATTCCCATTGAGTCTTAGTCTTGGAAGGGGTTTTGCTTTGAGGGGACCCGACCACTTGCCTTGATGTCTCCTGGGCGAGCAACTTGCATGTTCTTGTAGTAATCAGTTGAACTGCCTTTATTGTTTTGTATTTTTCCTGTCAGTCTTTCTTTCAAGAAGAATCTTCTCTTCTAGCCACTCCAGGCTGGTCTGTTTGTCCTTTCAAGAGGTAATTTCCCATCTCAGAAGATTCTGGATGGGGTTCAGTATTCCACCTATGGTCTTTTGTAAAACAGAGGCTCCACAGGAAGCCTCCTTCACTGGGCACGTTGGAGACCCATTTTAGGTATTCCAATCAGTTATAGGCAGAAGATGGACTTACAAGCTTTCTATGATGATATTTCTGGCAATTCCTTTCTCTCCCCCTCAAGTGCCTATTTTATAATGGTATGCCAGGGAATCCAAGATTCAAAAGACAGCCAAGCATCTTAACATTATTTCCCCCCTTTTGCCCATTCCAGCCATGTCTCAATCCCTATATCCCAGAGCCCTGTTGTTCCAAGCTTGAACATACATCATTATTTACTTCTGTCTCACTTAGCCCATGCAAACCTGCCTAATTGTTCTCCCATCCATTTTGTTCTTCCATATCCCTCCCCCTTATTGTGTATTGTCCACCCCCCTCCATAGCACCCAAACTATCCTGTGTCTATTCCCTACCCTGTGCTCCACTTTTCCCTCCCTCCCCTCACTCCACCCCCAAAATCCCAGTAACCAGCAAAAAAAACCCTTTCGTATGGATTATTTTTCTTAGTCTTTTACAGTAGTGATCCTATGTAGTATTTCTCCTTTTGCGACTGACTAATTTCACTCAGAATAATGTCCTCAAGGTTCATCCATGATATGCAGTGGCTTGCAGCTTCCTTGTTATTCTTCAAGGTAGCATAATATTCCATTGTGTATATGTACCACAGTTTGTTTATCCATTCTTCAGTTGATGGGCACTTAGGCTGTCTCCATCTTTCTGCTATTGTAAATAGTGCTGCTATGAACATTGGTGTGCATATATCTACTTGTATTATGGCTCATATTTCTTGTTGGTAAATACCAAGTAGAGGAATTGCTGGATCATCAGGTATCTCTATTTCCAACCTTCTGAGGAAACACCATATTGCATTCCAGAGTGGTTGGACCATTTTGCAATCCCACCAGCAATGCAGGAGCATCCCAGTCTCTCCACATCCTTGTCAGCATTTATTGTCCTCTACTTTTTTTTATCTTTGCTGTTATTGCTGGTGTGAGATGATATCTCATTGTTATTTTGATTCGTATGTCTCTAATGACTTGTGATCGTGAACATTTCTTCATGTGTTTGTTGGCTGCTTGGTCTCCTCATTGTTGAAGTGTCTTTTCATGTCCTGTGCCCATTTAAAAATTGGGTTATTTGTCTTTTTCTTTTAGATGTGTTGTAGTTTGCTATTTATTTTAGAAATGAGTCCCTTGTCTAATGTGTTGTTGCAAAAGATTTTTTTCCTATTCTTTGGGTTCCCTTTTTACTCTTCTGGTGAAGTCTTTTGATGCACATAAGTTTTTAATTTTTAGTATGTCTTCTTTTGTTTGTGTAATTTTCAAAATGTTTGGTAGTCTGTGTATTCTCTGAATTAGTGCCCTCACATTTCTCCCTTTTTTTCATTGATGGCCTTCATAATTTTGGGATTCACATTTATCCATGCTGAGTTGGTTTTTATATAGGATGTGAGGTGAAGGTACTGATTCAATGTTTTGCATATCACTTTCCCATTCTGTGAGCACCATCTGTTGAACAGACTATCACTTCCCCCATGCAATATATTTAGGTACTTTATCAAAAATCAGTTGGCTGTATGTCAATGGATTAATTTCTGGACTCTCGATTCTGTTCCATTGATCAATGCATCATTCACTGTACCAGTACCAAGCTGTTTTGGCCATTGTAGCTATGTAATAAATTTTGATGTCTGGAGTGAGAGGTTTCCAACCTTAATCTTCTTCTTAAGCAGTACCTTGCTTATTCTGAGTCTCTTTCCTTTCCATATACAGTTTGTTATTGTTTATTCCATCTGTTTAAAGAATGTCATTGGAATCTGGATTGGGATTGTATTATATGTGTAAATTGCTTTTTACAGTATTGACATGTTCACAATGTTAAGTCTTCGGATACAGGAGCATGGTACATTCTTCCATTTTGGTTTCTTGTATTAGTGTTTTGTAGTTTTCTTTGTATAAGTCCTTTGTTTCTCTGGTTTACATGTATTCCTAGATATTTCAACCTTTGAGCGGCTATTGTAAATGGTATTGCTTTCCTAATGTTCTTTCAACACTGTCTTTTTTGATATAGAGTAATCCACCTGATTTTTTTGTATGTAGATCTTATATGCTGCCACTTTGCTGAATCTTCCAATGAGGTCTAGTAGATTTTTTTACTGAGTCTTTGGGGTTTTCTATGTATAGGATCATATCGTCTGAAAATAGAAAAGTTTTATTTCTTCTTTGCCAATTTAGATGCCTTTAATTTTCCTATCTTCTCATATAGCTCTGGCTAATACTTCCAAAACAATATTGAAAAGGAGAAGTGACAAAGGGCATCCTTTTGTCTGGTTCCCATTTGCAGAGAGAAGGCTTTCAGTTTCTCTCCATTGAGAGTGATGTAGGCTGTAGGTTTTGTATATATGCTCTTGATTATGTTGAGGAATTTCCCTTCAATTCCTATTTTGTTGAGTGTTTTTATCAGGAATGGATGTTGGATTTTGTCAAATGCCTTTTCTGCATCA
>NW_006408807.1:2494830-2496785 GCF_000296735.1 Chrysochloris asiatica | reverse complement strand
GGGTTGAATGCTCTGTACACATCTATTAGGTCCAGTTGGCTGATTGTGTTGTTTAGTTCTTGTGTGTCTTTGTCAAGTTCTTTCTGGTTGTTCCATCCATTTTTGCAAGTGGTGTATTAAAATCACCCACTATTATTTTAGATTTGTCTATTCCTTTCTTCAAATCTATTAGAGTTTTTATATATATATATTTTTGAAGCTCTTTCATTAGGAGCATAGATATTTATTATGGTAATGTCATCTTGTTCAATTGTCCCTTTAATCATGAGATAATGTCCATCTTTACCTATTATGCTGGTTTTTGCCTTAAAGTTTATTTTATCAGCGATTAGTACTGCCACTCCTGTTCATTTTTTTTATTGCAATTAGCTTGGAGTATGTTTTTTCCATCTTTTGACTTTTAATCTGTTTTTGTCTCTGTGTGTGAGATGTGTCTCTTGCAGACAGCATATTGAAGGATCTTGTTTTCTTATCCATTTCTGCCACCCTCCATCTCTTAACTGGTGCATTTAATCTGTTTATATTCAGTGTAATTATTGATGCTGTTGTTGTGACGTGCCTTTGATTTGGTTCTGACCCATAGCGACCCTGTAAAGGGTTTCCAAGGAGCAGCTGGTGAGCTTGATAGATATGGATTAATTGCTGCTATTTTGTTTGTTTTTTTTGTGTGTTGTTGATGCTTTCTGTGTTCTGTGTGTCTTCTTTTGCTGAGTTCATGCTTTTTGTGTTCTTTCTTTTGAGTTTCTTCATAGTTTTAATGCATCCATGTTCTTCTTGGATTTTCATTTTCTTGGTATGTTGCGAAGTATTAATTTTCTTTAAGATTACCCTATAGTCCATTAACTTTTCTGTCCATTTAGTGCAGTCTATTTTATCCTATAATCTACCTGACCTTCTCACCATCTGGATCTCTGCTGCCGCATGTTTACCTTCTTTTATATTGTAATGATTTTGATAATAGACTGACCTCCCAGATTCTCTGAGTTTGTTCTTATAGTTTTGTTCTGTTCTCGACTTTTCCTTTTGTCAATTTAGTTCAGGGAGGTGCTGCCATGTATGTCAATCTCTGATTGGTGCCTATTCCTGTTGGTTCTCAGTCCACAGAACTCCCTTTAGGGTGTTTTATAGTGCAGGGTTGGCTTTGGCAAAATTCCTTAGCTTCTGTTTATATTGGAATGTTTTGGTTACACCGTCATATTTGTTTGATAGCTTTGCTGGATAAAGGATTCATGATTGGCAGTTTTCTCTTTCAGGGATTTTTATGTCTCCCCATTGCCTTCTTTTATTATTATTATTAAATTTAAGGTTTTTAATGTGGATTGAGTGAAAGTTTACAGGGCATATCATCAGTTTTACATTCAGCAAATCATATACCTGTTTCATTACATTGATTATAATCCCCTCCATGTACCATCAGTTAACAGTATTTCTCACTATCCACTTTAGCTTTTTAAAAAACACACAAACAAACAAACAAAAAACCACTCAGGCGTATATAATAAGTTACATCTACAAAGGGCACATTCTGCAAGTCTGCCTTCTGGCCACCAGCTCTTAATCCCTCTCTTCTTAGTCCATGAATCTAGAGTCCTCAGGCACTCCCCCTCTCCATGCCTCCATCTCTGCCTCCATCGCTGGTGCTGCTGCTTCTCTGGATGAGGTCCCGCATTCTGCTTTTGCGTTCCTCTCTTGATGGTCCTAGGCTCCTCTGTTTCTGGACTGTAATATTAACCACTACCCTTTTTTTGTTACAAAACATCTACCTTTACAATTGTGACGGTCACGATTAGTCATGATAACAGTTATTTACTATTGAATCTTATGACTCTTATTCCCATCTCTTTTCACCAGACCTATCTAGACAAGATGACAGCTATTCAGTGGAGACACTTTCTTTCCCCCCATACTCTTAAACTAAACTCCCTCTGGAAACCTTGTAAGCCAGTCACTTCGTG
>NW_006408807.1:2463264-2493682 GCF_000296735.1 Chrysochloris asiatica | reverse complement strand
GTGTCTTCTTGGGTAATATAGGGAGAGAAAGAGTCCCCTAAAGGTGGAAGGGGGAGCATAAAACAGCAAAACAGCAACAGCCAAGAAACCAGAAAACAACAACAACAAATAGATTGGATATGTAGTCTATAATCACAGAAAGGGGAGAAGAGGGAGAGAAGGAAAAAAAAATCTGTACCTAATATGAGTATGACTTTAATGTCCTCTTTCAGCTTCTTGCCTTCAAAGCTGTCTGATAGATTTCAAGACGTCACTGTTGGTTGTTACGCTGTACCTCAGTATTTAATTTAATTTTCGGCCTGTTTTGTTTTTAAATTCTCTTTCCTTCTCCACTTGCTCAGGCACCCCCTCTGGTTACCAGAATGGAGGTGTGCAAACAGTGGGTGGGGCAATGAACAGATATCAAAAGAAAAAAAAAAAGAAAATCAGAACAAAGCCAAACCGACAAAATGTATTGTCCACCTTTGCTCCAAGGTTCCCATGGCATTTTTCCATGGTGCATCTGCTCCCCAGCTTGGTCTTGCCATTTAATCTCACCCAAGTTATCTGCTTTGGGCCGCCGGGCCTGACAGATTCAAAAGTATGCAATTTCTTACTTTTGCTACAAGTTCCACTAGCTATAAACATTCAAACTTTTAAAATAGTCCTTTTTATGTAGTTCCAAGTTTTGGAGCTCTGCCCTGATTTAACTGGTATTCTGTGGTATTGCTGATGGCGAACCTCACCGCACCTCTACCCTAGCCACCATCAAGCCCCGCCTCTCACCACTCTCTTTTAAGATCTTGCTTAGAAATCCCGTCTGCCAGATATCCAAGTTAATCACTTACAGTTTTTTCCTTTCACCAAACATTTGAATATAATCCAGACAAGTCATATGCTACCGCATGTAAAGCATCACTCTCCCTTCACTTTAAAGTCTCATCAGAAACATACACTAAGCATCAACATTTCTAGCAACGTTCTGTTGTTGGCATCAGTTGATTCTCCATAGGTCTCCTCACTTCTAAATGCTTGCCAGCATTGTATTTGACATACACAATTCTACCAATAATCTCTTCAAAGCAATCTGGGTTTTTACTATTAGAGACATTAAAACTCTTCCAACGTCTACCCATTCCCAATTCCAAAACAGTTCCACATTTTAGGCATGTGTGAGAGTGGCACTCCACACTCAGTATCAAATTCTGTTTTAGATGCCTAGTGCTGCTATCTTTCCACCACTTGCCTGACAGTTTTCTGTACTGCAGTGGCCTGTGTGTTGCTGTGATGCTGGGAACGATGCCATAGGTATTTGAGACACCAGCAGGGTCACCCATGGTGCACAGGTTTCAGCTGAGCTCCCAAAGACAGACTAGGAAGAAGAAGAGACAGACTCCTTCTGAATATTTAGACACTGAAAACCTTACGAATAGCAGTGAAACACTGTCAGCACCAGATGATTGAATATATAAGCATGATGAAGAGCACCAGAATATTGTCAGATATAGTGCTAGAAGATGAGCCCCTCAGGTTGGAAGGCACTTAAAATGCAACTGGGGAAGAGCTGCCGCCTCAAAGTAGGATTGACTGTGATGACACAAATGATGTAAAGCCTTCAGGACCTTCATTTGCTGATGGGGCACAACTCAAAATGAAAAGAAACAGCTGTAAGCATCCATTAATAATTAGAACATTGAAGAGTCAGAGAAACAGAGGAAGACCCCTCAATGAGATGAACTGACGCAGTGACAGCAGCAATTGGCTCAGGCATAGCAGCAATTGTGAGGTTGGCCCACAATTTAATTCTGTTGTGCATAGGATCACTATGAGTTGATACCAACTCGATGACACCTAACAAAACAGCAATAAGTGCTGCTATAGCAGAAATGTTGCAAGTTGGTGACTTTAGCACAAATAACTTTATTTTCTTACAGTTTGTTGATGTTGTTGTTAAGTGCCGTCAAGTTGATTCCAAGGCAGGTGTAAGTCTGAATTCAGAGCACCAGTTCTAAGAGAAATATTTTTCTCTCTTGGCCATGGAGGAAAGTTCTTGTCTTTTACTTCCTGCCTCCTTTCAGATCTCCATGTGGCTTGGCCTCAATCTTCCTCATCTCTGCTCTGCTCCCTTGTTTAATCTCTTTTCCATCTCATGACATAGGTATGCATTCACACATTATCTGAACACTTGCATGCACCACTCATACACATAGACATGGCCTTTTATTCTAATTGTTGTTGTTGTTAAGTGCCATTGAGTCAGTTCCAACCCACAGTGACCCTGTATAGGGGTTCTGAGTAGTGGCTGGTGAGCTTGAACTGTAAGTCTTGTGGTTCAAATCAACCTTACTTTCCAGCGCATTAACCAACAACCCCACAGCAGCACTCCTATATAATTATACTCCTGTATAATTCTAATTACACAGACTATGTGTAATTAGCTGGTTCAAAACTTTGTACCTTAGAATGTTCTTCCTTGCTTCTGTATCTTCTTAACTTCTAAATTCAGTCTTAGAGTCACCTGCTTGGGAATCACATATTGATGCCACCTGTATCCCCTCCCTCACCCCAGCCTGTTCAGACCTCCTCTTTTGTTTCCAAAGCCTTGTGCTTGTCACCATTATACTGATAACCTGACTCCATTAATTAGCTGTGAGCATCTTGAAAACAAGACAATGTTTTATTTATCCTTGTGCCTAACAGAGTGTGGAGCACACACTGAGTAGTCAGTATATATTACTTAGATGAATAACATTCATTCCGAGTCTTAGTCTGGAAATGTGAATTTGATCAAACTGCCCAAATGATTATGATCCTCCTAACCTTATTAAAAGGAGCTCTGGTAGCGTAGTGGTTACGAATCGGGCTGCGAACCGCAAGGTCAGCAGTTCGAAACTACCAGCTGTTCTGTGGGAGAAAGATGGGGCTTTCTGCTCCCGTAAAGATTTACAGCCTCAGAAACCCTGTGCAGGGTCGCTATGAGTCGGAACCGACTCCACGACACATAACAACAACAACAACTACAACCTTATTAAGGAGTCCTGGTGTGGCGCTGTGGGCTAATGCGTCAGACTGCAAAGTCGTTTGAACTGCAGGGTCTGTGGTTCAAGCTCACCAGCTGCTCCTTGGAATCCCTATACAGGGTCACTATGGGTCAGAATCGACTCAACAGCACTTAACAATAACAACAACCTTATTAAATAAGTATCCCAGATCCATAAGTACAGTTACAATCCCCAGAGGCACCCTGGCAAGAAGAAACTTATTCTAATTTCCATCAATAAACACTGAATAAATCCTTAGCAAATGCACTGTGCTTTAAACAGTCTCTAGAACTTGCAGTCTATTTAACATTATGCTGATGCCACCAGACAAGATCAAAGGCCTCACCATTTGCACCTGGTCTCCAGGTGTGCAGAAAAAGCTAGGCTATGTGCAAACCTACTTGTTGAAGTGGCATGGACAGACAAGCAGGGGGCATCCCTGCTCCTTGGCTCAACCTGGAACGATGTGTTGATGGAAGAATACAATCATAACATCTTCATTGTGATATCTGCCAGATTGATGTATAAAAAAAGTATCTTCTTTTAATTTGTATTTCTTCGATTACTAGTATGACTGAGGACTCCATCTCAAAGTGACAATGGTAGGAAAAACAGATTCCAGAGTTCCTAGATGCAGGGTTTTTGTTGTTGTTGCATATTGTTAAGTCAGTTCTGACTTATGGTGACCTTTTGTATCAGGATGGAATTGCCCCATGGGGATTCCTAGTCGGTAAGCTTTATGGGAGGAGACCCTCAGGTCTTTCCTCCCATGGGGTCTCTGTCCTTGAAGCAATCCACTTTCTGTTAGAAGTCTAGTAGTTAACCATTATGTCATCAACACTCCTGATAGAGATAGATCGTCATCCTAAACGTAACCAAAGCTTATTTTTTTTCCTCAGAAAATTGTGTTTTTTTTCCCCAAAACAAGGATACTTATTCCATATGCCAAAAGTAGCAAAAATGAATTTTAGCAATTTCTAGGCAAGCAAAAGATGTAAGAAAGGGGAGATGTAATACAGCTGAGAAGGACTTAAGTGTTCTTTATAGCAGATCCATTCCCAGCCTGGTCCTCGGCCACTTTTTACATGAAGATAAAGGAAATGTTCACAAAACTCTATTATTTACTTCCTCATAAACCTCTCTGGAGCTCAGTCTTCCTACCTATAAAATTAGTACCTTGCATTAAATTGCAGACTACTGATGCTGAAAGGACATCTGAAAGCCCTGGACAGATGTGAACCCTGAGACCTTCTTAAAGAAAGTTCTGGTATGTGTGACCATGAAAATGGAGTATTTTCCTCTAGCTTTAGGTCTGGAGCTTGTAGATTTTCAAGCAATTTCTTTGACATCATACACAATACCACTGTGAATTCTTACTGAGCTGCCCACCTGTCAGTATGATAATATGCCAGCTAGCCCATGTGAAAAAAGGATTGACTTTTTTTCAAGTGATCAATAGAATTATGGCATGAAGAGTTTCTTAATCATGAATAAAACTGGGGACAGAGTCCTCCCAGGAAGAGCACTTCATTTGGGTTCATTTTCCAGTTTTTAAAATGCCATTAATTCCCTACCAGAATAATTTTTTTAGCTGTTAACCCAATTCTCACCAGACATTGCTTCTGATGGTTTGGTTTATTCTGTTTATTTAAGTCTTTCCAAAGGAAGACATCAGGATAGCATATGATTGTGTCTGAGATTATTCTATAGGTACCATGGATGTTGGAGAGAGGATGTAGCATCATGGGAGGAGAGAGGTCTTGGAGGTACAGAGACCAGGGCTGGGACTGTGGCTCTACATCTCACTGTGTGAACTTGAGGAAGCTTTTGTGCCCCTCTGACTCTCATCTGCAAGAGGTTAGAACACAGATAAAGTTTAAAAGGCCTGGCATAGCTGTATTAACAGTGCTGATGTGATTATATCTTAGTGCCACCTTGCTGGAGGGCAAATGGGCTATAAAACCCCTGCCATCAAGTTCATTCCAAGTCATAGCAATCATGTATAGAGTTTTTGAGAATACAAATCTTTATGGGATCAGAAAATCTCATCTTTCTCATGCAGAGCTATTGGTGGGTTGGAACTGTTAACCTTGCAGTTAACAGTCCAATGCTTATCCTAAAGTGCCATCAAAATTTTAAATGCCTGTGTCCTTTGGTTAGTTATTTTATGACCTGAAATTTATCCTATTGGGTTTATTGTGTGTTCAGAGAGACATATGTATGTCAAGCATTTAAAAATGACCTGAATAAATAGAAGACTGGTCAAATAAGTTGTATGTCCATGCAAAGGTAACAAAGGCTACCACGACCAACTGAGCTGAAAGGGATCACATTAGAAGGTCCCAGATAGTGTGGGAGAAAACGTGGAACAAAGGAATAGTCTGAAAAGGTTCATAAGATTAAAAAAAAACAAAACACTCATTTGTCAGTTTGTCATACTATGGTGGCTTTTATGTGATGGCTATAATGCTGAAAGTGAAGAGGACTTAAAATATTTACTGATAAAGATCAAAGAGCACAGCCTTCAGTATGGATTACATCTCAATATAAAGAAAACAAAAAATCCTTACTACTGGACCAATAAACAACATTCTTGTCAATGGGGAAAAGACTGAAGTTGTCAAGGACTTCATTCTTCTTGCATCAATTATCAACACTCACAAAGCAGAAGTCAAGAAATCAAACGATGTATTGCATTAGGCAAATCTGCTGCACAAGACCTTTCTAAAGTGTTGAAGAGCAAAGATGTCAGATTGAGGACTAAGGTGCACCTAACCCAAGCCATGCTATTTTCAATAACCTCATATGCATGCAAAAGCTGAACAGTGGATAAGGAAGACCATAGAAGAATTGATGCTTTTTGGAGGAGAATATTGAAAGTGCCATGGGCTGCCAAAAGAACCAATAGATCCATTTTGGAAGAAGTGCAGCCAGAGTGCTTCTTGGAGGACAAGATGGCCAAACTTCGTCTCTCCTACTTCGGACATATTGTCAGGAGGGGCCAGGCACTGGAGAAGGACATCATGTTTGGTAAGGTGAAGGGTCAGAGAAAAAGAGGAAGACCCCCCAATGGGATGGATTGACCAAGTGGCGGCATCGATGGACAACAGTAGTGAGGTTGGCCCAGGACCAGGCAGTGTTTCATCCTGCTGTTCATAAGGTCGCTATGGGTCAGTACCAACTCGATGGCACCTAACAACAACAACATAATGTTGGAAAACTATGCCACTGGTATTTTAAATACCAGAAGGATCACCCTTGGTGGACAAGTTTCAGCAGAGCTTTCATACTAAGATTAGTAAGAAGGAGAGGCAGACCAGTTCTGAAAGGATGGCCACTGAAAGCATTATGAATAGGAGTGAAACATTGCCAGATACTCTGCCTGAATGTGAGCCCATTGAGTTGGAAGTCACTTAAAATGCAACCAGGGAAGAGCTGCCTCCTCAAAGTAGAGTTGACCTTAATGATACGGGTACAGCAAAGCTTCCTTGATCTTCATTTGCTGATGGGGCACAACTCAAAATGAGAAGATATAGTTGCATGCATGAATTAGATAATCATACAGTTTACTATGCCAGGAATGACAAATTGAAGACAATGGTGACACATTCATCATCAAAAACAGCATTTCAAGATCTGTCTTGAAGAATATTGCTATCTATGATAGGATAATATCCATACATCTACTAGGGAAGACAGTTACTACAACTTTATTCAAATGTATTTAACAATCACTAAAGACAATGATGAAGAATTCTACCAACTTTTTTTGTCTGAAATTGATTAAACATGCAATCAAGATGCATTGATAATTACTGGTGATTTTGCGAAAGTTGGAAACAAAGAGGAAGGGTAGGTAGCTCTTAAATATTGCCTTGGTGATAGAAACCATGCTGGATAAAAACATGCATGATAGAATTTTGCAAGGCCAATGACTTTATTCACTGTAACTATCTTTTTTTTAACAATATGCATTATGACTATATGTGTGGACCTCACCAGATAGAATACACAGGAATCAAATTGACTACATCTGTGGGTAGAGGTGATGAAGAAGCTCAATATTATCAGCCAAAAACAAAGTCAGGGACTGACTGTGGAGCAGGCCATCAACTGTTCATATTCAAGTTCATGCTGAAGCTGAATAAAATTAAAATAAGTCCTATAGAACCAAAATATCACCTTTAGTATACTTGAATTTAGAAACCATGTCAAGAATAAATTGCACACTAATGACTGAAGACCAGAGGATGTGTAGTATGACAACAAAGACATAATACATGAAAAAAGCATAAAAAGACAGGAAAGAAAGAAAAGACCTAAGTGGATATTAGAGGAGACTCTGAAACTTTTCTTGAACATAGAGATGCTAAAATGACTTGTAGAAATCATGAAGTAAAAGAGCTAAACAGAAAATTTCCAAGGGAAGCTCAAGAAGACAAAGTAAATTATCATAATGAAAAGTACGAAGACCTGAAGTCAGAAAACAAAAAGGAAAGAACATGCTCAGCATTTGTCAAAGTTGAAAGAACTGAAGGAAAAATCAAGCCTGAAGTTTCCATATTGAAGTATTCTATGGACAAAATATTGATTAAGGCAGGAAGCATCAAAAGAAGATGGAAGCAATACACAGAATCTCTGTAATAAAAATAATTGGTCAACGTTCAACCATTTCAAGAAGTAGCACATGATCAAGAACCAATGGTATTGAAGAAAGAAGTCCAATGTGCACTGAAGACAACAGGGCACCAGGTATTGACAGAATACAAATTGAAATGTTTCCATAAACTAATACAATGCTGGAGGTACTCACTCATCTTTGCTTAGAATAGAAAAGATCCATAATTGTGCCCAGTCCCAAAAAACAAAACATGGCACAACAGAATGTGTAAATAATTGAACAATATTATTAATATTACATGTAAGTAGAATTTTGCTGAAAATAATTTAAAAATGGTTGCAGCTGCCAGAAATTTAAGCTGGATTCAGAAGAGGACATAGAATGAGGGATATCATTGCTGATGTCAGATGGATCTTGGCTGAAAGCAGAGAATATCAAAAAGATATTTGTGCTTTATTGACTATGTAAAGGTATTTGACTGTGTATTTAAAACAAACAATGGATAACAGCGGGAAGAATTAGAATTCCAGAACACATAACTGTGCTCATAAGAAGTCTGTACATAGACCAAGAGGTGGTCTTTTGAACTGCATAAGCTGACACTGAATGGTTTAAAATCAGAAAGTGTGTGTTTAATGGTTGTATCCTTTCAATCATATTTATTCAATTTGTCTATTGAACAAGTCTTCTGAAAATCTGGGTTATTTGAAGAACGTGGCATCAGGATTGGAGAAAGACCTGCAACATAAAGATATCACAACCTTGCTTGCTGTCAACAAAGAGGACTTGAAGTACTTATTGATGAAAATCCAAGACTAGAGCTTTCAGTATGGATTATAACTCAGTGTAAAGAAAATGAAAATGCTCACAACTGGACCAACAAATAACATCATGAAAAATGGAAACAGATTTAATTTGTCAGCAATTTAATAAAAAAAAAATTTTTTTTAAGTTTTTATTGTGAACTGAGTGATAGTTTACATGGGGGGACATCAGTTTTACAATCATCTTATCATATTCATTTCAGTGCAATGATTACAATCGTATTCGTTTCATTGCAATGATTACAATCCCCTGCATGCTTCATCATTGAACAGTGTTTACTTCTATTCCCTCTGTTGTTTTTGTTGTTGTTTTGGATGTGCACAAAAACACTCAAGAATATGCAATCATTCAAACAGCCAAAGGGCACACCCTGCAAGCCTGCCCCCAGGCTGCCAGCACACCTCCCCTATCCCTCCATGAGTCTAGAGTCCTCATCTGCTCTGTCTCTCCAGGTCATCATCAAAGATTTTATTTTACTTGAACCACAATCAACACTCATGGAAGCAGCAGTCAAGAAATCAAACAGTATATTATTGCATTGGGTAAATCTGTTTCAAGAGACCTCTTTAAAGGGTTAAAAAGCAAAGATTCACTTTAAGAACTAAGGTACACCTGACCCAAGCCAGGATATTTTTGATCATCTCAGATGCATGTGGAAGCTGGGAATGAATGGGAAGGACTGGAGAAGAAGCGATGTTTGAATGATGGTTTTGACAAAGAATAATAAAAGTACCATGGACTGCCAGAAGCAAAACCAGACCTGTTTTAGAAGAAGGATGGCTGGATTGCTCCTTAAAAGTGAGGATGACAAAATTTCATCTCTTGTAGTTTGGACCAATCTCTGGAGAAAAACATCTCTTGTAGTTTGGACCAATCCCTGCAGAAAAACATCATGGTTGGCTATGTGGAGTGTCAATGAAAAAAAAAAAAAAAAAAAAAAAAGACCCTTAACGAGATGGATTGGAACACTGGCAGCAAAAATGGGCTCAAACATAACATTTGTGAGGATGGTAGAAGACTGAGCAGTGTTTCTGTCTATTATACATATGGTCACTGGAAGTTGGAAGTGACTCAACAGCACCTAAAACATTCAGAAGAATTAGCAACTTCGTAAGAAGTGATTTGGAATGCTGTCCAGTAAGTATTGTTAAGGTAAAAAACTAGATGCAGTACAAAAGCATGTAAATGTACTATTTTGGGATTATTTTGTTTTGCTTTTAAGAATGTGTATGGTGGTGGTGGTTATGTCCTATGGAATTGGTTCAGACTAATAGCAACCCTGGTTGTAAATCTTTATGGAAACAGAAAGTCTCATCTTTCCCCTGTGGAGTGGCTGGTAGATTTGAATAAAATATATTAACATGTTCATAGAATCTCTTAGGAAGTATATACAATAAACTGATGAGGATGGAAGCTAAGGAGTGCCTACCACATTGTTGTCTGAGTATCAAAGTAGACATTTTTCTTCAACTCTTTCCTGTTTTATTCCTATCACTCTTTTTGTCTGCTTCATAGAAGTTCCTGCCAATCCTACCTCTTCTTTTCCAGATACACCCACTTTTCTTTTTGTCCACTCTGTGGTCATATCCTCCATTAGACCATTAAAATAGCCAAAGGGCTATTTTCACACTTAGACCTTTCCAATCCATTTATACCAGTATGACCTTTTAGAAACAAGACCTCTCACCCCATGTGTTTTCATTGCAATGGTTTTACAAAGGTATGTAAGACCTCATATAACCTGAGTATTCCTACAAATCTGAGAACAGCCTTGTCTTTTCAAAACTGATCTCTTTTCTGTTCCACAAACATGTCCTTCCTGCCCTTAGACTCTGAATTGTTCATCCTCTGTCCCTGGAATGTTCTCCTAATTTTTCTATGGCTGCCTCATTTCCATTCTTCAAGTATCAGCATCTATCTAAAATGGTATCTTCTCCAAGTTTCTCTGCCCTCTTGTTGATTGTTGCTGAGTCGGCTCCAATTCAGGGCAACCTCATGTATAACCAAACAAAATGCTGCCCCATCCTGTGTCATCTTCATGATTGTTGATAGTGTCAAGTTTATTGCTGCCCTCTGTTTTAGTTTAGTGGATGGCTTTAACAAACATAAATGTGTTTTCTCACAGTTTGTTGTTGTTGTTGTTAAGTGCCGTCGAGTCAGTTCCGACCCATAGCGACCCTGTACAGGGTTTCCGAGGGTGTAAATCTTTACGAGAGTAGAAAGCCTGATCTTTCTCCCTCGGAGAAGCTGGTAGTTTCGAACTGCTGACCTTAAGGTTCGCAGCCCGATTCGTAACCACTAAGCTACCAGAGCTCTTCTCACAGTTTAGAAGGCTCCATATAAGTTCAAATTCAGCTTGAGAGGAAGACTTTCTCTGTTGGTTCTAGGGGAATTTCTTTGACTCCTTTAAACATCTGTGGGCTCGGTATTCCTTGGGGATTTCCATGTGTTTTGGCTTTTATCTTCCCTTAGGTTTAAGAGGTTCCAGGTAAAGAGATCCTGGGTCGAAAAGACATATTTCACTCCCAGCTCTTCTTTTTTATGTATTTTTTAACTTTTTATTATGAATCAAGTGAAGATTTGGAGACTAGATCACCAGATTTACATTCTTCAAATCATAGACTTTGTTTCAGGGGATTACAATCCCCTCAATGTATCATCTCTTATCCCACTTCCTCGCTGTGAGTCTTGTTTTCATTCCTTCTTCTTTCCCAAACCTTCCCATTGCCCTTGGGTAAATGCTGCCCTTTTGATCTTGAATGGTGACTGTTCCACGGTGCTTGCCCCTCACTAGTGTTCTTCTTCCCCCTGTATACCTATTCAGTTCCAGACCTGAAGAGTGACCACGGGCCATTGTATCAGGGTTCCAAGGGTCTCTATCTGACCAATAACCCTGATCTTTTTTTGATTTTGGGTTTTGTTCTACATTTTCTCCATTCTATCCAGAAACTTCTAGTGTGATCCCTTTTAGAGCAGTTGATCATGGTAGCTGGACACCATCCAGTTCTTCAGGTCTCAGGGTCATGAAGACTGATGCCCACATGGTCCATTAGTCCATTAAACTAATTGTTTCCTGGTGTCTTTAATTTTCATCACTTTTCTTTCCTCTGGACAGAGACCAATATTTGTACTTTAGATGGCCAATCATGAGATTTGTTTTTGTTTTTGTTCTTGAAACTTTTTTACTATGAATTGAGTGAAGAGATCATCAGTTTTATACTTAACAAATCATACCCTTTGTTTCATCCCAATGATTGTAATCCCTTCCATGTCAGTCATGAACTTTTGGGATCCCAGTCACTACTCACAAAGTAACCTGTAGAAAATTAACTCTGACATATGGTATGCCAATTGAGCATGGTATCCCCTATCCAACTCTTCTCTCTTGGTAGTACTGTACTCCTTCCATCTCTATTCACTTGTTTAATCTTTTATATTGACAAAGAAATTGACTCAACAGCCAACCTAATCCTGTATATTATTTCCTGACTCATTAACATAACTGCTTCTAATCCTATCTCATTAACATCCTTGTTGATGTTGTCAAGTATCTTCAAGTCAGTTCCTAGTGACACTGTATAGAGTTTCAAAGGAGTCTCTGGTGGGTTTGAACTGCCTGCACTTTGATTAGCAGCCCAGTGCTCATCCTACAAAGCCATACCAGGACTCCATTAACATCATAGAGGTTTGGATATATAGCAGTAAGGTGATTAGATTAGACCACAAAACAAAGGATAATTATTTAATACTGAGAATCATGGACTAATCAACTTGACACTTATTTGGGGGAACACTATTCAATCCATGACACGCACCAACTGAAGCTACTCATCTTCCAGATCTGTATTGGATAATACTGTGTTGTTATCCATAAGGTTTTCATTGGCTTTCTTTCTAACTAGACTGTTTTAATCTGGAAACTCTGCTGAAACCTATGTACCATGGATGATTCTGCTGGCATATGAAATACCGATGATATAGCTTCCAGCATCATAGTAACATGTCATCACCATATGACAAACTGACCGATGGGTAGTGACCCTCCTTATTATCAACCTGATTTTTCTCTTTCCGCATATATCATGACTTTCAATTACTCATTGATTGGTAGCTTTATTTTTTAATAAATCATTGAAAATCATGATACATGGTAAAACTTGATTGGTATATAGAGTCCTGGTGTGGTGATGTAGGATAAGCACTGGACTGCTAACTGCCAGGTCAGTGGTACAAACCCACTAGCTGCTCCTTAGAAACCCTACAGGTTCTATATGAGTCTGAACTGACCTGGTGTCACTTAACAACATTGGTTGGTATGTATCCATCTTTCCACATTGGATTTTAAGCTCCATTAGAGTAAGGTTCTCGATTATCTTGCCCACTATCTATTGTCCATGCCTCCCACAGGACCTGAACATAGTAAGTGCTAAATTAATAATTACTGAATCGATGAATGTCAAGATGAATGAATGAATTGTAAATGAGTCCACCTTTGACTCTTTGGCTCCCAGGAGGATGTAAGTGTCAGCTCCTCTGAAGAAAAGTTGAAGAAGGAGAGACCCAGGAGAGCCAGCTTCCTGCTGCAGGCTTCATTACAGGAACCAAGACTCTTATATGTTCTAATTTAGGAACAGGTTGTCCTGACTGGCCCCATATTCTAGTGGTTGATGCTCATATTGAAACAAAACCCTTGGTAAATCTTTGCTTTCTGGTTGGACACTGGCTGTGACTCATTTCATTTCATCTAGAAGTTGCATAAGTAGATTTGAGGGCTTGTTTTCCAGGTTTCACCACTAAGATTTCATAATTGCTCAAAGGTAAACAGGGGAGGTTAGATCCAATCCCAGGTTCTACTTATTAGGTGGCTGCTCCTTGGTGAAATCAAAACTTTTAAAAAAAAATCTCTATAGTCATAAAATGTACCTCACCCAATTGTAAAGGTGTATTGTTTAACACATGGCAAGTGTTTATGTCTATCATAAAGTAGGTAGTGAAAAAAAAAAAATCTTCTTTTGTATAACTGAAAGAAATTAGCACGTCCTTTCCTGGAGACGATGTTGCTCTTACTCATGGTCCTTCCCAGTCCATTCTCTAGATTTCTATAATTCACTTAGTCATGCATGTATTCCTTCAGGCATTTACTTAGCCAGCACCCATTCAGGATTTTGGATGCACTCTTTGGCCAAGACAATCAGTGTCAGGAAGACAGTTCTGAGTCAGAGATGACATGAGGGAGTGAGGGAAGCAGGACTTGGACGTTTGGGAAGTGAAATCACAGTTCAGTTACAACAAAAGGCTCAGCTAATTTCACAGGGAGCTTTAAAACTAGATAAGCCCCCAGAGTTGACTTGAGTTGAAGCAAGAGGGCAGACTTTCATATTTGAAATGTTTTGAACATATATTGAGAAGGGGATGTGACCTTGGACCAGGTGCTTTCTACAGTGGGGGCAATTCTGGAAAATTGCATACATTTCCAGCAACTGGGGGAATGCGTGTGTCAGTCCTCAAGGTAGGATCTAGGCAGATTGCTGTATATCTTCACACACGCCTCAGAATAGCTTTGATGTGTAGAAACAATTATTCATGTATTAAACTTATGATTCTAGGCAGGTCTGGGTACTAATCTCAGTCCAGCCACTTACCAGCTGGTTCCTGAATAAGCCCATCTACCTCTGAAACTAAGAGGTCCTGTGTACCTTGGCAACTTTCCTCACTATTGATTGCAAAATAGTTTGCATGGTTTGGATGGTCTTAAAGAGGGAGAAAGAAAAGCACTATACCTAATGCAATAGAAATAATTCTACCTCACACTTCTTGATTGGGTGTCATGGATTGGGTAGATTAGATAATTACACAAGCTGCTGTGTGTCATGTTGGCTAATGTACAAGCTACAAAGAGTTGTGGTGCTTTTGAAAAACCACATGGTTACTCTTATAATCCTTACTAGAACATCCGAATGGCAAATAAGTCCTAGACTCTATCCTCCAGTGTGGGCACAGATCATGGATGTATGGCTTAACTCTGACATTCTCTCCTCCTAGGTGTCACTGAAGTACTCCCTCGTGATTGTGCAAGGACATCTGGTCTCAGAAGGGGTCCTTCTGTTTGGACAGCAGCACTTCTACATCTGTGAGAACTTCACACTGTCTCCCATGGGTGACGTCTACTGTACTCGCCACTGCTTATCCAAGTGAGTCCTCCTTTTCACCCAGCAGATTCTTCCTTGAGTCCTACACTTCCAGCTCACTGCTGCAGTGCTTATCTCTTCTGCCCTGTTTTTAACAACAGACTTAGGTTTGGTCTTGAAATGGGTCATGAGATAAAGTAGAAGAACCTTAAGATATAAGCATCTCTGACCATGGTCCCCAAAGCTGAAGTCTGGAATGGCTGACAACTTGGCAGCTACTTGGGCCTCTCCTACCATGAAATACATCACAGGACACTGAGGGTCTTTCCTTACTTAAGTCACCTAGGTAACTGAATCCAGTTGCTTCTACTTGCTTATTCGACAGTGGTTTGATAGATCATTTTATGTAAGACAACAAAAACTATCCCTCCACTCCAGAGCACACCATTCCAGTTGACAGTATAAACAAGGTCTTTCTAAGATGGGACATGATGTATATTGTGGGAGCATTCAAGGTTCATTTGGAGAGGTTGACTGTGGCTGGTATGGTAAGGAGGAGTACTTGAGGAGGAGGCTAAGATCTGGGTCTTGAAGGATGGGTTAGATTTTGGTAGAAATTTGGAATCATTTTCATTTTCACACCCACCACTGCTGGTGGTCATTGGCAAGAAATGCCAAGATTCTTCTTTCAAACCAAGGGTATTTGAAATCATGTAGATTGTGGAGTGTTTTGTTTTTTTAACTTTTTATTGTGAATTGGGTGAAGATTTACAGAGCAAATCAGTTTTCCATTCAGTAGTGTTTCATGTCATTGATTACAATCCCGACAATACAACATCATGTATTCCACTTCTTCCTTGTTTTTCCTGTTTCGTTCCTCTTTCTTTCCTAACCCTTCTGAACTTTGTCTTTGGGTAAATATTGCCCTTTTGATCTCAAATGGGTGATTATTCTAAGGTGTGTGTACTTACCAGTGTTATTTTTCCCCTTATAGATATGTCTGCTATTTGTCTGAAAGTTTGGGAGTCAGTTCATTTCTAGGCCTGAAGGGCCATAGTCTCAGTGGTTCCGTCAGTGTCTGTCTAACCAGTAAACCTGGTCTTTTTTATGAGTTTGAGTTTTGTTTCACATCCTTCACTCCCCAATTCAGGACCTTCTAATGTGAAGGTAAATTGTGTTTTTAAGGCATATCCATTTAAAATCAAATTTACTGTATTTTCACTTTTGCACGAAGTTCAGTTGCCAGGTTGTGTATTCTCACTTACCACGGCATTCTTTATCCAGATGTGTACCTTGTGTTTATGATTAGCCAAGTTTTTAATGATGAAAGGATAGCCTCCTATCCCTGTGGCGTTCACACCAGTGTCTGTCAGAATCCCATGGAGGGCTTGTTAAAATGCAGAGTACTGTACTATACCACACCATTATTTCTAATTCAATTGGTTAGGGTGAGACCCAGGATTTTAGCAAGTACCCAGCTGATGCTGAAGCTGGTCTGATCATATATTGAGAACTACTAGTTTAGACATTGAGAGAGGAACAAGTCTTTCCTGCTAATAAGTAAGAATTTGCAAATCCCAGTTGGCATATCATTTCAAGTAGCAAGAGTTGAAGGATTGTGGGAAAGTGGCTAGCTATCAGCCCACCCTCCTTTAGTTTAGATTTATTTGCTTTAGATTGGGCCTTTCCCTTTCTGCTAGTTTCCAACTTTTGCTGTGCATCTTCTGTGCTTTTCCAAGGTAGGAGGGGCATAATTAATACTTGGCACACTCACCCCATCTTATTGCTCATGTTTTATTGATACTGATCAATATAGACAATGGGTCTGCAGACTTGCCTTTCTGAGGATGAAAGCTTTCATGTGCATGGCATGCCACGTGATGACTTGCATAATCCATTGCTTCATTCTTCCCCTATGGTCTATATTGAGTTAGTGTTAGATAGCATCTTATTGATTAGGTGCATTGTGTTTGTGAAGTGTGTCTAATCATGATCAAAGTGACTATATCTGTACTTTTATTCAAGGCCAGTTGTCACATTCCCTGTGCCTACTCCCTATGTACTCCCATAATTCATATACCAAAGGGAACGTCTTATGTCTGGAAATGCAGTTTTCTAGAATGCAAGTATAGGGGCAGAATAAGAGCAAGCTGCTACCCTAGAATATCCCTTGGGAATTGCACAGGTAATCTTAGTCACCATACCTCAAAGAAAGATGTGTTAACCAGACAGTGCTTTCTCTCCTGGGTCTTTTCTCTTACCCTAAGAAATTGCTGGCTCTCATGGAGATGTGGTTCTCAGAGAGAGAGGCTATTAAATCATATCAGATCAATGGGGAATAAGTCTTATTTTGACCATGGATACTAAGGCAGATACATAAATAAACCTGTTAAAAATAAAGCTAAGTCAACCCTGAAATGTTTCTCCAAAAGACTGCCATCAAATTGAGTACAGCTGAGCATCTCTCTGATGTATCATAAAAATGAAACTCAAAAAAAAAAGAAAAAAGAAAAAGAAAAAGAAAATACTTCATCAGTGATTGCTCAGAAACCAAGAAGCTTCCAAGTAGGTTAGATTTTGCTTGTAGTGGCATCTCTTCTTGGCTGACTAAGGGGCTGCTTGTGACATTCAAACTCACATTTGATTCCTTTGTTAGGACTCAAACGCTTTGCCAGAAAACTTTCTATCAGATTATTTCCTCCAAATCAGTCAGCATCATTTCTCTGTTTAATTCTGCTCAATAAATATTTATTGAAAGTTTGCCTTGTGCCAGGCACTGTGCTAAACTCCTACATAAAAAGATATTAATTATTAGATGTGAGTTGAGTCTGATAAAGAGTTTGTGATCACACAAATGATTCTAGCCATCAATTCTGAGAATAATTGGACACATTCAAATATGAAGCATATGAAAATATATTTTATTCTGAAATCTACTTCTGCCATCAAAGATCATACCAGCCAATTATCATTTAACATGTTGCGATTTCCCATTTAATGTATTTTGGCCCTTTTTCAAAGATCACTTGGCTGTATGTGGATGGATTAACTTCTGGGTTCTGAATTCTGTTCCATTGATCTATGTATCTTTCATTGTACCAGTAACAGCCTGTTGTGACCATTGTAGCCATGTAGTAAATTTTGAAATTAGGGAGTGAGAGGCCTCCAACTTTATTCTTCTTCTTAAGCAGTGCTTTGCTTATCCGAGGACTCATTCTCTTCCATATAAAGTTTGTAATCATTTTTTCATCTCTTTAAAGAATGTTGGAATCTGGATTGGGATTGCATTATATCTGTAGATTGCCTTGGGTAATATTGATATTTTCACAAAGTTAAGTCTCCCTATCCAGGAATATGGTATATTCTTCCATTTTTGTAAACTTGTTTTGTACTTTTCTTTGTATAGATATTTTATTTCTCTGGTTAGATTTATTCCTAAATGTTTCTTCCTTTGGGTGACAATTGTAAATGTTACCGTTTTCCTAATTTCCTTTTCAGAGTTGTCATTATTAGTATAGAGGAATCCAACTGATTATTTTGTACATTGATCTTGTACCTGCTACTTTGCTGAAGCTTCCACTGGATTCCAGTAACTATTTAGCTGAATCTTTGGGTTTTCTATGCATGGGATCATATCATCTGCAAATAGGGTTTTACTTCTTCTTTGCCAATTTGGATGCCTTTAATTTCCCTATCTTGCCTTAAAGCTCTGGCTAAGACTTCCGACACAATATTGACTAGATAAAGAGCATCATTGTCTTGGTAAAAACTTAGTTAACTTTACAGAAAGTGCTAAACAGAGTCCTTTGGACTGAGAGCCAACAACAGCAGAAAACACTGGAGAATGATGATACACATGGAAAACCACCCAGAATTCAATCCAGATACAAGAGTATTTAGAGTAAAACAAAACTACAAGACTGAAAATAGGGCATCAGAGATAATCAATCTATAATGAAGACAATTGCAAATCAAAAACAGGGGAAAGTTTAGTTACAGAACTTCTATATGGAAAGGAAGTAAAGTTGATTTCAGAATAAAACAGACTGCTTTAAACTGGGGAATAAATTAATAAATTACAAGGCAACTTCAAAGAAACTTAATACATCTTCACATCAAATCAAGAAAAGGAAATCCATGAAGATTTTGTAAACATTAAAACGATGAAGAAATTGGCAAGAAGAAGCACAAAAACAATGAACTCAGCATAGGAAAACGTAAGGAACAAAGAAAGAGCAACAAAACATACAGCACAAAAAAACATACAGCAAAATGACTGCATTCAATATATACCTATCAATAATTATGCTAAATGTCAATGGATTAAATGCACCAGTCAAGAGACAGAGAGTAGCAGAAAGAATAAGGAAAATAGGATCCTTCAATATGCTGTCTATAAGAGACACACCTTACACATAAAGACAAAAATAGATTTAAAAAAAAACTTGGTTGTTGAAAAATTTTTTCAGGTTATGGCAATTCATACTGAGCAAGAATGACAGTATTAGTTTCTGGTAAAGTCGATTTTAATGCAAAAAACAACATAAGAGACAAAGAAGGACATTATCTCATGATTTAAGGATCAATTTACCAGGAGTACATAACCATAATAAATATATATGATCTCAAAAAGAAGAGCCTCAAAATACATACATTAAACTCTAATAGAATTGTGTGTATAGATATCAAAGTTTGTTTATCCATTAATTATACACACAATGGAATAACATGCAACACTGAAGAATAGTGATAAATCTGAAACACCTCATAACTTGGATGAGCCTGGAGGACATTATGCTGAGTGAAATTATTCAATCACAACAAGAACCTGAGAACCACCCTTCAGGTTTGGAAAGGAACTCACCCTCAAGACCCAATTTTCAGTCAAGCAGTAGATAGGTTTATATTGGGGAAAAACAGCACTAGCAAGGTATAATGACTATGGAATGGTCAATAATTCAAAATCTAAGGACAAAATTGAGAAGAGAGAGAGAGGTGTATGGAGTGCACATTAGGAATCACAGGGAGGAAGGAGGAGATCTGTTGTTGCATGGAGGAGATTGCAAATACGGAGAGGAAACAGTCTATCATTTGTTGAATGTGAAGCTGATGATCTTGTCTGTAAACCTTTACTCAATTCACAATAAAAAGTAATGATAATTTTAAAAGGTATTTACAATGAATGTCATTAGTCTTGCAATGTTCTATCATGCAATCTCCAACATCATTTCTATCATCAAGTCCATATTTACCAATAATTTATCCTTCCTCTCTGTTTTCAACCTTTGTACTACAATCAACAGTACTTATCAATACATCTTAACTGTATTTTTTTTTTATCAATTTCAGACCAAAGAAGTTAGTAGAAGTTATAAATTTAATCATCACTGGCTTTTGTGTTTGGTGTGTAGATTTGAATATAGTAGTATTAGCTAGTTTTGCTTGTAAATGTATGAATATTATCCTATCACAGACTCAGACAGCATTATGCTCCAAGATAGATTTTGAAATATTCTTTTGGATTATGTATGTGACTCCATTTCTCTTCAATTTTTCATTCCCAACATAGTAAGCCATATGATTTTCAGATTCAAAATGGCCAATACCAGTCCATTTCACCTTACTAATACTTAGGATATTGATCTTTCTGTGTTACAATTCATTTTCTTAGATTCATCATTCATACATTCCATGTTACAGTTATTAGTGGATGTTTACAGCTATTATTACTCCTTATTCAACAAATGATGGTCCCAAAAGCTTTGCTCCATTCACCTCATCACGGTTAACTTATTTGAGAAGGCAGTCACATTTTGAGTGGCTTCCAATCAGAGGGACTCACCTTCTAGCACTATATCTGACAATATTCTTGTGCTATTCATAATATTTCCATTTTCCAGTACTATATCTAACAGTGTTCTGCAGTTATCCATAAGGTTTTAAGTGATTAAACATTCAGATGCAGTCCACCTCTACTTTTTCCTAGTCTCTTAGTTTGGAAACTCAGTTGAAATCTGTCCACATTGCTGACTGCTTGTATTTAAAAATTCCAGCACATGCAAGCCACCACAGTATGACAAACTGACAGATGAGTGGTCACAGCTGTCCATAAATAAATTAAAGTCTCTGACGATGAAAAACTTCATCTTACTATTCAACATATACAGTTTCTTTCTGTGTATAAATTGCTCTCTTAGGGATATTTAGTCAAATTCATGGTTTCTTCCTTTTGCCTTCTCTCCCCTGCTTCCCATTCTGATATCTGGGAAAAGGAATCGAGCTGGTTGAGGCATCCTCGACTCTTACTACCTCCTCCTACACTGTAGCTGAAGTCCTAGTGAGGCAACGTAGGCTACAAGGTTGGTTTGAACCGCAAGGTCAGTGGTTCAAGCGCACAAGCTGCTCCTCAGAAACCCTTTACAGGATCATTATGAATTAGAACACACTTGGTGATACTTAACAACAACAACGCCGTAGCTGGTCTTTGACTATGGACTTTGTTGGGATCATTGTCTCCCAGCTCTGCTGCCCATTTCTTTTGGGACTTGGGGTCTCTGTCACTTTCTCCCATGGTGTGCTGCCCACCACCCTTATCATGTTTAATACTATTCTGGACTCCATGCTGCCCAACACCATGCTGAACATAGACTTTTATGGAAGATTATAATCTTTCTGCCCTTCATTCCTTCAACCATAGCTGGGATTTCTCTCTCACATTTGTTCTTTGAAGGAAGAAAGGTGAAGGGAGAACCTCCTCAGACAGTATCACAACCTAAAATTGGGTTGTTATCTCCTCTGTATGCCCCTCCTGTCTCATTCAGGCCTCACTTCATTCTTAGGAGCAGGAAAGCAGTTCCAAGGGTCACACACTCTAATGTTTGGCTTTTGCATATGATCTGTGGCCAATGTTCCAAGCGTTGGTCTTCCTATTCAATGACTACCTTTGGACGTTTGAGACTATACTCCAGGCCTCTTCACACTCAACCTGAATTTTATAAATCACATGGGCTCTGGCTTTCAAACTGTTGTTTCTACTGTATGATGAAGACATCTTTCCAGAATGTGATGTACTTCTTGGAGCAAACAAGCCTAATTCCCTCTCACAAGTGAAGACATGGTCAGTGGGCTGGACACGCAGAAAAAGGGCTCCTCTCACTGGCCTATCACCTCTATGGTGATTTCTCTGCTGTGGTCTGCTTCCCTCCCTTTTCCTCAGTTATGGTTTCAGGTCCTTCCTACTTTGATTTGTACTTGATCTTTGATATCACCCCAACTTTCCCCTGTTACATCATAACCTCTTAGCTTCATGCCTCTACCACTACTTTAGCATCCTCTACTTCACAGTTCATGAAGGAAGAGTCCTTGTCACAGTCACAAGCCATACCAGATTCAGGTTACCTTGTCTAGAACCTTCCCTTTGGTTCGATAGAGGAGAATGAGGCCTTTCACTTATGTCAGTGGGGCAGCCATCCTGTGGCCCGTACTGGGAATAGGCCAGTCAGGACCAGGTCTTAGTTAATGTAATCTCAGGAAGGAGAAGAGATCGATTCCTCTCAGGTTCTCTGACCATAGATTATACTCATGCAATTGAATTGCCATCTCCTTCAGGAAGTCTTCCCTGACTACCCTCCCCTGAAACTAGCCAGTGTCCTTTGCAAACTATATCAATTCCTGTCATGAAAGCTGTGCTGTGACCTGTTGTTCCCTACCTCAGATAAGGTTTTTTTTTTTTTTTTTTTTTTTAAATTTGGATGAACATTTACACAGCATATTGGTTTTCCATTCAAACCCATTTTGTTTTGTGACATTGATTGTAATTCCTACAATGTGACATTACTCTTCACTCTTCTTTACTATGTTACTATTTCCTTTAGTCTTTCTTTCCTATTCTTTTGTGCCTTCTGATCTTTATCCCTGGGAAAATGTTGCCCTTTTGATATCAAATGATTGATTGTCCTAAGGAGTGCATACCTCCCTGGTGTTAGTGTTCACCATATAGACCTGTCTGTTGTTTGATTGAACATTGAGTCACGGGGATGCCTTCAATTCCAGGCCTGAAGGATGTCTAAGGGCCACAGTTTCAGGGATTCCACCAGACTCTATCAGACTAGGAGTAAACCCAGTCTTTTTTTTAAGATTTTGAGTTTCGTTCTACATTTTTCTCCCGCTGTATCCATAACCTTCAATTGTGATCCCTTCCAGAGCATTTGGTAGTGGTAACTGAGCACCATTCAGTTCTGGTCTCAGGGTCATGGAGGCTGGAATTCATGTGGTCCATTAATTCTTTGGGCTCATTGTTTCCTTGTTTTACTTTCTTCACTCTGATTTGCTCCTAACTGTAAAAGACCAATAGTTGTACTTTAGATGATAGCACACAAACTTTTAAGACTCTAGTTGCTATGAACAAAAGTAGTATATGGAACACTGTGTTTGTCATGCCAGTTGATGTGTCCCCAAGACTCTGATCCTTGAACACTGTGCCCAGTGACTCATTCCCTAAAAGTATTTGGTTATGACTTATAAGGCTTTCATAATTTCACATGCCCTCCTTATGCTTTACTATATTCATGGATATATTTCCAGCACATATTAGTACATATGTAGAAATATCCTCGGTAAAACCTATATCTATTCATAAGTGTAGTCCAACTTGTCTTCCTCCTCCTGTTTAGCTTGATTATACATGTTTCTCTGTGTGGGTTATCATTAATATTGTTATTGCAGAATTGTACATGTAATGATACTTACATTTGTTGCCTTTAGCTCCTGTGATCCTTCAGTGTCTTCCTTTGCCTTGATCATTTTCTTCTGGTATCCTTCTTACTGTATATTGCCTTTCTCTTCACCCAAGTTAAGATATGTTTATCCTCTAGTTAGTGATTTACTCTCCCTTCCCCTTCAACCTTGGAAATCCTATACAGGGTTGCTGTGATAGGAACCAATTCAACAGCACTTAACAACCACAACCCCTTATGGAATTCTGGTAGACTTCAAAGAATGAGTCTTTCCCTAATAACCTTTTGTTTACTTTTTTTTTTTTTTTTAGCAGTGATCTCACAATATTTGTCCCATTATAACTGGCTAATCTCACTAAGCATAATATTCTCTAGGTCCATCCATGTTTTACAGATTCATCATTCTTGTTTAATCTTGTATGTATTCCACAGTTCATTTATTAATTTCACTGATGTTTCCATCTTTTTGCTATTGTAAATAATACTTCAGTGAACATTTATTGTTGTTGTTGTGTACTCTCAAGTCGGTTAACAACCATAGCAACCCTGTATAGGGTTTCTGAGGAGTGTCTGATGAACTTGAACAGGTGACTTGTGATTCAAACCAACTTTGCAGTCCAGTGCATTAACCCACAGACCATACCAGTGAACATGGGTGTGCATAAATCTGTTCATGTCATAGTTCTTATTTCTCTAGAATCTATATCTGGCAGTGGGAGTGCTAGATCATATAATATTCCTGTTTCCAACATTTTAAGGGTGTACCATTTCATTTTTCACAGTGGTTGCACCATTTTGCATTTCCACTAGCCATGTGTAAGTGCTCCAGTGTCTGTACAGCCTCACCAGAATGTCTTGCTTTCTATTTTTGTTGTTGTTAAAGCTTTTATTGTGAATTGAATGATAGTTTACATGGGAGAAAATCAGTTTTGCACTCAACCTATTGTATTTTGTTTCATTGCATTCATTGCAGTGATTACAATTGTTTTCTTTCTTTTTTTAAAAAAATCAAAATAAAACTTTGCTATTCTTCCTGGGGAGAGATGATATCTCATTGTTTTGATTTGCATTTCTCTAATGACTAGCAGTGGATTCCGGTGTGGAGCAGTAGGATCAGCACTAAACTGCAAAACATAAAGTAGACAGTTCAAACCCACCAGCTGCTCCTCGGAAACCCTATATAGTATCACTGTGAGTCAGAACGTACCCAACAGCACTTAGCAACAATGGCTAACAATGGCGAGCATTTCTTCATGTGTTTGTTAGCCGCTTGAATTTCTTTTTTGGTGAAATGCTGGCTCATGTCCTCTGCCATTTTTTTAATTGGATAGTTTATATTTTTAGAGATTAACCCCATGCTCAATATGTCATTGCCAGGTTGTAGTTCGTCTTTTCACTTTTTTATGCACAAAAATCTTTCATTTTTACCCTATCCCAGTCATGTACTTTTATTTTTTTTTTTTTAAGTTTTCATTGTGAATTGAGTGATAGTTTACATGGGAGAGCATCAGCTTTACATTCATCCTATCGTATTTCATTTCATTGCCATGATTACAATCCCCTCCTGGTCATGTACTTTTTCTTCTGCTGTTTGCCCATTTTAGTTATGCTTAATAGTGTATTTACATCATGTATTGGGGCCCCTGAATATGTCATGTATAGAGGCCTCTATCTTTGATTATTTTTATGGCATTTGGTGTTACATTTTAGTCTTGAATTCATCTTGAATTTTTGTATATAGTGAAAGATATTTGTCCTATTTTATTTTTCTGCAAATTTTAACAGAACCTTTTGTTAAAGAGACTATTTCTTTTCCATTTAATAGGCTTCAGCTTTTTGTCAAAGATCAGCTGTACATAGTTTGATGGATTTGCTTCTGGGTTGTCAATTCTGTCATTGTATCAACACAGTATTTTGACTACTGTGGTTTTAAGATCAGGAATTATGAGGCCTCCTACTTTATTCTTCTTTAGTAATTATTGACTTATTTAAGGTCTCATTCCATTCCATATAAAGTTGGTGATTCATTTTTCCAAATTTTTAAACAATGATGGACTATGGACCAGGATCGTGTTATATTTATAGATTACTTTGTACAAAACTGACATTTTCACAATGTTAAGTCTTCCTATTCACAAGCATGTTATATTCTTCCATTTATGTAGGTTTATTTTGGTTTCTTGTAGTAGTGTTTTATAGTTTTCTTTGTATAGGTGTTTTGAGTTTCTTGTAGATTTATTCATAAGTACTTCATCTTTTAGGCAATTATTGTAAATGAAATTGTATTCCAGATATTCTTTTCAGAGATCTCTTTGTTGCATTGTTGTGATGAAAGAAAATTCCTCAATGCAACTTCCTAGCTTTTTTCTCACCAAGGCAGATTTCAATGTGCTTAAAACTTCCTCCTATAATGTCCTTGTGTCCTTTGAGAACATCTATCAATTTTACTTCCTTTGGAATTTTAAAAATTAAAAACAGTTGCCATAACCTTCTAAGCTTTGCCTTATGTTTAATTGTCCAGCAGATTTTCTTTGAAATCTACAGTTTTGAGTGGACTTTGCTCTCTGAATATAATTGGTGAGACCAAGATTTGTCCTGGGGTACAATTTGCTCCATAAATTAGACTTCACTAGCTTCAATCTTATTGAGCTAGCTAATCTTTGGGTGATGCTTTTGGCAACCATTAAGCCAAAAGCTTGCTGATGCCAAGATGTTTGCTTAAAATTGAAAATGCAAAATCATGTTATACTCAACTTGTTATGCTTTTTTATTTCAGTAATTCTGTTGTCTCATCACCTGTTTCATGTCTTATTCATGTTATTCACATTTTCTTTTCCTTTGTTAAATTTGCCAGGGGTTTGTCATTTTTATTAATCCTTTCAAAGAACCAACTTCTTGTCCTGTTGATTATTTTTATTGTTTTTCTGTTTTATTTATTTCTATTCAAATCTTATTTATTTTCTTTTAAGTGATTCTAGGCTCATTTTGCTGTTCTTTTTCTAGTTGTTGGGGATGTTAGGTGTGAATTTTGCTCTTCTTTCTGATGTATACTTTTATTGCTATAAATTGCTGTAAATTAATTACTATAAATTGTCCTCTGCAAACTGCTTTTGCTGTGTCCAATAGATTTTGATATGTTGTATTTTCATTCTTGTACAATTCAAGGAACTTTTAAAAATTTCTTCTACTAGCTAGTAGTTTTCAAGCAGCATATTATAAAGTTTCCATGTATCTTATTGTTCCTTTCGTCTTCCTGGTGTTGATTTCTAATTTTATAGCATTGTGATCTGAGAAGAGGCTTTGTAGTATTTTTTGCTGGACATATAATTCATGGTTGGTAATTTTTTTTTTACTTCAGGGTTTTATATGTCTCTCCATTACCTTCTTGCCTGCTTGGTATAAACGAAGAAATCATAGTTTAGTATTGTTCTTTAGTATTATTATTTCAGAAACCCTGAACTGCTTTTGGTTTTCTTCTATTGTCTTTGGTTTGGGGATGTTTGATTATGATACATCTTGATGGTTTTCTTTTGGGGTCTATCCTGTTTAGTATTGAACACATATATTATCATCTTTCACAGTATTAAGGAAGTTTTCTTCCAGTAAGCATTTTTTTTTTTTTTGGTTTTTCTTTTCTTGTTCTGTTATTCCTCTTAATGATGTCCCACATAATTCTTGGCTTTTTTCCCATTATTTTCTCTGATTGTACATCTAACAAGTTATTATTAAGAAATTTGTCTTTTAAAGTCTACAAAGACAATATTCTACATCCTACTTTGGTGACTGGGGTCATAAAAGTTCATGCGCGGTCATCTAAGGTGCAACTATTAGTTTCTCCCTATCTGGAGGAAAGAAGAATGATGAAAGTTTAAGACACTTGAAAACAATTAGTTCAGTGAACTAATGGGCCACATGAATATCAGCCTACATGACCCTGCTACCAAAAGGACTAGATTGTACCAGCTATCAAGACCCACGACTCTTTAAAAAATCACATTAGAGGGCCCTGGATATAGTTGGAGAAAATATGTCATTGTTGTCATTTTCAGGTGCCATCAAGTTGGTACTGAGTCATAGCAACCCTATCCTATACACAACAGAATGAAACGCTGCCCAGTCCTGGGTCAACTTCACAGTTGTTGCCATGCTTGAGCCCATTGATGCTGCCACTTTGCCTATCCATCTTGCTAGGGATCTTCCTCTTTTTCTCTACTCCTCCACCTTACCAGACATGATGTCCTTCTCCCTGCTGATAATATGTCTGAAGTATGATAGATGAAATCTGGTCATCCTGGCCTTCAAGGAGCACTGTGGCTGCACTTCTAACAACACAGATCTGTTTGTTCTTTTGGTAGACCATGGTACTTTCAATATTCTCCTCCCACACCATAATTCAAATGTATCAATTCTTCTACGGTCTTCTTTGTTCACTGTCCAGCTTTCACATGCATATGAGGTTATTGAAAACACCATAGCTTGGGTCAGGCGCACCTTAGTCCTCAAGCTGACATCTTTGCTCTTCAACACTTTAAAAAGGTCTTGTGCAGAAGATTTGCCCAATGCAATACGTCATTTGATTTTTTTTTTTTACTGCTGCTTCCATGAGTGTTGATTGTTGATCCAAGAATGAAGTCCTTGACAACTTCAGTCTTTTCTCCATTGATAAGAATGTTGTTTATTGGTCCCGTGGTGAGGATGTTTGTTTTCTTTACATTGAGATGCAATCCATACTGAAGGCTGTGCTCTTTGATTTTCATCAGTAAATGTTTTAAGTCCTCTTTACTTTCAGCAAGCAAGGTTATCTGCATATTGCAGGTTGTTAATGAGTCTTCCTTCAATCCTGATGCCACATTTTTCAAGCTTCTCAGATTTATGGAATACAAATTGAAATCTTTCAACAAAGTGAGGTGGCACTGGAGGTACTCACTCATCTGTGCCAAGAAATTTGGAAGACAACTTTATGGCCAACTGACTGGAAGAGATCTGGATCTGTGCCCATTCCAAAGACAGGTGACCATGTGGAAATCATCAGACAATATCTTAGATATCCCATGAAAGTAAAGTTTTACTGAAGGTATACAGAAATGGCTATAACCATAATTGACAGTGAACTTCCAGAGGTTCAAGCAAGATTCAGAAGAGGACATGGAACCAGGGATATCATTGCTGACATCAGATGGATCTTTGTGAAAGCAGAGGATACCAGAAAGATGTTTACCTGTGCTTTATTGACTATGCAAAGGCTTTCTATTGTGTGGATCATGACAAGCTCTGGACAACATTGTGAAATATGAGTATTCCAAAACACTTAATTGTGCTCATGAGGAACCTGTATACATAGACCAAGAGGCAGTTGTTTGAACAGGACATGGGAACACTGAATGGTTTAATATTAGGAAAGGTGTGCAACAAGAGAAAATATAGAACACTCAAAATCTTTAAAAAGAAAAGAAAAGAAAAAAAGACTGGGTTTACTGGTCAGAGACTGTGGAAACCATGAGACTATTGCCTTTGTTGTCCTTTAGGTCTAGAACTGAACTCACCCTCCAGGCTCAATTTTCAGCAAACTGATAGGTAAAAAGGGGGAGACAACAATACTAGTGAAGTATGTATCCATAGATTGGTCAACAATTTGAGATCTAAAGGTAGGGCAGCATTAGCTAAGAAAAAAATTTAGGAGAGTTGGGAAAGAAGGAGGATTAAAATGAGAAACAGGAAGTGAAATAAAATAGGTAATGTTACATTAAAGGGACTGCTATCATTCAGACTGAATGAAGTATGTGATTTTTTTTTTTTTGATGCAAAACTGATGATTTGCTCTGTAAATCTTCACTCAGTTCACGATAAACAGTTTTCATAAAAAAGAGATTTGTTTTCAACTTTTCTGTCTTTCATTAGTTCAATTCTACTCCTTTGTCCTTCCAATACATTATCTATTTCCGAAATTTTAGTAATAATCTTCTGGATTTGTATTTGCTGATTTTGCAATTTTTTCTTTATTTTCATTTGTCAATTTCTTCTATTTTAAAATTTTTTCTAGAGTTTTGTCTGTCTTCCTCAAACTTTCTCTCAATCCATTGAAAGTGTCTAAATATAATTCTTTTGAATTCCTTATCAGGTAATTCCAATAGCATTTCTTTTCCAGGAAGATTTTCTGGCCCTTTATTTTGGTCACTCATCTGAGCCATTTTGTCCTCTTTTTCCATGTGATTTGATATTATCTGTTGTCTCTGAGATATAGCAGTGTTGCATTAATTTGTTGATTCTATATTGATTTATTTCACCTTGATTTTTGTCTTAATATATCTGAACAACTGCGTAGGTATATTATAATGGTTACTAGCTTGGCAGCACCAGGGCTCCCATCACGTGTATCCAAATGGATTTGGTAGTGGGTGGGATCATGTTTATTGATCTTGGCCACCTTTGTCATTGATACAACATTGCTGGAGCACATTGTGGCACTCGCCCAGTGGATGGGTACAGCTGCTTCTTCCCAATTACTAGGAAATAATAGAAAAATAAAGTGAAGGAAGAGGAAGGAAAAATAAAAGAATAAAACAAGGGAGGAGAGAAGACACCTAAGAAGAAATACAGATAAAAGAAAAACAAACAAATACAGCACAGTATTGACACTAGCTACAAAACAAAGTTTCAGTATAAATATGGTGCTCATTCTGAGGGAGCACACCATATGTAAAGGGCCAGTAACAAGCACTACTGTAAAGGTGGTAGGGGGTGAGGCACCCACTCAGCCAGATTTTTTTTTTTAAATTGGGAAAAGGAGAGGAAGAAAAAACAAAACAAAACAAACAAGCAAAAAACAAAACAAAACAAAATAAAAATGAGGGGTGGAGGGTGGAAAGGGAAGAGTTGAGAAGAGAGTAAAAAAAAAAACAAAATAACAAAAGCTTGTGCTAATGGCTTAGTGGGACAGAGGTAAATAGTGATGCATACTCAATCTTAGAACAACAGGGCTCTGGGATACAGGGATCTAAGATATAGCTTGAAGAGGGTAAATAATACTAAAATCCTTGACTGCCTTATGAATATTAGTTTCCCTTGCCTACTATTGTAAAATAGACACTT
>NW_006408807.1:2418239-2462579 GCF_000296735.1 Chrysochloris asiatica | reverse complement strand
AGATGGGGGCATGGAGAGGGGGAGTGCCTGAGGACTCTAGATTCATGGACTAAGAAGAGAAGGACTAAGAACTGGTGGCCAGGAGCAGACTTGCAGAATGTGCCCTTTGGAGATGTAACTTATTATATATAACTGAATGGGTTTTTTGTTTGTGTGTTTTTTAAAAAGCTAAAGTGGATTGAGAAAAATACTGCTAACTGATGGTACATGGAGGGGATTATAATCAAGATAATGAAACAAGGTATATGATTTGTTGAATGTAAAACTGATGATATGCCTTGTAAACTTTCACTCAATATACAATAAAAACCTAAAAAAAAAAAAAAGCTTGTGTTAAAACACAACATTGACAAGATGTGGGAGGGGCATAGGCATAGGCAGGCCTTGCTCTGCTCCACAAGATCCCTCCCCCCAGAATAAAGAAGTACAAAGGACAGGAAAGAGTAAAGAAAGAAAGACAGAGAGAGAGAGAAAGAAACAAACGGAACAAGATAAAAGGGGACTGGGCAAGAGAAGAACTAACAAGAAAAATAAAGGAAAGAAAAAAAAAAAATAATAGCATTTCAGCACTGAAAATGACCAGCCACTAGATGGAGGGGGATGGAGACACGTCTGTGTAAAATAAGGGAAAATGTCACACCTCTTTTGTCACTGATCACTGATGTGGATGCTGGTGCAATCCTTGGTAAATAGAGTTGGTTATCTGGTCCCTGCTCTAATTGTTTGTTAAAATTCAAATGGTCACACTGTGCCAGCTAGCAGTTTACCACTCTTTGGTCATTGTGTTTGTTTAGTGTCATCCTCTCATTGGTATTCTATCTGCTTCTTTATCCTTTCCCTTGAAACTCTGGGTTCCGGTAATGTCATCTGTTTCTGTTTCACGGATTCCTCAAATCTGGTGTAAAGGGTCTGGATAGTGTACCTGCTGAGCCCACCATCTTGGATCCACCCCAACCCCAGAGAGTTGATGTCCCACCCCCCTCCTTGAGGGCAGAGTGGTTGTCTGTGTCTGTTACAACAAGTGCCTGAACTCACAATAGCCGGTGTCAAGAGAGGGTTTCTCTAAGAGCAGAATTGCTAGCACCCTTGTTGGCAGTGACTAGAGAGCTGGGCTAAGGAAGGCGGGAAGGGGAGAGGTTCATCAGTTGTCCTCTCATGTGCATGTCTGGATGTTTATACCCCGTGTCTTCATTCCTTTCCAGCATCAGCGATCCATTCATTTTCAGTATGTGCAGCAAAGACATGTCCTGTGACCATTACTCGTGCCAGCGCCACAGCTATGCAGACATCAAGGAGATTCACCGAACACGATTCCTCATGCAGGTATGCCTTCTAGGGTAGAGGGAGACCCAGTTTGTTCACAGGATGTATTATCCTCATGCCATTGAGGCCCTAGTCTCTCTAATAGGGAGCTCTTTCCCATGCATAGCCTAGTACCATTCCTGATGCATCCCATGGTGAGTTCCCTGGTCCAGAGCACTAACTCTGGTTGTGCTTTCTGTTCATTCTGTCCTTGGGTGCTTAGTGTTCCTCTCTCTTACTTGTCTTTTTTGGTCCATCATCTTTGTCCAGTTTTCCCCTACATCACCATGGATGGAGCTGCCTTGCAAACTTAGAAATATAGGGCAGGGCAACTGTCATATCATGGAACTGACAACTGATATTTGAGTTCTAGGTTTCCTGGTTTTAAAAACCCCGACTGTCTGACCACACAATTCTGTTCTGACCCTGGATACTGGGTGCCCTTCCTCTGCCTGCAGTCATGTTTCTGCATGATTCTTATCTATCTCCAAGCGCCTGGTCATTTTGGGGAGGTGGGGGAGGGTGTCTTTATCAGCCTCACCTCTGCAAAAGCAAGTCTGTGTCACTATCCCCAAAGAGATGCTGATGGTCTTCCTTCATCAGAGAGGAGGAAGGGCAGACCCAGTCCCTGAATGTGACCAGCTCTCTGCAGGGTCTCTGCTGGATCTGCAGAAGCCAAGCAGGGGCAGGATTCATTCATTCCTTAAGGAGTCCTCATGTTATTGTTAAGTGCCATGGAGTTGGTTCCGACTCATAGCAACCCTGTATAGGGTTTCCAAGGAGTGGCTGGTGGGTTAAAACTACCACCCTTGTTGTTAGTAGACCAGTGCCTATCCTACAGTGCCACACCAGGACTCCATGCATTGTAATTATTCTCTGTCACTTATGATGCTCAGATGCCATCGAGCTCCAACTTCCCTTTAAGTCAACAGCAGACCATGACTTCTTTTCCACTATATGTAGCGCTTAGCACATTTGGGACCATATAGTAATGACAGCAAAATATGTTTTATGATTATATGTCTACCTTAAAGATTCTGTTGTTGCTGCGAAGTACCAACAAGTTGTTTCTGACTCACAGTGACCCTGTATAAGATTTCCAAGGAGTGGCTGGTGGTTTTGGACCACCAACCTTTCAGTTCATTGTGAACTTGTTATCCAGTATTTATCCTATAGTGCCGTGACAGAACTCTTACAGGTTATGGTGGTGGCTGTGTGCCGTGGAGTCGGTTCCGACTCATAAAGACCCTGTACAGGGTTTCCAAGGATGTAAATCTTTACGGGAGCAGAAAGCCTCATCTTTCTCCTGCCAAACAGCTGGTAGTTTTGAACTGCTGACCTTGCAGTTCACAGCCCGATTCGTAACCACTACACTACCAGAGCTCCTTTCATGCAGTACAAAATAAGTGTCAGAGTGAGCTTCTTTTTCCTAAGTCAACAGTGATCATTTCTAAATGGTTCTTTAGCCTGAGAGTGGGTAGGTCAGAAATGGAAAGGCGTATGTTTACCAAGTGGGGACAGGACATGGTAGGGTTTTCTGTCAGACTGTACAGCCCTGAATTCTCCCTGGAGAAAAAACAGAGTCGCATTTAATGTTTTCCATAATGAGCTATGTCCTCCACAGATTCTACATTCACCATCTGTTTTGCACAGTGGATTTAAAAAAAAAACAACAACAACAAAAAAAAACCTGCAGTGGACAGGAGTTTTGCAATATCATTACAATTATCATTCCTCGTCTCAGGAGACTTAATGAGTCTTAATGGACAAGAGTTGGAAAATGCAATGCCAGCCAGGTAGAAGGGGGACATAAAACAGGTAGCAGTTATAGTAGTTGTGTCTGAAGGCTCGTGTAGTAGCTCTGCTGGTGAAATGATCAGTGATCTGAAAATGTGCTTTGGAAGCTTGCTCCACTTTTGATTTACTCTCACTATGTGGACTCCTCCATGCCCAAACCACACCCCTTCCATCCTCCCCCTTCTCCTGGGGATTGTTCTTCCCTGACCCCATCACATCCCTGAACCTTATCCCGTAAGTGAACTCACCCTATCCCTTATTACAAATCTGCTGCTTATATAGCTTAGAAATAGATGGGACAGAGGGGAAGAGGAAGAGAGGAAGGCAGGAGGAAGAAAAGAAAATCATGTCACTTTCTTTTATTGAGGTATTAATCCAACATGGAATCTTAGTGGTATAACAGTTAATTGCTTGAATGCTAACAGAAAAGTTGGTGGTTCAAATCCAACCAGTAGCTCTGCAGAAAAAACACCTAGTGATTTTCTTTCAAAAAGATTACAGGCAAGCAACCCTGTGGGGAAATTCTACTATGCACACATGAGAACGTTCTAAGTTGAAACAGTAGCACCTAGTAACAACAACATTATGCTGAAAATGGCTCACCAGACTACCGTTCACAAAACACCCTGTGCGTTTTAAGCCTGTGGATGTGCATAGGAGATTGCTTGGTTAGGAAGTTGCACCCACTGGTTCCCCTCACCCAACCAGGAAGTCAAGGCATCTAAAGGTGTCACTACACTTTCCTCCCTGTCTTATGTACCTAGGGCTCCTGTAGTAAGAACATGGGGGTGGGGGTGAGGGTGGGGAGTGGGGGTTAGGAGGCTAATTGCTATTGTAGACCATTGAGTGAATTCCAACTTACAGTGACCCCATAGGACAGAGTAGAACTACCGCATAGGGTTTCCAAGACTGTCGTCTTTACTGAAGCAGACTGCCACTTCTTCCTCAAGTGGGCCAGCTGGTGGGGTCAAACCATGGACTCTTCAGTAAGTGGCAGAGTACTTAGCCACTGCACCACTAAAGCTCCTTAAAGCTCTTGTCAGGAGGTTAGGAGTCTGAATTCCAGGTATCAGCTCGAAGAGAAGGTTATTCTTTGTCTTTTTCAGCTCCTAGTAGTTGGCAATCCTTGGAGTTCCTAAACTTCTAGATTCATCTGCTTGTCATAAGTGGTGTCTGACTTCCTCCTGTTTTCCAATTTTCCCTTTTTATAAGAGAGCCCTCAGTAGGGGGTAGGTTTAGAATTCACCATACTTTGAGTAAGGAGCTCTGGTAGTGTAGTGGTTACAAATCGGGCTGCGAACCTTAAAGTCAGCATTTCGAAACTACCAGCTGTTCCATGGGAGAAAGAAGGCCGTAAAGATTTACAGCCTTGGAAACCCCATACAGGGTCGCAATGAATTGGAACTGACTCCACATCTCATTAAGAGGGTACTTTGTGTGGCCTCATTAGCATAAAAATGTTCTCTTCTCAAACAGAATCATGCGCACTATTACTGGGATTAGGATTTCAACATGTCTTTCTGGGAGCCCCAGCTCAATCTGTGATGCTCTCCTTGTCCCTGTCTCACTTGTCCTGGGATACTCTTCAGCCATGGGAACTAGAGCTATTGTTAGGCCATGTAGCCTACTCCTTCCTGCTGAGACAACTGTCCATCTCTATCCCCATGGAGTGTGTACTCCTTTGGGAGGTCTGAAGTGCTGAGAGGAAGTGCTGCCTGACACGGAAACATAAATGATCTGCTCTGGAATGCTCTGTCACCTTGGTGCATCTTCATTTGAGAAATTGTGAAAAGATCCCTCAAGGAAGCATCAGGAGCAATAAAAAGGGTTTCTCTTTGTAGGAAATTTCCCTGGAAATCTTCTTCCAAAATGGATATTCCAAGTTCCTTGTCTTCCACAACAATGACCGGAGTAAGGTCTTCAAAAGGTAAGATTTTGGAAACCGGTTCCTTTTTACAGAAATTGGTTATGAATCTAGAGCAGAGAAACAAGACTGCTGATCTCTTTTCTCAGGAAAAATGCCTTCAACATGCAGCAAGCATTATTTAGGTTAAGCACTAGGAAGACTTACCTGACCCAGAGAGCTACTGAATCATGGCACAAAGTGGGGATAAAAGCTACAGAAACACCTTTCCCAAATCTTGGGAGATAGGCTCCATTTTTATTGACACTGTTTAGGAGCAAAACAACTACAGAAAGAAAAAAGTGTACAAATACACCTGCTCCGTATTTAGTGACATCTAACATTTACAACTATAGTAAAAAATCTAATATCCAGCTATTTTGTACATTAACAATGTACAACTGGCAGTAATGGATGTCAAGGTGTGCAAGGTGAGAATTACACTGATGGTGAAGGTTAAGATTATGTTTCAACTTGGCTGGGCCATGATTCTCAGTGGTTTTGAAGATATATATATATATATATAGTGTAATTTGACAGGTAAGTAGTAATGTAGTCATATTCCATTTTGTGATATGATGTAACATTTTGCATAATGCCAACTTTTGTATAATATCCTGGTCTTTGGGTCCTAACCAAGTTTGTAAGTGAGGAGTAGGGGTATGATGTATTTAATCAACTGACTATTTAATGGATCTTCCAGACTTGTTTAACTGTATTTTCCAAGTAATTTTTTTTGATGCAACCTTGTTTTTGATCCTTAGTGAGTACCTATTTTAGTTGTCTCAGTGGCATATTTTCTTAGAGAGAACTCCAAACAACTGAATATCCTAATTTTGCTCTGAACGTCTATTTTTCTTGAAGAAAGAAGCCTGCTATTTAAGTTGTCGTTAAGTTCCATAGTCAGTTCTGACTCATAGCGACCCAATATAGGGTTTCTGAATAGTGACTAGAGGGTTTGAACTGCTGACCTTGTATTTCACAGTCCAGTGCTTATCCTACAGTGCCACACCAAGACAGCTTAATTATTTAGATTAATTAGTCTAAGAATATTAAGCCAGTGTGTACATTTTAAAATAATGGCCATTTTTATTATTATTATAAAGGTATAGATAAATAGTCAAAGAGATTTGGTATAGAAAATCTAGAAAAGAAGGAATGTTTCCAAAGACAAATAGACCACAAGTGAGGAGTGGTTATGTTCGACTTCACTTTGAGCTGGAAGTTATATGGTGTATTTCATACCACTGGCCTGGAAAACCCCATTTTGTGCTTCAAGACTCCAGTGTTTATGCTATTTCTGCCAATAATTGGTGTCAGGATAGGTTTTGGGGTCCAAAGTCATGCTAGTGTGTAGGAAAGAATTCTTACAGAGAACTGTGAGTGACAGCTCTTGGTGTACCTCCTCTCACTCGGATGAGTCTCCCTAAGGTTATACTGTCAGTTTACCTCTGAAAATTATCTTCAAGGTCCAGGTTAGATCAAATCTTAAACATAGGCATATAGTGCTGACTGTTGGATTCATTTCTCCCCGTGCTTTATGTACATTAAACAATGTTTTTCAAAATTTATCTAGAAGTTTTGTACCTCCTTTGCTCAGTCAAGTGACTCCTTCCTAGCATAAACTCTCCAACTGTGCCCACCCACTTTCAGAGAAGACAGTTAAAATGACATTTGTCTGAAGAAGGACATGCTGGATGTGCCACAGAGTTGTTGAAACTGTCAACTGCAGTATCAAGTCCTTTTCACAGACATGACACCAAAGAAAGGTGTACCTTGACAACTATTGTTTAAATATTATCGTTGTCATGAGTAAAACCAAATAGTAATACCTAAAGGTGCTGAGATGGTACCTCAAAGGTACATGGAGGCCAGGTGATCGTTTATAATCTGGTCAGGGTGGGGTGAGGAGAGCAAGAATGACCCTGCCTCTTGCCTTAGTCTGCAAGCATCTCCACTGGTGTTAGAAGAATCCAGGGTCTACTGACAGAATTATCCCTTCACTTTATTTTTCAGCTTCTGCTCTTTCCAGCCCAGATTGAAGGGGAGAGGCATTACAGAGGACTCCATCAACCTAAGGTAACAAGGCACGGCCACATCAGCCCAGCTTCCTGGGCCCAATCTGACCCTGCTCTGATGTTCCTTACTCACTTGATACTATTTTAGAGAGTTCATGCAAAGAGCATCTGTTTGCTTCTCCTTTCTTATTTCTTTTCTCCAGCCCCCATCCATGCTTCATCCTGTTCCCAAAGTCCTTCATGCCAATTAAAGCTCTAAGAATAGATTTTATGTTCCACGTGCTCTGTGACTTTTTCACACAAAAATGAAAAATACAATTCTTAGTCTGTGGTGGTGGTTGGAGGCAAGTGATCAATAGGGGTGTTGACCCTTAAGAAGCTATACTCAAGCCCTCATGTGGGGGTGAGTAGCAATTCCAGACTTTCTCTTCATATTTCCAAAGTCCCTGAATGTTCAGAAACTCAACTAATATGTGAAGGTGTAAGGTGTACTGATCAGGTGCTAATTTATGAATCTGTAAAATGGGGAAACATTTCCAAAGTATGAAATGCCCCAGTCCTACCCAGAACCTCCTTTACAAGTACCTAGTTCTCTGAAGAGTCCATTGAGGATCAGTAGGAACTTTGATTTCAGTTAGGACGGAGGATGTAGGAAGAAGTGGGGTACTCATTTTCCCAAAGAGTATGTGGGGACATGGTAAGGGGAGAAGTGTCTCCAGGAGTGATACTCAAAATAGTTATGAGTCTGGACTATGTACCAAAATTCATACAAAAGAATTTCTTTATATCAAATTATGTGCTTATTTTATAAAAGGACTTCAAAAAGTTCATGGAAACTGGGATGAGAAGCCATTGGAATTTCCCATGTGCATTTTGAAGCCCCCTCTATGTAGTGCTTACTGTCTGACAGAGCAATAAACAAAATAATCAAAATGTCTCCTGCTTTTATGGAGTTGATATTTTGTGAGGAAAAAAGACAGTGAATAATGGAAATGTTTTAATGATTCAATTGTGTATATAAATTAAATATCAGTTCTGTGTTCTCATATTGCTTATGTTTCATGTAAACCTTAACATTCAGTTTGATTTTCTCAGCACTTTTAGTGCAAGATGGAGCCATGGTAAACTGGAAGCTGATGTAATTGGATTTCCATGCTCAATAGGTCTGCAGGAAGCAAAGATCTCCACCTTATAGCAAAGATTTCCCCTCAACTGGCTTTGTTCTCTATAGGCTCTCCCAGCACAAAGCCATCAATGCCTCTAATAGCTCCAGGCCTGGAGTTAACTACTCAAGAATCCCAACACACAGCAAATGGGGAATGCTATTGCTCAGCAGTACTAGTCAGTCCCTGACCTGATACCATATTTGTCGGGGACCTGCCTCGACATAGGGGTTCGGTTCACGAGGAGGAGATACCTGATGGCGATAAATATATAGCAAGAATACACAGAAAGAGACAAAGAGAGAGACAATGAGGCACCCCAAAGCCAGGGTGGATACATCACTGGTGGGCAGGCTTGGGACTACAGGCATCGTGACCTCTGCAGGCAGCAACTCACTGCCCTGCCATCTTTACTGCATGCCCTCCATCTTGTAATGCACTGCAATCTTTACTGCATGCCTTCCAACCCGTAATGCACACCTGGGGAGGCCCGGGCCTCTGTTTTATTTAGGGGAGGAGCTTCACACCAAGCTGGGAGGGACTTAGGCAAGGTACAGCTAACATCAGTACTTTTCCAGACATTCAGGTAACTTTACATCGTACTTTGCTGGTTCGAATTCCAGGCCAGCAACTTGGATTCTCAGGCTCAATTAACTTATCTATAGCCCCTGAGCTCAGGTGGGGGAAGGTGAGAGTTAAGGACAAAAGCTTGGGCGGAGTCCTGCTGTTTGGGCTTCCTGAGCCAGGTTTTCAGGAACTTGGCTGAATAGCTAACTAACACTTGGGAGAGATTCAGGTGGATGGCTTTTTTGTCTGTAGAACAAGGAACTGTGAAGTAGCTAAGATATTTTTAGTTAATCCTTTGGAGAAAGGCTTAACCTTGCAACCTTTAGTCTCAGCTTTAGGAAAATATCACATTTATCTGTGGATTATCAAAGGCTCCGTGTATTAATTTAATACATGTAACTGAATAATAAGATGAAAGCAATTTGCCATTAACTGCCAGTGGCCTCATTTGTTACACTCGGGCCTATAGGGCCTCAAACCTCTGACCAGTCTTACACGGTCCGCAACAATACCATAGTAGATTATGAGGTGGGTTGCTAACCACAGAAAACTTGGAAACTCTAGACAGGCTCATTATGAGTCAGAACTGACTCCATAGCACACAACCACTGCCACCAACCAAGTTAGGTAATGTGCCCATCCCATAAGTAATCCCAGTTCCTTCATTGGCCAGTTCTGGGTGGTATGCCCATCCAGCTTTTAGGGTCAGGACTACCCAACAACATAGAACAAACTGGGAGGACTGTAGTTCTGCAAGAGAATCAAGATGCTGTTATTAGAAGATAGTGAATACTAATGTGTTCACAAACCAGATGACCACAACTGCCCCATCCAGGGAGTACTCCCAGAGGCCACAATCTCATGGGCTGCATGTCCTCTTTCTCTGTCCCTGGAAAAATATGGCATCAACTGAACCCTATTTGTCTCTTGTAAAGAAACATATATAAAATGTTATGTGACATCATTCGGCAGCCATGTAACTGTCCATCCTAGTCTGATGGGCTCAGTCTTCAGGGTGCTTTGCCCTGACAATGCAAACCTTTATCCACAATGGCAAGTTGTTAAGTTTTCCATCCCAGATCTCATGGGACTATGGGAATATGGGGCAGAAGTAGAGCTGAATTATAGGTATGGCCACGAAGGTGGGAGACTGTGCAGAAATTATTACTAGGTGATGCAAAGATGATTCTCCAGTCTGTAGAAGAGTCAGATAATCGGCAATTACTCCTCAATCATCCCTTGGAATAACCATAGGCACCAATCTGGGTACCAAGATGCACCTGTAGGACAGCTGGACCCAGTGTTTGTTTCATTTCCACTGTCTTTGTTTTTTCCCATTGTGGCTGCTTTAGCCCATGGGATAGGGACTATCGTAACCATTTTATATCCTGTTTGGCTTAGTCCTAGCCCAGCTTTAAGCATGGATAACTTCTGCAGCTAGTTGAGAACAGTGCATTGTGCTGCGAATAAATGTTCATTGATAATGCACATGTAAGCAAACTTACTAACTACTGTCTAGTTGGCCCTCAACTTATGGCAATGATGTCGGGCCATTGTGATCTGTCGGATTTCCATTAGCTAATTTTCAGAAGTAGATCACCAGGCACTTCTCTAGAAACCTGTTCAGTATCATAGCAAAACTGAAGTCTCCAATGAGACACAGGTGATGGCTGTGATTGAGGTACATTGGCTGGGAATGTCGCCCTTAAGTGTACTTGTACCCTTCCAATAAGGGTGCAGACAGCGTCAGAGTGAAATACAATGTACGATTATTTTTAAGTTACCCAAAAAGTGATTTAAAGCAGAAAACAATAGATGTGGTCAAGTGCCTGAAATGATTTAGTTACTCTAATTGTCCTGAAGCAAAGCATGATACCATGTTGGGTTGCATTATCTTGTGAAAAATAAAGGGAAGCAGGGTTTTTTTTTGAAATTTGTTTCTAGAACATATTTTCTGATAATACTGAATATCAAATTTGTCTTTGTCTAAAGGACAATGGGAACAAAAAGAAGGCAATTTCTTTCTTACAAAATGTGCAAAGGAGTACTACAGACTCTAATTCTCTATAAAGATTCTCTCTAAAAGTGGGAAGAATAGTTTTTGGGCTTATTTCTGTACAGATGTGTCTTCAGGAAGCTAGCATGGTCTGACTCAATTATATTAATTTTTAATGATCTCAGTTCATATAAAACCTAGAGTTTAGAAATCTTAGAGAAATACAAAGTTGGGATGTCTGTCTGGCTCTCTTTCTCTGGAGCCCCCACACACCCTGGGCAGTGAGTTGCAGGGCATCCTTCCAAAGCCACCTCCACAGACAAGCTCTGGCATGCTGACACACTATGTTTTAGAGTCTAAGATCTCTGTTCTGGAGGAATTTGTTAGGAGTGACAGTGAGCCTGCTTATAACTAAGCCAATTACTGACAAGTCCATATGTGTCAGAATATGTCTGTGCAAAATAGGGTTTTCAATGACTAATTTTTCAGAATTAGATCACTAGGCCTTGTTTCCAGATACAGCTGGGTAGACTCGAACCACCACATTTCATTTAGCAGCCAAATGTGTTAACTGCTTGCACCACCAGAGACTCATATTTGGAATATACTGAAATATACTGTTTAGAACTAAACTAATTTTTGACACAAACTTTTACAGTTGTATGCTTTCAAAGCTGTTTCAATCATAGTTTATCTTTGAAAAATAATGAAAGAATGTTTAAGAATGCAACATTTAGCTATAAGGAGCTATGAAATTCCCACAAGAAGATTATCAGTCACCAAAATCAATCATGACCCCTCCAAAAGCGTCACTATGAACAGTGGAGAGGAAAAACTTCAAGAAAACCCACCTCTCATTGCAATGAAATGAAATACAATAGGATGAATATAAAACTGATGTTCTCCCAGGTAGACCACATAATTCACAATGAAAACTTAAAAAAAAAATAATAAAACCCATCTCTCCATTTTCACTTCTTCAGTACGACACCCAAAGTGGGATTGATTTCTGGCAGGCTGCAAATCTGTACTGGACATGATGACTTTTGTCAAGACAACTTTAGTTCTATAATTGAGAGGAGAGACGTGGCCCTTTTGGCTTCTTGGTAAAGCACAGCCTGAGATGGTGGCTGTGTGAATTTTACCATTCAGACCTTGGGGTCAAGAGCAACACTGCTGGAACCAGAGGGGAACAAGATAGTAGGGTACAGGCACAAATGGTAAAAGAACAGTTACAAAATGTTCAAATGTGTCTCAAATTGCTGAGACAGCAGAGCTCAGTGACCTGCAATGAGCTCTACCTATGTCAAGCTCAGGTCTCAGTAGGGCAACGCAGTCGTGAGTTTGGTAGGGTATGACAAAAAGTAACTTTTTTTGTCAGGTCTCATTCCTCATGTGTGTTTTGCCTTACTAGACCCACAACTCCTCTCATCTCTACCTTTACCCATACCCATTTCCAGGTCAGAACCTGCCTTGAATCCTGATCTTTGTACCCAGTCTCTCCCTGTTTCCCTTCAGCTCTGTCCAGCCGTGTTGCTTCCATAACCATGCTGTGCCATACCACCATGCTGATGTGAGAGGCCATGGTCATGAAGGAAGAAAAGGCATGATTCCGCAGCAACATGCTGATTCAAGCGCCCACCTCACACTCCACCTGTGGTTAGCCACCTACAGAAAGCTTGAACAAAGATAGAGAAGCTGTGTATCTCTTTATTATTTTAGCATCTTCCTCAGAAATGTGTAAGAATATGCTTAAAAGATACTTTTAGACTAGTTTAGTGATCTTTCTTTAGAAACGCCTTACCTCTTCAGGAGCATTCAGGAATTGCAGATCTGGGTTGACTGGCTATGTTAGATTCGTGCTGTGACTCATGGTGCCCTCCCTCATTTACAGCGGAATGAAACACTGCCTGATCCTGTGGCATTTGCACCACCATTGGTATGCTTAAGTTTATTATTATAAGCAGTGCACTTTGAGCATCTGTCAACCTAGGGGAACACATTCTCCAGCACTATATTGGACAAGGCATAGTTTTCATCTCATTGTCTAATTTTTGGAATTAAATTGTTAAGTCCTTCATAGTCTGTCTTAGTCTGACACCTGATAAATTAGCACTTGGCAGATATATGGTAGTGGTGGTGTGCCGTGGAGTCTGTTCTGACTCATAGCAACCCTGTATAGGGTTTCTGAGACTGTAAATCTGTACAGGAGCAGAAAGCCTCATCTTTCTCCTGCAGATCAGCTGGTAGTTTCGAACTGCTGACTTTGAGGTTAGCAGCCCAACGCATATGAGGAGGTTTCAATGTTGTTGAAACATTTATCTATTCATTCCATTTTTCAACAAATGATCTGAAGCGTTCGTGTACAAGATTCTGTTTATTGCTGCATCAAGGTGTCATAATTAAAAATCATTATTTTAAAACATTTGCATATCTATTATAGTAAGTTGTAAAAGGAGAGGCTCTCTCTACCTGTCACTTAGTTCCTCCTAATAGTTGTATCTTACATAACTGTTGGCTTTTGGTGCCATCAAGTTGGTTCTAACTCATACTGACACTGTTCATAACCAGACAAAATACTACCTGGTCCTGCTCCATTCTCACAATTGTTGTTATGTTTGAGCCCATTGTTGATGCCACTTGGAACCCATCTCTTTCTATTTTTCAATGACCTTCCACTTTGCCAAGCAGGATGTCCTTCTGGGCCCTTCTGATAACATGTCCAAAGTTGTTGTTGTTGTCAGGTGCCATAAAGTCAGAACCGACTCATAGCAACCCCATGCACAGAAGAACGAAACAATGTCCGATCCTGGGCCAACCTCACTACCGCTGCCACACTTGACGCCATCAATGATGCCACCTGGCTGATCCATCTCATTAGGGGTTCCTCTTTTTCTCTGACCCTCCACCTTACCCAGCATGATATCCTTCTCCAGCGACTGTTCTCTCAGGACAATGTGTCCAAAGTAGGAGTGACGAAGCTTAGCCATCTTGGCTTCCAAGGAGCACTCTGGTTGTACTTCTTCAAAACAGATCTATTGGTTTTTTTGGCAGTTCACGGCACTTTCAGTATTCTCCTCCAACACCACAACTCAAAGACATTAATTCTTCTATGATCTTCCTTATTCACTGTCCAGCTTTCGCATCCATATGAGGTTATTGAAAATACCATGGCTTGGGTCAGGCGCACCTTAGTCCTCAAGCTGACATCTCTGCTCTTCAGTACTTTAAAAAGTTCTGTGCAGCAGATTTGCCCAATGCAATACGTCATCTGATCTCTTGACCGCTGCTTCTGCGAGTGTTGACAGTTGATCCAAGAAGAATGAAGTCCTTGACAACTTCAATCTCTTCTCCGTTGATAAGAATGCTGTTTATTCATCAAGTGGTGGGGATTTTTGTGTCCAAAGTACAAGAGATGAACTCATGTCATCCTCTAAGTAATATTCTTCCAAGACACTCTTGTTTGTTCTTCTGGCATTTCCTGGTACTTTCAATAATCTTCACCAACACCATAATTCAAATGCATTGATTCTTCTACAGTCTTTCTTATTCACATGCAACTGTCACATGCATATGTTGCTGTTGTTTTTTGCCATTGAGTTGATTTTGACTCATAGCAACCCTGTATAGGCTTTCTGAGAGCAGCTGGTGGGTTTGAACTGCTGGGCTGTGGTCAACAGTCCAGCACATATCCAGTGCAGTCCAGTGCCACACCAGCATGAAAATATCATGGTTTATGTTGGGCATACTTTAGTCCTCAAAGTGAATCATTGTTCTTGAACACTTCAAAGAAGTCTAATGCAGTCTAAGACAGTACATCATTTGATTACTTAACTGTTACTTCTATGAGCATTGATTATGGATCCACGTAAAATGAAGTCTTTGACAAAGTTAATTTTTTCTCCATTTATCATGATGTTATTTACTTCTCCAATTGTGAGGATTTTCATTTTCTTTATATTGAGGTATGATCCATAAATGAAGGCTGTAGTCTTTGATAATCATCAGTAAATATTTCATGTCTTCTTTACTTCCAGAATAAAAGGTTTTATCAGCTGCATCATGCAGGTTATTAATGAGTCTTCCTCCAATCCTAATGTGTCACGTGCTTCTTCATGTAACCTAGATTCTCTGATTAGTTGCTTGGCATACAAATTGGATAAATGTGGTGAAAGGATATAAATATGGCACACACATTTCCTGATTTGAAACCATTCAATATCCCTTTGTTTTATTCTAACAACTGTCTCTTGGTCTCTGTACAGGTTCCTTGAGAGCATAATTAAGTGTTATGAGTTATGCATTCTTCAAAATGTTATCCATAGTTTGTTATGATCCACACAGTCGAATGCATAGTCAATAAAGCACAAGTAAATATTTTTCTGGTATTCTCTGCTTTCAGCCAAGATCCATCTGTTGTCAGTAATGACATCCCTAGTTCCACATCCTCTTCTGAATCCAGTTTGAATCTCTGGCTGATCCCTGTCCATGTACTACTGCAACTGTTTTTGACTTCTCTTCAGCAACATTTTATTTGCATGTGATATTAATGATACTGTTCAGTGATTTCTGTATTCTGTTGAGTCACCTTTCTTTGTAATGAAAACAAATATGAATCTCTTCCTAGCATTTAGACAGGTAGCTGTCTTCCAAATTTCTTGGCATAGTCGAGTGAGCATCTCCAGTGTTACATCTGTTTCATTTCTATTTGTCTTCTGTCAACTCCTGGAAAGGGTTTTTTGCCAGTCACTTCAGTGCAGCTTGGACTTCTTCTTAAGTATCGTCAGATCTTAATCATATGGTACCTCTTGAAATGTTCGAACATTAACCAATTCTTTTTGGTGCAGTGATTCTGTGTATTTCTCCCATTTTCTTTTGGTGCTTCCTGCTCATTCAGTATTTGTCCACAGGAACCTTCAATATTGCAACACAAACTTGAATTTTTCTTCATTTCCTTTATCTTGAGAAATGCTGAGGGTGTTCTCCTCTTTTTTCTTTCTAACTCCAGGTCCTTGCACATTTCATTATAATACATAACCCTAGTACAATGTTAAGGCGTTCTGGTAGCACAGTGTTTACAAGTCGAGATGCTAACCTCAAGGTCAGTAGTTTGAAACTACAAACCATTCCACAGAAGAAAGATCTACAGCCTCAGAAACCCTATATATAGGGTCGCTATGAGTCAGAACTTACTCCACAGCACACAACCACTACCACCAGTACAGTATTAAAACCAAGAAAGTGACATCAATACAGTGTATCTGTATAGTTCTTCATGTCATTTAATCACATCAGTAGATTAATGTAAACACAAATACAATCAGCATTCAGAACTATGTGATCACTTAAGAAACATCTTTGGTGCTACCCCTTTAAAGTTGTACCCATTGCTTACCATCTCCCACGATTCCTAATCTTTGGTAAGCACTAATATTTTTCCTTTCTTTATAATTTTGTCATTTTGAGAATGATACATAAATTGAATCATGTGACATTTGAAGATTGATATTTTTACTCAGCATAATCTCTTGGACCCATCTATGTTGTTGTGTATATCAATAATTTGCTCTGTTTTATTGCTGTGAAGTGTGCCCTAACTTAGACTTTTCAGTTTGATCATTTACTCATTCAATGGCATTTGAGTGTTTCCAGTTGGGGTCATTACAAATAAAGTAGACCATTTACATTTAATGGATTATGTATATGTTATAGTATAATTTACATAATTTCCTCTATGTAAATTAAAAACAACATCAATTACATCCCAAAGTCCTTTCCACACAAATGTAGCCTAAAGCAAAGAGAGACAAAGTCAGTGGCTTGGCTAGACCAGAGCACTGGGCCCAGAATATTCCCCTAGCCACTCTGTGTCTTCTAATTGAAGGCTTCTCCTCTTCAGAGTCATTCATTCATGTGAGTCTTCAGTTTTTGTCATAAATTACACTAGGGAGGTGACTGAGTTTAACCTGGAGATTGGAGACACAAGAAGTTGAGGCATTTGTTTGTTTGGAAACAAAACACACACAAAAAGCAGAGGTCACACCCACACTGCGGTCATCAAGTTTACTCCTGGCTTTCTGAAAGGCTAGCATGAATAGGATTTTTGTTTTATTTGATGGTAGAGAAACTCCATGGTTTTCCTTTAAAGTATTGATAGGATTAGTACATTTCCAGTAAAAGTAAGGATGATGGTAGTGTTTTAGAGCATCAAACCTTTTTCTATACAGAAAAGGAAATAAAATTTAGGAGATGATCCCTAACTAGTTTCTATCTTCAATTGTTGCTTACTAAAAGTATGTCAGATTATATTTTATTCTGTGTCAAATCAAAGCCCATGTATCATTAATTTTCAGTCTGCTGGTAGTGGTAGTGTGCCATCAAGTCCATTCCAACCCATAGCGACCCTGGATTGGGTTTCTGAGCAGAAAGCCTCATCTTTCTCTCATGAAGCAGCTGGTGGATTCAAACTGCTGACCTTGTAGTTAGAAGTCTAACACATAACCCAATATGCTATCAAGGCTCCTTATTTTTCAGTCTAGATGAAGTTAAAAGCACTTAAAACCTCTTCCGAGGACATTGCTACAAGAACGAAAGCACCATTAGTACCTAGATGAAGGAAGTCAAATACATTTCATCTTGCATACCAATCAATCAATAGATAGACAATCTTGGGGAGCCTTCTGGAGAAGGACTTTGTGTATGAGACTAGACCCAGTGGGATAGTGCACTGAGATGGATTGGGAGATCGGACCAGAGGGCAGAGACAGAATCCGGACCAAACTTTTCTCAGAAATACAGATGGGATCAGAACCAGAATATTAATAACCATTAAATGCTTCTTTTGAGTGACAAAGAAGGGCACACTGCTTATAAAGAAAAAACATGGACATTATCCAACTATGCGTAGCCATCTTCCTGTCTCTTAACCACATGCCCCTGAATGGATTCAGCACCTCTTGGATCAGAGATGAAGTAGCTAAAATGGGAGGATGGCTATCTGATGGATATATTCAAAGTCTAATATATGAATGGTGACCTCTTAGCCAGAGAAAGTACTTTTCTAACATAGTTATTCCATTAATCTTCAGAAGACCTTCTAATAAATCACTGCAGACATTAAATGAATATAAGAATATAAAGGATAACGTTGTCAATGATGCAATGAAATTGGTTCTCTAATATACTTCTGGTAGATATATAGATCTGTTTAAACATTTTACAAGCTGTGTGATGTCATGTATCAAACTATGAAAAAAAATCACACTTTAGCAAATTATTTTCTATAATGAAACTATACTAATAAAATAATAGTTTAAAAGGTTTTACTTTTACGGGCTCTCATCACAAAATCATTTCTATAAGTAAATTTGGAAATAAGTTAAGGGTTCAACAGTAACTTAGTGTATCAATAAGAATAACTACCTTACCATTATAAATTATAAATGACATGTAGCAACAGAGACTTAAAAGGGGGTGGTGGTGGTAAGGGAGTGTCCCATTGCCATCAAGTTGATTTCAACTCATATTGACCTTGTAGTGCAGAGTAGAACTGCTTCTTTATGCTTCTGAGCCTAAATCTTTAAAGGAGCAACCAGCTTCATGTGTCTCCCACAAAATAGCTGGTGGGTTGGAATTGCTAGCCTTATGGTTAGTATCCCAATATTTAACCCATCATGCCACCAGGGCTCCTAAAAAGGGGGGATAGGAATAACCAATAACCAATTCTCTGTGTATATTTTTAAGTGCATATAAAAATATATGCAGAAAAGTAACTAGTAAGAATTATTTTGCTGTTGTTAATTGCCATCAAGCCTGTATAGGGTTTCTGAGGAGTTGCTTGTGTGTTTGAACCTCTGACCTTATAGTTAGTAGTTCACTGCTTATCTACAGCTCCACACTAGCAGTCTAAGGATTGCTTTAGTTGACTTAATATGTAGAATCATAATTATTAAAAGATCCTTTTAAAAACTATATTATAATATTTTTACTTTTAGAATTGCTATTGTTATTAAGTGCCATCGAATCAATTCTGGCCTGTAAAGGGATTCCAAGGAGTGGCTGGTGTGTTTGAACCACCAACCTTGTGGTTCAAACTGACCTTGTGGTTGAGCACTTGTCGTACAGCACCACACCAAGACTCCTTACTTTCATAAAGTAAGACACATTTTAGTAAAAAAACAAATGAAAATGGTGAAATTTGAATAACTTCATTGATTTTAGAAATATGATAGGATTTCCACAGATAAACATTGCACAGAAAAATAAGCAGTTAGTCATAGTATCATATCATCAAAACAAATTAAAAGCAAGCTTTTCAAAACCAAAGCTAAGGAAATGATCTTGAAAGCAGTTCAGAGAAAAGGAAAATTTACATCAAAAGGGAACTAATAAGACTACACTCTGATTTTTCAGCAGAAACTATACAGACAAGAAGACAATGGGATGACATATAAAACTCTGAAAGAAAAAAAATTCCAAACAAGAATCACAATACCAAGCAAACTTGTTCCTCAAATATGACAGGGAAATTAGAACATTTCCAAATAAGCAGAAATTAAAAGAATTTGTAAATACCATACCAACCTTACAAAAAGTAATAAAAGGAGTTCCTTGGACAGAGAACCAACAGCAGTAGAAAATAACCTGAGATTAACATACATGACAATATTACCCAGAAAATCAGTGCAGATATAAAAGTATCCAAAGCAAAAAAAGTTTACAAGACTGAAAACAAGGAACCAGAGATATCAATTTGCAACAACAAAAACCCTACAAAGTTAAAAGAGGATATACTGTAGTTGTGGGACTTACAAATGAAGAGGATATCAAGTACACTTCAAGAAAAAAGTTAAATAAACTGATAAATAGATAAACAACTATAATCCTAAAACTAGACCAACACTAGTCCAAATCATAATCCTAACATTACATTTAAACTTAGGTCTACCCTGTTGTTGTTGTTGTTGTTGTTGTTAAATGTTGTTTAGTCAGTTCCTACTCATAGAAACCCTGTACAGGGTTTCCAAGTAGTGGCTGGTGAGTTTGAACTGCCAACCTTGTAGTTCAAACTGACCTTGTGGTTCAGTGGTTTATCCCAGTTTCTCACCGGGACCTAGCCATAATCCTAACCCTATGTCCTAGTCGTCATGAACCCAAAAAAGAAAATAAACAATGAAGGGTGAGGAAATCAAGTTTTATGCTTGCTATGGTTTACAAGAAATCCTGGTTGTGAAACAAACAGATCACCCCACCTTCAATAATGGGTAAAGAGAGGACAGTATAATATAAAGGAAGAGAAATAAAGACAAAAATCTAGTAAAATTTGAAAAAGGATCCAAATGTCCTGCTAGCTAACAAAAACACAAAAGAAGAAAACAGCAAACAAAAATCAACTACAATGAGCAGAACATGGGGTCCTAACCATAGAAGCCATGATACCAGAGACTTTGCAGTCTAGCACATGAACATGCAGCATCACACCAGGACTCTGAATAGGGTTACTATATTTGAACTGGAGTCCTGGAAACCCTATTCATGGTCACTCGGAGTAGGAACCAGCTTGACAGGACTTAACAACATATGCATATCATGGGAATTCCAAAAGAAGTGAAGAAAGGAACAGAAAGAGTTTTGAAGATATAATCACTGAAAACATCCCAAATTTGATGATGAACATGAATGTGTACATAGAAACTCCGTGAACTCTGTGTGGCATAAACATAAGAAGGTCCACAGTGAGATTCATTACAATTAAGCTTCCAAAAATCAGATAGTAAATCTTGAAAGCAGTAAGAGAAATATAAATAATGATACAAATGGAGCCTCAATAAGACTAAGCTTTAGTTTCTCCTTGGAAACCATGGGGAGCAGAAAGTAGTTGGGATGATATATTCAAAGCATTGAAAGAAAAGAAGAAAAAATCTCACTGTCATTTAAGAATCCTGTATACAGCTAAGCTGTTCTTCATAAATGGGGGTGAAACCAAGACATTTCCAGTAAGACAAAAGCTGAAAGTGTGTTACCATCAGACCTCCCCTTAAAGAAACACTAAAGAATCATTCTGTTTGAAAAGATAGGATACTAGACATAAACTGAAAGCTGTATCAAAAAAAAAAAAAAAAAGACTTTGGTAAAAGTAATTTCAAGGGCAAATACAAAGGCCAATTTTGCTGCAGTTTGGGTTTAGTATTGTTACATTCTACATAGTATAAAAGACAAAAATAATAGTTACAAAATAATGATACTGGGCACATAATATATGAAGATGTAATTTGTGACATCAATGTCATAAAGGGGGTAGGTGCTATAGGACAAGCACTGGATCACAAGATCAGTTTGAACCCTATGATCGGTGGTTCAAACGCACCAGCCATTCTTCAGAAACCCTATACAGGGTCACTATTAGTCAGAACGTACTCAATGGCACTTAATAGCAACTTAACAGCATGGAAACAGTTTTTGTATGATATTGAAGGTAAGTTGATATCAATTTAAAACAATTATTAGACATTTAGGATATGGTAAATATATTCCTCATGGTAACCACAAAGAAAAAAAATTTAAAGACATATATACAAAAGGAAGTAAGAAGGTAATGAAAATAAATAAAAATAAATTATATAAAAATAAATCAACTAGATACACATAAATATTCAAAGAAATGAGGCACAAAGAAGTACAAGACACACAGAAAACAAATGATAAAATGACAGAAGTTATTATTTATTGGTAACTACTTTAAATGTGAATGACTGTTTTCTCAAAATAAAAGGTACAGATTGGCAGGGTGAATAAGAACACGTGACTCAACAATATGCTGTCCACAATAGACTCATTTTAAATCAAAAGACACAAAGAGGTTAATTGTGAACGGATGCAAATAGAAGCAAGCAAAATAAAAGCTCAATCAAAACATACATTAAGCAAAACTGTTAGGATACAAAAGACCGTATATAATGATTAAAGGGTCAACTAATCAAGAAGGAATAACAGTTACAAATACATATTTACCCAACAACAGAGCTCTAAAATTTGTGAACCAAACACAGAAATAAAGAAAGAAAGAGTTAAACAATAATAGTTGGAGACTTCAATACACCATTATCAATAATGGATAGAACATCTGAAAAGATCAATAAGGAACTAGAGTTCCTGAACAGCACTATATACCAAGTAGATCTCACAGATATTTATAGACCATTCCACCCAACATCATCAGGATACTCATTTTTCTCCAGGGCACGTGGCTCATCCTGCAGGATAAGTCATATGTTAGGTCACAAAACAAACTTCAATAAATTGAAAAAATATTGAAACCCTAAGTACCTTCTCTGACCATAGTGCAATGAAACAACAAATCAATAGTAGAAGAGAAACTAGAAATTTAACAAAAATTTGAAAATTAAGCAACATATCATTTAGGAACCAATAAGTTAAAAAACTAAATTACTTTGTTGTTGATAAGTGCTGTTGAGTTGGAACCTCTGGCTTTGTGATTAGCAGTCCAGTGCTTATCCTATAGCATCACATCAGAAATTTGGACTAATGAAAATGAACATATGCGGGTAAGTCAAAAAATATTGCTACAAAATCATAGAAACCTTTATTAAAATAAAACTATCAAAATTTGAAACTATTGTTTCTCGACATATTCTCCATTTATGTCTATGGATTTCAAAAGCCAGTGTTTCCATCTGTCTAACCCTTCCTCAAAGAAATCTGAGCTTTTCAATTTTTTGTTGTTGCTAAGTGCCATCTAGTTGGATCCCACTCCCCTAGTGATCCTGTGTGGGGTTTCCAATGAAACTGCAATTGGCAGTTTCAGTGCTTACCTTACAGTGCCGTACCAGGACTCCACTCTTCAATTATATTACATCAAAATGGTACTTTGGGCCTTCTCAAAGGACTCAAATTATATTCCTTGTCAATGTTCTTTCAATATTATGAACAAAAGAAATATGCAAGGGTAATATCAGGGCTATAGGATAGATTGTTGTTGTTAAGTGTCGTTGAGTCGGTTCCGACTCTTAGCAACCCTGTAATCGGGTTTCTGAGGAGTGGTTTAGTGCTTATCCTACAGCGCCACACCAGGATCCATAGGGTGGATGTTGTTGTTGTTGTTGAGTGCCATCGAGTCGGGTCCGACCCATAGCGACCCTGTACAGGGTTTCCGAGGGTGTAAATCTTTACGGGAGTAGAAAGCCTCATCTTTCTCCCGCGGAGCGGCTGGTAGTTTCGAACCGCTGACCTTAAGGTTCGCAGCCCGATTCGTAACCACTACGCTACCAGAGGTTTTTCAATGAAGTTCTTGTAGGGCAGCCTTTGTTACTTTCAAAGACTGAGTAGGTGCATTGTTATGATGGAAAAAGAGTGCCCAGCACAACTTTCCTGGTCCTTTTCTCACCAATGTACTTTTCAATATTTAAAACAGTCCCTTTAATCTTCTAGTGTCCTTCAAAAAAATGTATTGAGATTACCCCTTTGGAATCTGAAAAATCACCATAACCTTCTAAGCCCAGCAAGTATCCAAGGGAACCACTGTTTTGATTGGACTTTTTTTTTCTTTTTTTTGCCTAACAGGACTAAGACAAGTCTGTTACTGAGAAAACTTGTGCACAGCTCACATGTTTAAACGTGTTTTCTTTGGAATACACCTATATCTGTATAAACTGGAATTCTAAAAGCAATACTTTTGGTGTGCTACTTTTATATAACACACCAAAACCTATGGGATACACTACTCAGACTTCATTTTGTATGCCTACATTTAAAAAGGATAAATATCACTCAAGGTGTAAAGAATAATTTTAGACATTGTAAAACTAGAAAGAGATGAGCAAATGAAACCTAACCAGAAGAAGGATATAATAAAAATTAGAACAAAAATAAATGAAATAGAGAATAGAAAAATAATCAAGGAAATCAGTGATGGGTTCTTTGAAAGCATCAACATAACTGACAAATCTCTAACTACACTGACAAAGAAAGAAGATGCTAGAAATGAAGTAGTGACATTGCTACCCAAGGTTACACACACACATAATAAAGAGAGAAAAAGAAAGAAGGAAAGAAAGAAAGAAGGAAGGAAGAAAATAACATCAACCAACTAACCTAGATGAAATGGATACATTTCTGAAAACGACACATGAGGAGACTGAAATAGTAATTTAAAAAACAAAACAAAAACTTCTAAAACAAAGTATATGGTTTGTTGAGTATAAAACTCAAGACATCATTAAACCTTCACTCAATTCACAATAAAAAGTTAAAAAAAAAAAAAAAAAAAACTAACAAAGAAAAGTCCAGGACCAGATGAGTTCAAGAGGGAATTTGAAAATTCATTTAAAGAGGAATTAGAACCACTCTTTTTTGGCTTTTCCAAATGTAAAGGAAAATGGAATACTTCCTAATATTTTATATAAGTTTCCATTAATGTGACTCCAAATCTAGATAAAGATTCTACATGGAAAGAAACATACAGAACAATAATCTTCTGAATATAGCTACAAACAATTCTCAACTGAATCCAATACCATGACTGACTGGGATTTGCCCAGGAATGCAAGGATGGGTCAACATAAGAAGTATGTACACCACATTGACATATGTGAAAGTAAATGGGAGAACAGATCATCTCAACTAGTGAAGAAAAGACATTTTACAAAATCCAAATAATAAATGTACACAATGGTGAAAGACTGAAAACTTTCCTTATAAGATTAGGGACAAAACAGTGATGTCTGCTTCTACCATTCTTACTCAGCATTTTACTGAAATTAATTAAAAGGTATCCATATCAGACAATAAGAAGTAAAACTATCATAGTTCACAGATGCCATCATCCTGTATTTAGAAAATCTCAAAATCTCCATAAGAAAGCTTATAAAGCTAATAAGATGTCAGCAAAGTGACAGGATACAAAGTCAAAACAATGAAATCATGTTTCTATACACCAGCAACTATACTGCACAGTCTGTAGAAAACAGTTGTGTAATTTCTTAACAAGTTAAACATAAAATTACCATTTTGTTATTGTTAGGTGTCATTGAGTCAGTTCTAATTCATAGCAACCCTATATAGAGTTTCCGAAGAGCTGCTCATGGGTTTGAACCACCAACTTTATGGTTATCAGTCCAGTACTTATCCTACAGTACCACACCAGTACCATATGACCCATAAATTACACTTATAGACATACCCAAATAAATTGAAAGTAATAAATCAGACATATGTACACCAATGCTCATTATAGCATCATTTACAATACCCCAAAGTGGAAAAAACCCAGATGAATATTCAAAAAAGTGGTATACCATATCCCACTGTATGTATATCGGACTATTATTTAGTCATAAAGGAAAATGAAGTTATGACACTTGCCACCAAATGGATGGACTTTGGAAATAATATGCTCAGTGAAATGTCAGACACAAAAGGACAACTGTTGTGGTATCCCACGTATATAAAATATCTAGAAAATACATAATGATAAAAGAAGACTAGTCATTACAAGGGTTGAGGGGCAATGGAAAGCTAGATATTAAAAAATAAGAAGTGAAATAAAATGAATTTTTTTCCTAAAGGTATCTTCCTTGATCATTTTCTCTAGTAAGTATGCTGCTGTTAGTGAATCCAGATAAGATTTCCAGCCACAGTGAGGAGTGATTCTATGATTGTCAACTCTGTCCAAAGATCTAATGACACTGTCCAAAATGTCAGTTAGCTTTAAGATGAACTGAGTTCTAATCCTTGGAAAAAATGCTACCTGCCAGAATGCTCCTTGGAGGCCAGGGTGGCCAAACTTCGCCTCTCATATTTCTGACATGTTGTCAGGAGGGACCAGTCACTGGAGAAGGAAATCATGTTTGGTAAGGTGGAGGGTCAGAGAAAAAGAGGAAGACCCCCAATGAGATAGATTGGCCAAGTGGCAGCATCGATGGACTCAAACGTGGCAACAGTAGTGAGGTTGGCCCAGGATCTGGCAGTATTCCGTTCTGTTGTGCATAGGGTCGCTATGGGTCGGCACCGACTCGATGGCACCTTATACAATAACAACCTGCTTTAGAGGCTCAACCACTCTTGGAGTTAGACATGACTGTCATTCTTCTGTGGAGTCCTGGTGTGTTCATGCACTGGACTACAAGTCAGTTTTAAACCTCAGGGTTGGTGGTTCAAGCTCACCAGTGGCTCTTCAGAACCCTGCACAGGGTCGCTATGGGTCAGAACTGACTCTACAGTACTTAACAACAACAACAATTATTATTCCTCAGTGGAATAAAGCACTGAAGGAGCTCTGGTAGCATAGTGGTTACGAATCAGGCTGTGAACCTCAAGGTCAGCAGTTCAAAACTACCAGCTATTCCATGGGGGAAAGATGAGGCTTTCTGCTCCCATAAAGAATTACAGCCTCAGAAACCCTGTAAGAGGCCACTATGAGTTGGAACCGACTCCACGGCACATAACCAACCACCACCAGGATAAAGCACTAGACCACAAGGTCTGTTTGAACCCAAAGGTCAGCGGTTCAAACTCACCAGTCACTGCTTGAAAACTCTATATAGGGTCGCTATGAATTGATACTGACTTGGTGCCACTTAATAGCAGTAACAGTTATTCTCACTTTACAAATAAGGGAACTAAAGCTAAGCAAAGTACCCAAGGTGACAAGTAAGAGGCAGAGTTGTCACGAACCTAGAACCTATATCTGACTTCAGATCTTTGGTTTTTCTCTGTGTCAGTTCAGTCCTGCATACCACACAGCCTCAATATATTAACTTTCTCAGACAATGAAGCTCTGATTCATCTTCTTTCAGGTGGTCTCATCTGCAGACTGCACAAAGCAAACCAAGATAGCCCCAATTGGACACAGTCTCTGTGCCTAGTAAGGTATTTATTTATAGAATTTACCAACCCGTACCTGCCCTATTCTTTCTTATTTCCACAAGGGTCTAGAAAAGCATAGAACAGCCAATCAGAAGTCCTAGTGTGGTGCTGTGGGTTAATGCGTTGGACTATGATGCCAGTCTGAACTGCAAGGTCGGTGGTTCAAGCTCACCAGTGGCTCCTTGGAAACCCTGTACAGGGTCACTATGGGTCAAAACTGACTCAACAGCATTTAACCACAACAACAAATCAAAGTTTAGTAGGTTGAGTCCAGAAATCTAGTAAAGCAAATTATAAAAGAAGTGATCAGAAAACAAGAGTACTGCTTTGGACCAAAATGTTACCTGCCAATAATTAATGAAAACACCTGCCATCTCTATTCCCCAGTTTCACCCCTGCCCAAGACTAAATGCCTATCTGTCCTCCTACCAACCCTATGCTCTGAACTCTCTGACCTGAGTTAAAACATTCCCAAAGAAATACGCTCTACTTTTTGAAGCTGGTGATGATTCCTGAAATGTTGTATCTGTTCAGGCCATGGCTTGTAAGCAGGAGAGTTCTAATGCAGAATTTTGATGAGAATCCCTTTCATGAGTCATTGTACCTGGATGTGTAGGTGTGTACAGGTAGAGAAGAGAGATGTATATAGTGACAGAGAACCAAAAGCCCTCGATCAACAAAATCACAAGCAAAAGAAGCCAGAAAAGGGACTTTTTTTTTCCCCCCAATGGGCTTCATTGAAGACACTATAGCAGTAATGAGGGGAGCCATCAAGGTCTTATTTATGTAGCCCACTGCAATCTTCCTTCCCTCCTTTTGCCCCTCCTGCCTCAGGATCAGGGCTCCTGGTCACCTCCACTCTTCCTGAGACTCCTTGGCCATGGAGTTGGGTGAAACCAAATTGGAAAAGATGGGCTTTCTCGGTGGTGCTGTAGCCATGCTCTTGATTCTATTTAGCTTGTCACGGGCTTGTTGGCATTTTTTCAGGCAAGGCCCACACAGATCCTTCTCCTCCACCAGATATAAGTTTTCCAGCCTTTTGATGGAATCTAGGAAGAGCTCAGACTCTTCTTCCTTGGGAAAGGGATTTCGCTTTGTATTGAGCTTTTTCAGCTTGGGAAGCTTGCTTATGCTATTGGGGATGCTGTTTAGCATGTTGTCGAAGAGTCCCACCTCATGGAGTTCCTTCAGAGCACCCAATGTGGTAGGCACACTGTCCAAGTGGTTCAAGCCCAGATTCAGAGTGCGGATATTCTTGAGCTGATTGAGTTCCACAGGTAGTCCATTGGTGGTCAGCTTGTTGTTGCAGACATTGAGGTAGAGCAGGCTGCTCATTTGGCCAATTGACTCAGGAAGTTTGTCAATGTAGTTGCTGTGCAGGTCCAGCCAGCGCAGGTTCTGGAACTTGGAGATTGAGTCAGGGATCTTCTTGATCATATTTCGACTAAGGTCAAGCTCATCCACATCACTGAGTCTCAGAATGCACTTAGGAAAGGTGGTAATTCCCATTTTACTTAAGTCAAGGCGTTTCCTCCCATCGAATGTAATTTTGATGCAATTTTTGGCAACATTTAGTGTGATCTTCTTACCCTTAGGACCTTTGCCTCCCTTGGCCATGTTGTTTCAGTAAGGGTGTGTGTTTGATATATGATGCCTGGTTGGTTGGTAATCAGTTTGAAGAAGTCACTTGAAACTGTTAGAAGATAAATTCTGATAAGAACAAAAAAAAATCTTGTTAGGAGATGACATGAGGGTATCAGAATCTCCCCAAAACATAAAACTTTCCTCTTTAATGCTTTAAAAGGAAAGAGGGTTGTTGTTGTTGTTAAGTGCCATTGAGTCGATTCTAACCCATAGCAACCCTGTATAGGGTTTCCAAGGAGTAGCTAGTGAGCTTGAACTGCTGACCTTACAGTTCAAATGGCTTTGCAGTCTGGTGCATTAACCCACAGTGCCACATCAGGACAAATTAGATAGCATATGATGCCTTTGCATTATATGATGTTGGTGAAGAATATTAAATAAACCATGGACATAAGAATGAACAAATCTGTCTTAGAAGAAATACAGCAAGTATTCCTTAGAAATTGAGATAGCAAGACTTCGTCTCATGTACTTTGGACATATTGCCAGAAGGTTCCCATCCCTGGAGAAGGGCATCATTCTTGGTAGAAGGTCAGAGAAAAAGAGGAAGAGCCTCAGTGAGACTTAGTGACACTTTGACTGCAACAATGGGCTGAAACACAGGCGAGATTTGTGTATGGCACCAAAATAGACAATGCACATAGGGTCACTGTGAGTCAGAAACAATTCAGTGTCCTCTAACAACAACAACATGAGCAAAAGTAAAGCAGTCAGTGGTCTTCAGCAATGTGTATGCCCTCCCAGAACTCTAAAACGGGAGTTTTAGAGTTGGATTGGAAGATACCTAAGTCTCTTCTAGCTAAGTCATTCCTTGATTTTCCAAATCTCCCCATTGTCCTAGAAGCATGCATGTGTTTCTTACTGGATATTTGTCACTCCCCAGACCCCCACATAAATTTAGTGTTTCCCTAAAGTTAGAGTTACTACATGAGTTCCTTAGTGTGGAGGTGCTAAGCTCCCAGCAGCTATGTACGCTGGGTATGAGAGAGTAAGGCAGAGGTGATTTATTACATCCCATTCACTTTCTCATTACTATATGAGTTCCTTAGTGTGGAGCTGCTAAGCTCCCAGCAGCTATGTAAGCTGGGTATGAGAGAGTAAGGCAGGCTGATTTATTACATCCCATTCACTTTCTCAACCTAGAGGAGCTAGCAAAGAAAGATTTTCCACTAAGGCCCTAATAACTGTGCCCATTAACCTTCCTTCTCCTCACCCTGTGCATGAAGGGAGCAGAAGGAGCCTAGCAGAATTTAGAAATAAATGATGCCTTTCCCACTTCTTACCTCCCTCACATCCTTCCCTCGTATCCTTCCCATTGGAGTTCAAATATAACACCACTGCACTAATCGAGTGCTAACAGTGTGACTGATGCCGTATGCAGAAATAGAATGTAAATGTCAATGAGTAATTTCTAGAATCAGAATGCCTGGTTTCAAAGTCCAGCTCTACAACAAACCATTTTCTTAAATTCTCTGGTCCTCAGTTTCCTCATCTCTGAAAATAAACAATTCTAGGGCTCTTTGCCATTGTTGGTAGTTGCCACTGAGACACTCATGACTCATGGCGACCCCCTGTGTGCAGAGCAGAATTGTTCCACGGGGTTTTCAAGTGTGTGACTGTTTGGAAGCACATCACTGGGGCTGTCTTCTGAGGTGCCTCTTGGTGGGTTTAAACTACCAGCCTTTCAGCCAGTAGTCATGCACTTAACTGTCCATAGCACCTGAGAACTACTCAGCGACTGGCCGAAAATCTGAAGATTTGAACCTACCGTTTACTTTGCAGGAGAAAGGTCTGACCATCTGCTCCTGTCGAGATTGTTGTCAGGTGCCATCAAGTCAGCTCTGACTCATGGCCAGCCTATGTCCAACGGAACCAAACACTGCCAGGTCCCGCACCACCCTCACAACCTTGCCCCCTGGGCTTGAGCCCACTGTTGCACTCATGTCAGTCCAACTAACCGAGGGTCTCCTCTTTTTTGTTGACACTTTTCTTTTATAAGCATGAGGTCCTTTTCTAAGGATTGGTCACTCCTGATAACATGTCCAAAGTACACGAGATAAAGTCTTATCATCCTGACTTCTAAGGAACTTTCCAGCTGTACTTCCAAGAAAGGAGTGCACTAATACTGTCATTTAAATACATCAATTCTTCTCTGGTCTTCCTTATTCACTGTTCAGCTTCTGTATGCCTATGAGGTGATTTAAATTACCATGGCTTTGATCTGGTACACCGTAATCCTCAAAGTGGAATCTTTGCTCTTTAACACTTTAGAGAGATATTTTGTAGCTAATTTACCCAACCCATGGTTTGATTTCTTGACTGCTAATTCCATGAGCGTTGAGTATGAATTCAAGTAAAATGAAATCATTGGTAACTTCCAAGACAGATTTGTTTCTTCATGTTGTTGTTGTTGTTATTTGTACCGACTCATAGCGACCTTATGCATAGCAGAATGAAATACTGCCTGATTGTTGCCATGCTTGAAACTCTTGATGCTGCCACTTTGCCAAACCATCTCGCTGGGGGCCTTCCTCTTTTTTGCTGACCCTCCACCTTACCAAACATGATAGCCTTCTTAAGCAACTGGTCCCTCCTGATAATATGTCCAAAGTATGAGAGACGAAGTTTGGCCATCCTGGTCTCCAAGGAGCACTCTGGCTGTACTTCTTTAACACAGATCTTCAGACACTATAATTCAAAGACATTAATTCTACAATTAGCCATTGCCTATGCCATCAAGTTGATTCCAACCCTTTAAGAGAGTTGTTATTGTTAGGTGCCATGAAATTGATTCTGACTCACAGTGACACTGAGGACAACAGAATGAAACCCTACCTGGTCCTGCACTATCCTCACAATCATCTTATACTTGAGCCCGCTGCTACTTCCACTGTGCCAATCCATCTTGTTGTGGATCTTATTGTTTTTCATTGATCTTCCATGTACCAAGCATGCTGTCCTTCTCCAGGGACTGGTCCTTCCTAATAGGTCCGAAGCATGGGAGATGAAGTCTTGCTACCCTTCCTTCTAAGGAATATTCCAGCTGTACTTTACCCAATTTGTTTGTTTGTTCTTTGGACAGTCCATGGCACTTTTAATATTCTTCCCTAACACCATAACTCAATGCATCAATTGTTCTACAGTCTTCCTTATTCATTGTCTAACTTTTGCATACATATGAGGCGATTGAAAGTACAATGGCTTGGGTCAGGTACACATTAGTCCTCAAACTAACAACTTTGCTCTTGCACACTTTGAACAGGTCTTGTGCAACAGGTTTGCCTATGCAATATGTCATTTAAGTTCTTGACAGCTGCTTCCATGAGTGATGATACTTTATCCAAGGAAAATGAACTCTTTGATAGCTTTAGTCTGTTTTCCAATTATCATGGTGTTATTTGTTGGTCAACTTGTGAGAATTTTTGTATTCTTTGCACTAAAGTACAACACATAATGAAGGCTATGGTCTTTGATATTCATCAGTGGTGGTAGTGGTTATGTGCCTTGGAGTCAGCTCTGACTCATAGCAACCCTGTATAGGGTTTCCAAGGAGCAGCTGGTGAGTTTGAAGCAATACCTTGTGGTTCAAACCAACTTTGTGGTCAAGTGCTAAGTATGGTGAAAGTATACAACCCTGGTGCCCACCTTTCCTGATTTTAAACCATTCAGTCTCCCCCATAGTGGACAGGTATCACTAATAATCTGTTGAACTCTCATACTTGCCAAAGCTGTTGAACTCTCAGAGTTGTAAAATGGGCCCACTAATACAGAGTCCTTGTGGAAACAAATGTTATATTCTATTCTCTTGATATTCAAAGTATGGTCAGAGGACCAGCAACATTTGGCATCAGCTGGTAGCAACAGTGGTTAAGCACTTGAGTGCTTACTGGAAAGGTTGGCAGTTCAACCCCACCAACTGCTCCACACTTCACCTCCTCCCCAATAAGTGTGAGTCCCCAAACAGTCTCATGCCAGATTGATCATGATCATGGCCCTTCACTTCATGCTTCTCCTCTGTATCAGACTACCTTGGATAGGGACTCTTACTCTTGGCCATAGAAAGCTGGGAATGTGCTACTCTGGGTCTATCCTGCTACCCTAAAGCTGCTAGAAATACAGCAAAGCTAGGGTCCCTGTCTCAGAACCACTGAAAGCCCTTCTCTCATTCAACTCTGTGGCTATCATCCTGCCCAGGCCTGCCCATTCAGTAGAACAGTAAGCATTGGAAAAAGAAGTGTGATCTTTTGATACAATCCAAATTGATTATATGGCCCATTACTATGACCTATTATTATCAGTTCATAGAATTCTCTAATGTCAGAATGTGACCATACACAAGGAGGGTTGCCAATTGTAGAGAGAAGGAGATGTAAACAGATGAGTAGCTAGATGGATGGACAGATAGATGGATAATCTATTTTATTTCAAGTGAACAGTGCAGAAACTAAACATGGGAGTTTTCTAAGTCTAGTATATCTTTTTGTCTTAATTTTTTTATGCATTTGAAAAACAACTGGACCTATTCATTTGACTTTAATTTCTGATTAATTTTTCTACCTAGTCATTGTGAATTAAATAGCATGGTGGGACACCCCATGGATATCTAAATTAAAATTGTAATGGAAGTCTCTGTATTTTAATGTCATCTATTTGTAAGCATTTTCCTGTTGTAGGATCATTATCACCACTGATAATAATAAGATCTATCTCATGCTTCACATTCATGTATCTTTAACTACATTTTTAAAGTAAAAATGTCTTTGTATGTATGTTTTGGATTGTTGTTGTTAAGTGCTGTGGAGTCAGTTCTGATTCATAATGACCCTGTATAGGGCTTCCATGCATTTTAAGTATTTGTAGGATCAGAGAGCCTTATCTCTCTCCCACAATATATTTGATGTTTCTAAATATTTTTGGTAACATATTCTCATGATGATTATTTCACTTTTTGATGATACATTGAGACACAGGGAAGACATTCAATAGAACTGAAATTCCCAAAGTCACTGCCATTGTACAATCAGTATTTGGGAGTAAATTGATAGAAGGCTTCAGGCCAAGCAGATTAAAAATATCTTTTGCTTTTGGGACATTTCTTAAGAGAAAATAATGTAAAATCTACCCATCAAATTTATTCATTCAAGATCAGTTGCATTTATTCTGTCTCTCTACCCTCATGACGAGTGGTGACTTTGTCTCTCGTATTTCGGACATATTGTCAGGAGGGACCAGTCACTGGAGAAGGATCTCTGATCTAAGGTGGAGGGTCAGAGAAAAAGACGAAGACCCCCAGCGAGATAGAGTGGTCAAGTGGCAGCATCGATGGACTCAAGCATGGCAACAATAGTGAGGTTGGCCCAGGATCGGGCAGTGTTTTGTTCTGCTGTGCATAAGGTTGCTTTGTGTCGGTGCCAATTCAATGGCACCTAACTATAACCCTCATGAGACTCATTCCCAAAGCAGACAGTATGTCATCTTTCCCTCTGATGCAACTTCCCATGTGGCTTCACATGCCTCCTTCTCTGTGCTCTCCACTTCTTCCCCAGAATTGCCATTTATTCAGCAGCCACTTTGCCAGGAACTGTGTGCTACTTGCTTTACAGTGGTACTCATTGGAGATATAAACACTAAGTGACTTTATTGTTTTCATTAACTGCCCTACAACTGAATTACTTTGAAGCCATCTTTCCTTTGACAAAGACAAATGGCAAAGAAAGGAGCAGATTGGATGCCAAAACACTACTGAGGAACTCACCTTAATAACTCCACAGAACTCTGACAATGTTAGTGGAAGGATGATGGTAGAATAGATAAGCAGAAAGCAGGGGCTAAAGTTTATTAAAAAGAAAAACTCCAAGTAATTTTTTGGGGGTCAGGGGTTATGACATTGATTTTGGAAATGCTACTAAATGGTGAAAGTCACCAAGCAACAATCAATCATACAAGAATAGTTGTAAGCATGCTGCTGGGCCTTCGTGTATCTCTATAGCAGTAGTGTAAAGTGTCAGTTTTATTTTAAAGTAATGGAATTGCAACTGAGATGTCAAGTGACTTCCCCAAGGTCACAAACAACAAAGAACATAGCTAAAGTTTAGCCTAGAGGTTCTGATGCCAAAGTTTACAATCTTTCTACCACAAGCAGTCAGAAGCACCTTATTCTATAGAGTACATTTTTGGAATCCTGGTCCTGCGAGACCAAAATCCACCCCACTTCTTCAGCAAAAAATTAAAGCCACTGTCCACCCCTAACATCTGCAATAAGGTGTATTGCCATTTTTGTCTCCCCTAGGTTCTCTGGCATTGGAACCAGGAAGTGTCAAGGTGGCCAAACATTCTCTCAAGTCCATTTTCATTTAACATTAGTTCACTGGGAACTGCAATGGCATTCTGTACAGGTTGATAAAGGGTCACTATGCGTCAGTTGTGGCTTTGGTACAGGGTGATTACAGGGATGGAGTGTGTTCGGGTGAAGCAGCTGATCAGCATAACAAAATGCTGGCTGTGGGTCCAAACAAAATGAACTCTGACAATTTCACTCTTTTCTCCATGTGTCATGCTGTTATTTATTGGTTCAGTTGTGAGGATTTTTGTTATCTTTACATTAAAGTACTATCCCTACTGAGAGCTGTGGTCTTTGATCTTAATCAGTATGGACATAGATATGTGTCTCTTCCAATCAGTTGGCCAGGTCTTCCAAATTTCTTGGCATAGATGAGTAAGTACCTCCAGTGCTTCATCAATTTGTTGAAATATTTTAATTTGTATTCTGTCAATTCCTGGAACCTTGTCTTTCATCTGTGCAGATTGGATTTCTTCCTTCAGTAATGTCAGTTCCTTTTTATTTTAAAATTTAATTTAGATCATGTTACTCTCCTGCTCCTTCTTCAATTTGATTCACTGGTGTAAGAGTCTGCAGGAGAATCTGGCTCTCACTTACCTCTGTGGGTTATGTCCCAGGTCATTGATCTTTTTTTTTTTTTTTTTTTTCTTTAAGTTTTTATTGTGGATGGAGTGTAAGTTTACAGGGCAGATCATCAGTTTTACTTTCAACAAATCATACAACTTTTTTCATCACAATGATTACATTCTCCTCCATGTACCATCAGTTAACAGTATTTCTCTCTATTCACTTTAGCTCTTTAAAAAACAAAACAAAACAAAACAAAAACAACACTCAGGCATATATAATAATTTACACCACCAAAGGGCACATTCTGCAAGTCTGTCTCCTGGCTACCATTTCTTAGTCCCTTTCTTCCCATGAATCTAGAGTCCTCAGCTGCTCCCTCTCGCCATGTCCCCATCTCTGCCTCCATCTCTGGTGTCACTGTTTCTCTGGATAAGGTCTTACATTCTGCTTGTGCTCTTCTCCCGTGATGGTCCTCAGGTTCTTTGTTTCTGGACTATAAGATTAACTGCTCCCCCATTTTTGTTACAAAACTTCTACCTTTACAATTGTGACAGTTGCAATTAGCCATTATAACAATTACTCATTATTGAGTCATAGGAATCTTATCCCCATCTCTTTTAATTGAACCCATCTAGACAATATAACAACTATTCAGTGGGGATTCTTTCTTCCCCTACACACTCTTAAATTAAACTCCCTCTTGAAAACTTGTAAGCCAGTCACTTTGTGCCTTTATCACCCCCTCATTTTAGGGAGCCCATCCCTATCTACCCAGTGTACAGAGGGAAAGCATTGATACTTGATGTGAAGACTCCTTCCCTCTCTATTGGTATTTACATTTATTACCTTCCTAAGTATAGGTCAGGTTCATCAAATTGTAGCAATTTACCCTTGTTTCCTTTATCAAAATTGTTTTTGTTTTTTATCTTCCTCTACTCGAGTTCTGATTGTTAAGCTATTGAGACTAGGTCAAATAGGTACAATCTGCAAGTTTAGGTGTTCTTGTTCATCTCCCTTCACTTCAAATCAGCTGGATGCTTCATTCTCAGCTCTAGCCCTCTGTGGCTATGTCCTTGTCCATGGACTCAAGTGTCCCCAGGTCTCACCAAACTTTGGACCAACCAGCCCTTCCTCTTCTCTCTCTCATCTCCAGGTCAACCGGAGTCAATGGACCGTGGTTGAACTCAGCCCATTTCTTCATTGCTGCCTTTCCCCCTCTTCCACTCACCAGTAGACCAGCATGGTAGCCAGCAAGCTTACATGCCTGCTCATGTGTTCCCTTTGAGTTTCAGTCTTAGAGGAGAGTTTGTCCTGAAGGAACTTGATTGCTTGCCTTGATGTCTTGCCAACGAACATCTTGCTTATTCTTGCAGTAGCCAGTCATACTGACATCTTTGTTTTGGGTTTTTCCTGATGATCCTTCTTTGAAGATGCATCTTCTGATGCTCTAGCTGTTCCGGACTGGTCTGCTTGTCCTTTCTAGAGGGAATATCCCACATCAGAAGGTTCTGGATGGGACTCAGGATTCCACCTAAAGTCCTATACTCTGCACAGGTTCCACAAGAGACCTATTTCACTGGGCAAGTTCTAGAACCCCTTTTAAGTTTTCCAATCAGTTATAGGCTGAAGATGGGCTTACAAATTTTCTGTAATCGTGTTTCCCAACATTCCTTTCTATCCCACTCAAGTGTCTATTTTACAATAGTAGACAAGGGAAAACAATATTTGTAAGACAGTCAAGCATCTTAGTGGTATTTCCCTTCTTCAAACTATGCCTAGATCCCTGTATCACAGAGCTCTGTTGTTCCAAGGTTAAGCATGCATCACTATTTACCTCTGTCCCACTTAGCCCATGCAAACCTGTCTCAGTGTTTCCATACCTACCTTGTTCTTCTACCTCCTCACCCTTCTTGCATTGCCCACCCCAACACCCGAAACTTGATATGTCTGCCTTTACCCTGTGCTGTACTGTCACCTCCCTCCACCTCCCCTGAAAGCCCCCACACAAACCCCACTGTTGTGATTACCTTAAATTCCATTAACTTTTCCCTCCATTTAAAACAGTCTATTTTATCCTGTAATCTACCTGACCTTCTTTCACAGTGTAATTGTTTTGATCATAGACTGACCTTCCAGATTCTCTGAGTTTGTTCTTATAGTTTTATTCTGTTCTTGACTCTTCCATTTGTCAATTGACTTCCGGGTGATACTGTCATGTATGTCAATCTCTGGTTGTTGTCTGTTCTTATTGGTTCTCTGTCCACAGAACTCCCTTTAGGATGTTTTTCATCACAGGGTTGGCTTTGGCAAAATCCCTTAGCTTCTGTTTATCCTGGAATGTTTTGATTACACCATCATATTTAATTGACAGCTTTGCTGGGTAGAGGATTCTTGGCTGGCAGTTTTTTTGTTTTGTTTTTTTTCTTTCAGGGTTTTATATATGTCTCCCCATTGCCTTCTTTCCAGTATGGTTTTTATTGAGAAATTCAAGCTTAATCTGATTTGCTTGTCTTTGTATGTTACACTTCTCTTTTCCCTAGCTGCTTTCAGGATTCTGTCGTTATCTTTGATTTTGGAGAGCTTGATTATTATATGTCTTGGTGATTTTCTTTTAAGGTCTATCCTTCCTGGGGTTTGTTGAGCTTGGATGTTTGTTTCGCTTTTCAGGATGTTAGGGATATTTCCTTCCAGAAGTTCTTCAACTATCTCCTCTGTGGACTTGTGTGATTCTTCCTTTTCCAGAATGCCGATAATTCTTCTGTTATTCCTCTTCATGTTGTCCAACATGAATCTTAGGCCTTTTTCAGATTTTTAATCATTTTTTTCTGCTTCTTCTTCTGTCTTAGTGGTATTGAGAGATTTATCTTTTAGCTCTCTAGTTCTGGCTTCCATCTCTTCAGTTCTACTCCTTTGCCCTTTCAGTGTATTATTCATTTCTCATATTCCATTATTAATCATTTGAACCTCTTTCTGTAGGGTGTGAATTGTTTCCAATGCTGTATCTTATTTGTTTGTTCCTGTAGCACTTTCTTGACTTTGTCTTTATTTTTCTCAACTCCACTGTAAAGTGTTTTGATACATTTTATAATCATCTTTCTGAATTCCTTCTCAGGCATTTCCAAAGCCTGCTCTCTTTCCAGTATGGAGTGTAGTTCTACTTCCAGCTCATTTCTGGAATATGTGCTGATATTTATCTCATTTCTGGATATGTGCTGATATGGTCATCTGTTTCTGCATTTGGGACGTATTCAGTGGTTAACTATGGCCTTAATACTTAGATGGGTGTGTTTTGATATTTTGTGCTTTCTAATTGCCTCTAGGTAGATGTGATCAGGAGATGGGCTTCCCTTTTCACTCTTTTTCCTTAGAAATTTCAAGATGCCACTGTTGATCATTATGACTTAACTAAGGATTTTATTTTGGCCTGTTTCCTTTTTAGTTTGCCTGTCCTGCTCCACAAACCCCATTTAGTCATTTTTCCTAGTGATAAACAGTTCAGGGCCAGCTGTGGCCGTATTGTGCTACTGTTTGGTTTTAAGTGGAAACTATTCCTTTAAATTTTGAGGAGGTGGGGGTAGGATGGGGTGCCCACTCACTCAGGCACCCCCTCTAGTCACCAGAATGGAGGTGCGCAGACAGCAAGAGGCCAATAAACAAATAGGAAAAAAGGAATGTCCATGCCTTTATCTCCATGGTTCTGCCAGGCATCCTTGGCTGCTCTGATCCTTCTCCCACTTAGTCTTTCACAAGATGGCCACTCAGGGAGCAGCTTAGCACATTGGATTAGAAAGCTCTGGATATTCCTTTATATGTGGTTCAGAGTTCTGGGACCATCCCTGAGCCTGCTTGGTTCAATATTCTGTGTTGTTGCTGATGGAGCTCCTCACTGCATGATCTGCCATCTTGTTTGTTCCAAGTAATGTCAGTTCTTGAAATGGTTAAACATCAGCCCAACAATCAATTTGCACTTCTTCCTTCAGTACCATATGCTGTCTCTTGAAATGGTGGAACATCAATCATTTCTTTTTGGCACAGTGACTCTGTATAATCCTCCCATTTTCTTTTGATGCTTACTGCGTCATTCAATATTTTGTCTATTGTTGTTGTTAAGTGCTGTCAAGTTGGACCCAATCCATACAGGGTTTAAGAAGAATAGCTGGTGAATTTGAACTGCCTACCTTGCAATTCAAACCTAACTTGCTGACCCTGCAGTGCCACACCTGTAGTCCATTTATTTTGTTCATGGAGTCTTTCAGTATTGCAAGCCAAGACTTGAATTTTTCTTCAGTTCTGTCCTTGAGATGGTGTCTAAATTGAGGTGGGATATAGCTGAGGTCATAGTTTGGCTCTTGTAGATTTATTTTCCAACTACTATCCTTCCTATTTATTTACAGCTTTTGTATTTTAACCATCATTGCATAATGTATCTTGATTGTATGTTTGATCAATTGCTAACTGAAGAAATTGGTAAAATTCTTTAATTTCATCATCACTTGGTTTAGTTGTTGTTGTTAAGTGCCATTGAGTTGGTTCCAACTTATAGCAACCATGTATGGTGTTTCCAAGGAGCAGCTGGTGGATTTGAACCACTGACCTTGTAGCTGAAACTGAACTTGCAGTCCAGCACATTATCCTGCAGCACCACCATACCAGGACTCTTCCTTATAGATGTATGGATATTGTCCTAGCAAAGAGATTTTCCAATAATTTCTACATTCCATTGGCCTACCTCTCTTTGGAATGGGCACAAATATGGATCTCTTCCAATCAGTTGGCCAGATAGTTGTCTTTCAAACTTCTTGGCAAAGATGAGTGAGTGCCTCCTGTGCCACCTCATTTTCTTGAAAGATTACAATTTTTATTCCATCAATTCCTGGTGCCTTGTTCTTTGCCAGTTCCTTCGATGCACCTTGGACTTCTTCCTTCAGTATCATTGGCTCTTGATCATATGCTACCTCTTGAAATGGTTAAACATCAGCCATTTCCTTTTGGTACAGTTACTGTATGTATTTCTCCTATCTTCTTTTGAAACTTTCTGCATCATGAAATAATTTTCCAGAGAATCCTTCAATAATGAAAGTTGAAGCTTGAATATTTTCTTCAAATCTCCCAGCTTGAGAAATGCTGAGCATGTTCTGCCTTTTTGGTTTTCTGACTCCAGATCTTTGCATATTTCGTTGTATTACTTGGCTTTATCTTCTGGAGCTGATCTTTAAAAGCTTCTGTTCAACTCTTGTACCCCCTCCTTTCTTCTATTTGCTTTAGTATCTCTATGCTGGAGAGCAAGTTTCAGTGTCTCTTCTGACATCCATTTTGACCTTTTCCTTCTTTCTTGTCTTCTCAATTACTTTTTGCTTTCTTCCTGTATGATGTTCTTGATGTCATCGTACAACTCTTATGGTTTTTGGTCTTTAGTGTTTAATGTATCAAATCTGTTCTTCAGATGACCTCTAAATTTAGGTGGGATATATTCAAGGTCATATTTTGGCTCTCATGGACTGTTTTCGTTTTCTTCAACTTCAGTTTGAATTTGCATATGAGTAATTGATGGTCTGTTCCACAGTCAGCCCTGGCCTTGTTTTGACTGATGATATGGAGCTTTTCCATCGACTCTTTCCACAGATGTAGTCAGTTTGATTTCTATGTATTCCATCTGGTGAGATCCATATGTGTAATCGTCTCTTATGCTGTCTAAAGAAGGTATTTGAAACGACCAAATTATTGGCTTTGCAGAAAATTCTATCATGCATTCTCCAGCATCATTTCTATCACCAAGGCCATATTTTCCAACTACTGACCCTTCTTCTTTGCTCCCAACCTTTGCATTCCAATCACTAGTAATGATCAGTACATCTTGATTGTATGTTTGATCAATTTCAGATTGAAGAAGTTGGTAGAATTCTTCAATTTCTTCCTCACTAACTTTACTGATTGGTGCCTAAATTTGAATAATAGCGGTATTAACTAGTCTTTCCTATAGGCGCATGGATATTATCCTATCACATTACAGCATTGTACCTCATGACTGATCTGGATATGTTCTTTTTGACAGTGAATGCAACACCATTCCTTTTTCAATTTGTCATTCTCTGCATAGTAAACCATGTGGCTGTCAGATTCAAAATGGCCAGTACCAGTCTATTTCAGTTCACTAATTCCTAAGATATAGATGTTTATGTGTTCCTTCCATTTTTTACAATTTCCAATTTCACTAGTTTCATATTTTGTACATTCCATATTTGGATTGTTAGTGGATGTTTACAGATGTTTGCATTCATTTTGAATTGTGCCCCATCAGCAAATAAAGGTCTGTCTATTGACTACTCCCACGGACTTTACTCTATGTGCATCATCACAGTCAACTCTACTTTGAGGAGGTAGCTCTTCCCCAGTCACATTTTGAGTGCCTTCCAAACTGAGGGTCTCATTTTCCAGTACTATATCTGACAGTGTTTCTCAGCCATTCATAAGGTTTTCAGTGAGTAAGTATTCGGAAGTAGTTCGTCACTCCTTCTTCCTAGTCTGTTTTCGTCTGGAAGCTCGTTTGAAACCTGTCCACCATGGACGACCCTGCTGGTATTTAAAATACCTGTGGCATAGCTTCCAGAATCATAGCAACTCACAAGACACCACAGAATGACAAACTGACAGACAAGTGGTGGTATATATATATATATATACACACACCCACATACATACACACATATATATGGAGCTCTGGTAACATGTTTTTGTTGTTGTTAAGTACCGTGGAGTCGGTCCCAACTCATAGTGACCCTGCACAGTGTTTCCGAGGCTGTAAATCTTTACAGGAGCAGAAAGCCTCATCTTTCTCCCATGGAACAGCTGGTAGTTTCGAACTGCCGACCTTGAGGTTCGCAGCCTGATTCATAACCATTATGCTACCAGAGCTCCTTATATTGGTTACAAATTGGGCTGTGAACCTCAAGGTCAGAGTTCAAAACTACCAGCTTTTTCGTGGTAGAAAGATGAGGCTTTCTGCTCCTGTAAAGATTTACAGCCTCAGAAACCCTGTACAGAGTTGCTATGAGTCGGAACTGACTCCACGGCACCACCACCACCATATATGTGTGTATATATGTAGTTGTTGTTAAGTGCCATCGAGTTGGTTCTGGCCCATAGTGACCCTGTATTGGGTTTCCAAGGAGCAGCTGGTGAGCTTGAAAGGCCAACCTTACAGTTCAAATGGCTTTGCAGTCTGGCACATTAACCCACAGCACCACACCAGGACTCAGTGTATACATATATGTGTGTGTGCATATACATTTGGTGGTGGAGTCTATTCTGACGCATAGCAAACTTGTATAGCATTTCCAAGGCTGTAAATCTTTATGGGATCAGAAAGCCTCATCTTTTGTCCATGGAATGGCTGGTAGGTTCAAACTCTTGACCATGTAATTAGCAGCCCAACTTATAACCACTACACTACCAGAGTTCTAATCTATATCATATCGATAGAAATACAGGAGTCCTGGTGTGGCATTGTGGGCTAATACACTGGACTGTAAAGTTAGTTTGAATCACAGGGTCAGCAGTTCAAGCTCACCAGCCACTCCTTGGAAACCCATAAGGGTTGCTATGAGTCAGAAACAACTCGACGGCACTTAACAACAACAACATATATGTATATGGATATATGTATGTATGTATACATGCTTGTGGGTGTATACATGCACACACACAAGGGTGAGTCAGAAGTTATCCACACTTCAGTAATATTAAAATTCCAGTCTATGTCCATGAGTGATGACAACATTGAGCATGCACTTGAAATGATTCTGTCGAATAGATGAGTAATAGTTGATTCTATGGCAAATATTTTACAAATCTACCATGACTCTGCCTGTAATCCACAACAGAGTTTGGTTTCAAATAGTTTGTGTGCGATGGGCACCAGAACAACTCATGGAAGAACAGAAACAGATGTGTTTGGACATCTGTAAACAAAATTTGGACAAATACTCAAAGGAAGGTAAAAGTTTCTTTAGACAAATTGTTACTGGTGACAAGTCACAGGCTCATCAATATGAGCCTGAAAGCAAATAGAAGAGACTGGAATAGAAACATCTTGAATTGCAGACCAAGAAAAAGTTTAAAAGTCAACCAACAGCTGGAAATTTGATGCTTACAGTTTTCTGGGATTCTCAAGGGCCAGTATTGGAACACTATCAGGAAAAGGGTTCAACACTGCTTGTTACAGTGAGATGCTCACTGAAGAGCTGAAACCTAAGCTTCAGATTAAATGCGGAAGACTGTTATGTAAGGGCATCGTCATCTTGCATGACAATTCACGTACACACACTTTGTCAACACTGTTGACACTCTGCAAAAACTTTGTTTGAAGTCATCAAAGCATCCTCCCTATTGTCCTGATCTTGTTCCATCAGACTTTCAGTTGTTTGGTCTCCTGAAAGCAGCCCTTAGAAGATAAAGATTCCTGTCTGGTGGAGAAGTGAAAACAGTGGCGCATTCATGGTTTGCAGCTCAGCCTAAATAACTTTTTACTAAGGGAATACGAAATCTTGTTGATAGATGGACATGTATTAGAAACCATGGCAATTATGCCCAAAATTGATGTGTTTATCTTTTTGAAAAGTTGATTAAAATAAATTCTACACTAAAGTTCAGATAATTTTGACTCACCCTTGTATATGTATATAGAGTCCTTGTGTGGTGCTGTGGGTTAATGTGCTGGATTGTAAAGTTGATTTGAACTGGATGGTCAATAGTTTAAGCTCACCAACCACTCCTAGCAAACCCTATACAGGGTCTCTATGGGTTGGAACTGACTCAATGGCAAATAACAACAACATGTGTGTGTGTGTGTGTATGTGTGTGTGTGTGTGTGTGTAGGTTATAAGGTTTCCAAGGAGTGGCTGGTGGGGATATTTGAACTGCTGACCTTCTGGTTTGCAGTCCAGTGCTGATCCTGCAGTGCCACCAGGAGTCCCATATAGGTATATCTTTACTCTTCAGTGTGTGTGTATGTATGTGTGTATATATATATATATATATAACAATATATACTTATATATATTCGTGGTGGTGGTAAGTGCAGTCTAGATAGTTCTGACTTATAGTGATCCTGTATAGGGTTTCTAAGAGGTGGATCTGAACTGCTGACCTTGTGGTACACA